>NC_092373.1:29407969-29716569 GCF_030028105.1 Mobula birostris
GAGCAGGAGTAAATGACTGGAAGTTCTATAAATCAATGTTCATGCTATCAAGCTGGAAGCTACTCAGTATGGGCTGATGCTACTCCAAGCTGAATTTGGCTTCATCATGCCAGTAAAGACGGCAATGAACAAGCAAGTCACAACTGGAGTGGGATTGGTATGGAACACCAAACTGCAATCAATAAACAGTAGCCTGATGTATAGCCTGATTACCTAAGTAATCCAATGCTAAATAGAAGAGCCAGTGAGACTGTGTCCGCTGTAGACCAGTTGTGGCAGGAGGCGAATTGCAGTGGGTCCAGGTCCTTGCACGTGCAGAAGTTAACTGTAGCCATAACCAACCTCTCAAAATACTTCATTACAGTAGATGTGAGTGATACCTATCGACAGCCATTGCGCCAGCTCACTCTGCTCTTCCTGGACAGCGGTAAAATTGCTGCCTTTTGAAGCAGGTTGGAACCTCAGAGCAATGAGAGGATGAAGATGTCACTCAACACTCGAGCCAGTAGGTTGGCTCGGGTTTTCACTTTCCAGCCAAGAACACCTGGCACCTTGCAAGGGTTCATCCTGGAAGGATATTCCGATGTGGACCTCGGCACCAGAGACTGCAGGTCACCAAATGCTGTGGGGATTCACAGATCCACCAACATACAAGTTGTTCAGTCCCTAAGCCACCTGATGATGTTTACGATGGAGTACAAATTCACAGTTAAATGTAAAGAAAAGGCACACAAAGTATATGGTCCCACCTATTCCTGCAATCTAACCCAGAACGGTGAGATGCCAGTGGCCCTTCCTGAGATGTACCAGCAGAACTGAGTGAATATGTTCTCACTGTGATTGTGCTGAATATGTGACGAAGGATCAAGTCTGAAGATTAATTTTATGGTCATAAGATTATCAGGTAAAGTTCAGAAACAGTGTTCAAAGTAAATTTATTACCAAAGTACATATATGTCATCATATACAACCCTGAGATTCATTTTCTTGCGAACATTCACAGCAAATACAAGAAGCTCAGTAGAATCAATGAAAGACCACACCTAACAGGATGGTCGAACAATCAACGTGCAAGAGACCGCAAAACTGTGCAAATACAAAAAGTTTAAAAAAATTAATATACAGAAGAGCAGAAAGGATGCCGTAAGGGTATGAAAGGATGTAAAGAACAACTGATAATAGATTCTGCAATCCTAAATCAAGCTCGGAGGCAAAGCAGAACACTTTCATGTTGTTATATTGGCTACCAAAAAGCATTTGAACCTGTCAGATGTTGTCAACATCTGATGAAGCATTGGCAGACTACAATTACCCTGCTAACAACCGAAAAAGAACAACCATCATTATCAAAATAAACTCAAGTATTTTTCAGGGCGACTCTCTAGGTCCACTATGTTTTTGTCTAGCTTTAAACCGACTCTCTAATTTACTGAATCAGTTGAAAATAGGGTATCAAATCAGAAACAACGAAATGAATTATACCTCAACATACCTTCTATACATGGATGGTTTGAATTTGTACCTTCCTTCATCAGTAAATCTAAAGCAATTCATTCAAATAGTAGAACTATGTTCAAAAGGTATAAACATGAACTTCGGACTAGATAAGAGCAGAGCATTAAACATAAAGAAAGGTGCAAAAGAGCTGGTAGAATATAAAGCAGAGCAGCAGGACACAATACAACTGATGGGTGAATATGAAACGTATAAGTATTTGGGATATCAGCAAGCAAGGAAAATAGATCATAGTAAGATAAATGGAAAACTTTTGACAGAATTTATTTCAAGGTTTAATAAAATCTGCCAAACAGAGCTCAATAGTAAAAATATATCAAAGACAATAAACACTTTCACTATACCCACAATAGCATATATTTGTGGCACAATATTTTGGTCTGAAACCGATCTGAAAAGTTTTCAATAAAAAATAAGAACTGAAATGACAAATTCACTATGTATACATCAATGCACTTAGATTAACACTACCAAGGACAGAAGGAGGAAGAGGAATAACAGACATAAAATAATTACACAACGATCAGATAAAACTTCTTAGGATATATTTTTATCAATGAAAACAGGATTCAGCACTCCACATGAGCATATGCAATTCCGATAAATTCACACCTCTACTGTAACCAAACTTATTATAAATGAAAGCATAACCCAGGAAAATGAAATGATCACTATTGAAGAAAAAGTTAATCAATGAAATACCTGACATCACGATCTGAGCAAACTAGATATCGACAAAGAAGTGACGAATGCCTGGCTCAGAGTTGAAGACCTCTTTCCAGAAAGAGAGGGATTCCTTATGGCAATATAGACCCAGGTGGTGAACACAAAAAAAAAAATCAAAAATACAAAATAAAACACCAACAAATTCAAGATGATAAATACAGAAAGTGCCAAGGGAAACCAGAAGCAATCCAACACATTACAGGATCCTGCAACAGTTTAACTCAGTCTGATTACTTACACGGGCACATTCAAGTGGCAAACATCATTCCCCAAAATCTTGCTTTAAAATACAAACTTATATAGAAACCATACCTTACTATAAATAAAAGGCTGATCCAGTTTTCAGAGCCCCACAAATTATTTTATGACCAATCCATTATTACAGATAGGACAATTCATATATAACTGTTCACATATAATGTTACAGGATAAATAAGCAAGAACAACTTACTTAATAGATATAGCCATTCCAAACACACACAACATACAGAAATCAGTAAGTGAAAAATACCAGAAATATGCTGAATTAAAAGAGGAAATTGAAAGACTATGGAACATGAACAGATGAACAGGGTATACATTGTCCCAATAGTATACAACTGGTATCATCCCAAATGCACTACACAATAGCATTAAATAATTAGGGCTACACAGCAATATTTATGTAAATCCCCAGATGGCCACAATCATAAACACCATCAGAACAGTCTGAAAATTCTGAGCAATTGAGAAATATGTGTTTGGTTATGCCCATACCTCAGGATTTACCAGCTTGAGGTAAGAAAAAATAAAAAATAAAAAATAAATAAGCAATAAATATTGAGAACATGAGATGAAGAATCCTTTTAAGTGAGTCCATAGGCTGTGGGAACAGCTCAGTGCTGGAGGCAGGGAGTGGAGTTCAGTGCAATGATCTTTAGATCTCACATTTGATGGTTAAATGCGGAGCAGTTAAGTGCAGCGCCTCTAAGGGTCAATGCCGTGGCCACAGCAGAAAACATGGCAGGAGAGGTGGAATTCAAACCAGGCTGAAGCACAGGGGGTTGAGGCCTCCTCTACCGAGCATCTTGTTGGCGAATGTACAGTCACTCAAAAATAAGATTGACAATCTCAGGGCAAGGCTGCTGTATCAGAGGCAAATGAGGCAGATCTCAATTGTTTGATGCTTTGAAACTTGGTTAACAGCGAACATGCCGGACACAGTGATCCGATCAGAAGGTTTTATGATTTTCAGAAGGGATCAAACCTGGAATTCCAGTAAGCAGAAAAGTGGTGGTGACTATTTAGTCAATTCTCATTGGTCCATGGATGTTGGGTTATGTTGATTTCTTGTTCCCCGACTTAGAACATCTAACGATTGAAGGTGGACCATTCTACTTGCATCGGGAGTTCTCTTCTGTAATCCTGACAGCAGTTTAAATACCACCAGCGGCCGACTATAAGCAAGTACTCATGAAACTACGATGCTGTCTATAAACAAGAAACGGTCTAGCTTGACGCTTTTCAACTTATAGTTGGTGACTTTAACCAGGCCTGTTTGAAGAAAACCCTGCCCAGTTATCACCAGCACGTAACCCTTGGCACCTGAGGTCCCAACACACTAGATCACTGCCACACTACGATAAGGAATGCCTCTCATTCCTTCCTGAGACCGCACTCTGGCAAGTTGAGGACGGGAGGCTGAGGAACGGTTACAGGATTGCGTTGAGTGAGTGGGTTCAGATCTCATCTGAGAACCCGGATGACTACACCAGGCTCGTTACAGACTTTAATAAAACAGCTATGAATGAGTGCGTCCCCACAAAATCATTCAGGGTTTCCCCCAGTCAGAAGCCTGGATGAACAATGAAATTCAGAACCTGCCGAGAACCAGATCAGAGACATTCAAGACCGGAGATCAAGAAAGCTACAAGAAGTGCAGGTATGATCTCTGGAAAGCCGTCTCTCGGGCAAAGAGTAGATCCTGAACTAGACTGAAATCAACGAGGGATGCTCGACAGCTGTGGCAGGGTTTGAATGCCAAAACCTCCTACAAGGCGACACAGGGGACAGCAGAGCTTTGCCTCCAGATGAGCTCAATGCCTTCTATGCTCACTTTGATCACCAGAACAGGAAGAAACCATTACACACCCCCATGTCTTCTGATGATCTTTTGGTGTCAGTATCTGAAGATGATGCGTGGGCTGCCTTCTAAAGAGTGAATCTAAGAAAAGCATTCCATCCGGACGGAGTACCTGGCCGAGTACTGAAGACCTGTGCTGACCAGTTGGCTGGTGTACTCATGGATATCTTCAACTTCTCGCTCCGGCAACGTGTGGCACCCACCTGCTTCAAGCAGGCTTCAATTGTACCGGTGTCCAAGAAAAGCGTGGTCACCTGTATAAATGACTATCGCCCAGTGGCACTTACATCCACAGTGTTGAAGTGTTTTGAGAGGCTGGTGCTGAAGTATATCAGCTCCTGTCTGAGTGGCAACTTGGATCTGCTCCCATTCGCCTACAGAAGCGACAGGTCTATAGCAGATGCTATCTCCTTGGCTCTTTATACAACCCTGGAACATCTGGACAGCAAAGATGCATACATCAGGATGGTCTTTATCAATTTTTAACTCGGCATTTAACAGCATCATCCTCTCAAAACTAATCAGTAAACTCCAAGACCTGGGCCTCAATACCCCTTTGTACAATTGGATCCTGCATTTCCTCACTTGAGAACCCCAGTCAGTTTGGATTGACAAAAACATCTCCTCCACAATCTCCATCAGCACAGGAGCAACGCAGGGATGGTGTGCTTAGCCCTCTGCTCTGCTCGCTTTACACCTATGACTGTGTGGCTACGTACAGCTCCAACTCCATATACAAGTTTGCTGATGACACCACTGTTGTGGCTGCATCAAAGAGGATGATGAATCAGCATACAGGAGGGAGATTGGAAACATAGCTGAGTGGTGCAAAAACAACAACCTCTCACTCAATGTCGATAAGTCTAAGGAACTGATTGTAGACTTCAGGAGAGGGAAACCAAAGGACACTGAGCCAGTAATCATTGGAGGATCAGTAACTTTACAAGTCTGGGTGTCACTATCTCAGAGAACCTGTTCTGGACCCATCAGAAAACACAACAGTACACCTACTTCCTCAGGAGTCTGCGGAGGTTCGGCATGTCATCAAAAACCTTGGCAAACTTCTACAGATGTGTGGTGGAAAGTGTGCTGACTGGCTGCATTACGGCCTGGTATGGAAACACCAATGCCCTTGAGTGGAAAATCCTAGAAAAGGTAGTGGATTCGGCTCTGTACATCATGGGTAAAGCCCTCTGACCATTGAGCACATCTACATGAAACATTGCTGTAGAAAAGCAGCATCCATCATCAAAGATCCTCACCACCCAGGCCATGCTCTTTTCTCACTGCTGCCATCAGGTAGAAGGTACAGGTGCCTCAGGACTCACGCCACCAGGTTCAAGAACAATTGCTAGCTCTCAACTCTCAGGCTCTTGAACAAAAGGGGATAACTACACTCATTTAATGAGTGTGTATTTATATCTGCATTTGTACAGATTGTTCATAGTTTACAGTTTACATTCTATAGATTTGCTAAGTATGCCCACAGAAAAAGAATCTCAGGGTCATATGTGGAGACATATATGTAGTCTGATAATAAATTTTACTTTGAATTTTTGAACTCTGAATTATCCCCTGTGGTTGACGAGCCTGATAGTTGAAGCTGTTCCTGAACCTGGAGATGTGGGTCCTGAGGCTCCTGTAGCTTCCTGATGACAGCAGCAAGAACAGAGCATGGCCTAGATAGAGAGGATCCTTGATGATGGATGCTGCTTTCCTGCGACAGTGCTCTGTGTAGATGTGCTCAATGGTAGGGAGGGGTTTACCCATGATGGACTGGGCTGCATTGAGTACTCTTCCATTCAATTGCATTGGTGTTTCCATACCAGGTTGTGATGTATCTGGTCAATATACTCTCCACCACACATCTATAGAAGTTGGTCAAAGTTTTAGATGACATATTGAATCTTTGCAAACCTCTAAGAAAGTACAGGTGATGCTGTACTTTTTTTGTACTGGCACTTACGTGCTGGATGTAGAACAGATCCTCTGAAATGAAAACATTGAGGAATTTAAAGTTTCTGACCTCTCCACCTCTGATCCTCCGATGAGGACTGGCTCTTGGACCTCCACTTTCCTCCTCCTGAGGTCTGTAATCATCTCCTTGGTCTTGTTGACATTAAATAAGAGATTGTTGTGACATCACCTGAACCCCTGAAGATTACGGAGGAGGTGTTGTGCCAATCTAAACTGACTGGGTTCTGCAAGTCAGGAAATTGAGGGTCCAGTTGCACAAGGCGGTATTGAGGCCAAACTCTTGATGTTTATTGATTAGTTTTGATGTGGCAATAGTAGTTAATGAAGAATGTTCTGATATATGTGTCTTCACCGACCAGATGTTCCAGGATTGAGTGAAGAACAAAAGAAATGGCATCAGCTGGGAGCCTGTTATGGCAGTAGGCAAACTGATGTGGATCCAAGTTGCTTCTTAGGCAGGAGTTGATGTGTTTCATCACACAAGCGACCTCGTCACAGTGGATGTAAGTGCGACTGGACAATAGTCATTGAGGCAGGTTACCACATTCATCTTAGGCACTGGTATAATTGAAGCCTGCGTGCAGCAGGTGGGTACTTCAGACTGCTGAAGCCAGAGATTAAAGGTATTGGTGAACACTTAGCCTGTTGATCTTTAGTACTTGGCCAGGTACCCTGTTTGGGCCAGATGTTTTCCATGGGTTCAGCCTTCCAAAGGATGCTCTCACATTGGCCTTGGAGACTTGAAATCACAGGTTCGTTGGGGGCTGTGAGAGTTCATGAAGGTTCCTCCATGTTTTGATGGTCAAAGCGAGTATAAAAGGCACTGAGCCTATCTAGGAGTAAAGCCTTGTTGTCATCCATGTTGCTTGGTCTCACTTTGCAGGAGGTGATAGCATTCAAGGCCTGCCACAGCTGAGCATCCCTCACTGATTCACATTTGGTCCAGAATTGCCATTTAGCATTTGCATAAGATGACTTTCTGGAGATCACAGACTTTCTTGTTTTCTTATGTTAGTGCACAATACCATGAGTGTCTGCTTAATGTCAGCCTTTGGTGGTCTGTAATCTGTGGTCAGGATCATAGAGGAGAACTCTCTAGTTAAGGAGAACAGTTGGCACTTTATCATTAGATGTTTCAAGGCAGAGGAACAAGTGTGTGACAAGGTATCTGAATCTGAGCCCCACCGAGATTTTATCATAAAAAACAGACATCCCCACCCCCAACCTTTTGCCTTCTCTGAATCAGCAGTTTGATCCATCCTGTGTATCGAGAAGCTCTCGAGGTTTACCAACATATCTGGCATGTCCAGAGAGAGCCATGAATCCATAAAACAGAGAGTGCAGTAATTCCTCATTTCCCTCCGATACAGCAATCTCACGCTCAGGTTCTCAGTCTTGTTATTTAGTGACTGTACACTTGCTAACAAGATGCTGGGTAAAGGAAGGTTCATACTCAGTGTTTAAGCCTGGTTTGAAGTCCTCCCCTCTTCCCTGCCTTTTGGCTATAGCTAGGTACCTTCATCCGCTGAAGGATGCATACCTGCACGATTAAGAGCCAAGTCCAACAAGTCCTGCAGAAGACTGTCAAATTGCTAGTTCATTAAGACAGTTCAAAAGTAGATTACTTAAAGGAAAATTACAGGCTGCAGATTGCAATGAGCGAAGTTCAGAAGAAGTATATTAAGAAGTTTTATAAACTGCTTGCAACTTGTTGCCAGAGTTCACTTCTGCCACAAAGGTATGTAATTCCGCTAATTGGCTCATCTCCATCATTCGATTATGGCTGATTTATTTTCATTCCCATTCTTCTGCCTTCTCCCTGTAACTTCTAACTCCTTTGCCAATCAAGGACCTATAATTTTCTTGTCTTAAGAACACCCCATGACTTGGCACAGACAGTGTTCTACTGGAGCAGGTTTTACATATTCACTACGTCTGGCTAAGGAAATCCCTTCTCATCTCTGTTTTCAAGGGATGTCCCTTAATCTGAGGCATTGGCCTCTGATCCTAAACTCTGCTATTCATAGAAACATTTGTTCCATGCCCAGTCTATCCAGTATCTTGTATGGAGTTTCTATGTTCTTCCTGTCAGCATAGAGGTTTCCTCTGGAGACTCTAGTTTCCTCTCATATTCCAAAGACATACAGGTTAGTAGGTTAATTGGTCACGTGGGTGTGCGCTGGGCCAGAAGCACCTGTTACGTGCTGTACCTCTGAACCTATATCTAAATCTAATTCCTTCCTTAGATATGAGGCTAAAATTGATCACAATATTATGCTCTAACCATTCAGAGTCGGAACTTTCCTTGAATGAACTTACCACCTCCATATTTATAAACATTACACCCATGCATAATTATTCTCTGTGCTGATATGAAAAATTGTTGGTTTTGATGCAAGTTGCTTCTAGTGCTAATGGCACCAGTGATCTCCTTATGTTATTAAGAAATTACTAGCTTTCATTATAGCTAGCAAGATCTAATATGTTAATTTAGCACATTAGAGAACAGGAAATCCTTGCTTCTTGGTTTGTATCAGATGACCAAAATGAGAGCCAAATTTAAATTCATCAGATATGCTTACTTCAGTGTTTGGTAAGTTGATGGAGAAGATCCTGAGAGGCAGGATTTATGAACATTTGGAGAGGTATAATATGATTAGAAATAGTCAGCATGGCTTTGCCAAGGGCAGGTCGTGCCTTACGAGCCTGATTGAACTTTTTGAGGATGTGACTAAACAGGCTGATGAAGAAAGAGCAGTAGATGTAGTGTATATGGATTTTAGCAAGGCATTTGATAAGGTACCCCATGCAGGGCTTATTGAGAAAGGAAGGAGGCATGGGATCCATGGGGATTTTCTGGTGCTGTTTGTTAAAGTAGCTAAAAATATATAAATTAGGGAATGCAGGAAATCTGATTACTTTTAAGTGATGGATTCACTGAAGAGTAAAGGAGAACTTGTGAAGGGTGCCACTGAAAATTATCCCAGCAGCTGGAAAAGTGAGCCTCATTTTCCATTGAATAAACTCCTTTAGTACAATCTTAATTCAGAATTCTTAGAAATTGAGCACTGATCTCATATCTCCAAATCTGGCATGTTTAACAAATTCACCTTGGGCTTAGTATCAAATGAGAAAGTCATAGAAAAGTACAGTGCAGAAACAGGCCCATCTAGTCTGTGCCGAACCATTTAAACTGCCAGTCCATGAAATCAATGCTGCTTTTTCTCATGTCTATAGCCTCTGTGTCCATCTCCTGAGTAAATACAGATGCAAAAAAACATTTAAGATCTACCCCATCGCCTTCGACTCCACTTATGAATGACCATTTTGATCTTCCAGAGGACCAATTTTGTCCCTTGCAATTCTTTAGCTCTTAACATATCTATGGAATCCCTTCGGACTCTCCTTCACCTTGCCTGCACAGACTAGATGGGTCAAAGGGCCTGTTTCTGTGCTGTATTTCTCTCTGACTCTGTGACTACAAACTTGCTCCTCTGACAAATCCCACTGACTATAGGCTGGTCTATAACAGGGGTGACTCATATCGTTTCCTCACGGCCCGGTAGCACATGCTTTGTGGCCCGGTGGTTATAATATATTTATTTTCTTACTATTTTGCTCTCTTCTGCACTATTTTTTATATTTCCTATTGTAACATAATAATTTTTTTTATGTATTACTGCTACAAAACATCAACTTTCACGACATATGTCACTAATAATAAACCTCATTCTGAAATTTGAACAGTCTGGGTATGGGCCGAAGGGCTTTGATCCGTGCTGAATTGCTGACTATGGCGTGCCATTTACCGGAACCATGGGAGTTTCCGAACAGTCGGATCGCGGGTTATTTGAGTTTACTTGTAACTCGGGAGGGTTGCAGGTTTTAGGGAAGCGGAAGGGATTACAGTTTGCGCTCTAAAACAATCTTAAACTAGTAGCGATGCCCAACTGAGAGCCAATGACAGTTCTCTGCACATTCATACCGAGCGGGGGTTTAGACACCCACCCGAAGCAAGGGAGCTGCCGCGGGCTCAAGACCCCGTGTATCCCGCGGCCACTTGAGGATCAGATCATCCTGACAGAACAAGACTGAGAGAGACAGCTGAGCGGAAACGGCAGCTTAATTTAAACACCGTCAGGCCTGCTGCCAAAATACCGAGAGGGAAGGAGGGAAGGAGGGAGAGCCCGAAGCCTCGCAGGGTGTCTGAGAGGCGACGCTAATCTCGGAAGCGGGTGGAGGTCATTCACCTTGTGACTGCGGACTGTGCAGAGTTAGCTCGGCGGCGTTTGTAAACCCTCCGCGGCAGCGACAGTACCCTGGATTGGCCGAAGCTGCGGGAACCGTGTAAAAATAATCGGCCCGAAATAAGTCTCCCAAAATAAGTGAGCGTTGGAAGTGAGAAGCGGGGCAGAGGAGGGGCGTGGATTCTGATTCCAGGCCGACAATTTGGATGTTTTTTTATTTTCGGTACATAATGCGATGATTTTAGAGCCTATGGACCAGCACAATTGTTCAATTTCAATTTGGACACCGTGGAAAGGAAAGCAGTGTAGTCTATGACCCATGTGCAATCCCGTATCACTCATTTTTGTCCTATTTAAAAACCTGACAATTACTCACATAAATGCACCTGTCTTTAAGCGGGCATATAGATGAACCAAAGGAGCTTCAACACCTGTCCCTACATCTCCTCCCTCACAAACACCCAGAGCCCAAAACAGGAATCAACTTGGTTGCTGTATGAGTTCTGATTGGAAGGCAAAATATTTTAGTCCCTCCAAGTCCGGAGTCAGTGCAAATTGAAATGATTTATTCAGCTCTACCGACCAAATCAAACATGTGGCCCATCAGTCAACTCTCAACCTCAAGATGCACCTTACCAGCTCCTTTCTCTGAAACCCGACCCTAACTGCTGCAGGGTGGATAGTTCTAACCAAATCACACGTACTGGTCCACCTTGGACCAATAAGAGTGATAGGTATATGCCATCTCCCCTCCAAGTCACATGCTATCATCACAACATCAAATATCCTGCAATTCTACCTTTGAGCATTGTAGAAGTGGATTCAATGCATCTTCTGGAGGAGTGCAATAAAATGCTTTTTTCCACAACTGTGCCAATAAACAATAAAATCAATTTATACACAGTATTTTCATGTATGTGATCACAATCATTTGTGTACCAGCCCATGCCCAGTTAGTTCAACACCAGGATCTGCATATTTCATGACTGTGCGACATCCTAAGATGCTTCCAAAGGAAATCATAAACACAAAGAGATTTTGCAGATGCAACACACATAACATGCTGGAGGGGCTTTGGTAGATCAGGCATCGTCTATGGAGGTGAATCAACAGTCGACATTTCTGAAGAAGGGTCTCGGCCCGAAACATTGACTGTTTATTCCCCTCCACAGATGCTGCCTGACCTGCAGAGTTCCCAACGTTTTGCGTCTTTTGCTTTAGAAGGATCAGAATCATTCCCAGGTTTAATATCGCTGGCAAGTGTTGTGAAATTTGTTGTTCTGTGGCAGCATTTTTTGCAATACATAACAAAAAACTATTGATTTAAATAAAGAGTATAAAAATGAAATAAGTAGTGCAAAGAGAGAGATAAAAAAGCATTGATTATCAAGAGACTCTCTATAGATCCACTACTGATTGAGCTGGTAGTGAAGATCCTTCTTTGCCTCTAGTTGACATCTGCATAGCATCGCTACAGGTAGAGCAGATGTCTCACAGCTCTGGCGATGCAGGTCAGACTCAGATACGTGGTGCTGCCTTTGTAGAGTTCACACTATCTGCAGGACGCTCTTGATTTGCAGGGCGCTCAGTGGAAAGGACTACTCCTCGTGCAGGTGGCCTGCGGGAGAACCAAGGAAATGCACGAAGGAGTGAGGTTTGCTCTGAGACCCGGTACAGACCCGATGGGCTGACAGGTCTCTTGATGTTGTAAGGAGGCATGAGTACACAGCAGTCTAAATACCTGAAATAAAAGCAGCGGAATTCCTGCTATTGCAAAGGCTGACTGTGACAACTCACACATCTGAAGATCTGTACTCCGGAACCAGCTAGGAATTGAAACCAAGTTGTTTCAGTAAACAAGAGCACTCCCATTCATCCAGCATCTTTGAATACTAGCCAGCTACCAAATGTTCTACTCATAAAAAGGATAAACTGCCTTGTCTCTCCAAACATATCCATTAATAAAACAGTGGAAAATTTTGTCAACAGCAGCATTCGATGACATTTGATCATCAGTGATACCCTCATCACAAATTTCACCAGGATTACTTGGCTCAAGACATTATCTATGCCTTAATCTATACATGGACAGAAGCATTCAATTCAATGGGAGAGTGCCTGGCCTCAACACGATGGTCATGCTCGTGGTTATCAAATCTGGATTCCATGGGAATTAGGGGATTTGTCTCCACTGGTTCACAGTAGGATGGATTTAGTTCCTGGATGCCTCCCATCTCAGGTACAGGTCGTCACTGAAATGTTTTACATAACGCCACCTAGGTCCAATCATTTTCAGTGGTTTGCAATCACTAACTCAGAATTGGCGACTTCCACCGCACACCTCCATTCAACACTTCTTCAGAAGATGAGCAGCACATGCCCCATGAAGAAAACCATGAACAACATTAATGCTTGGCCTGATAAACAAGAAATAGCATTTATAGCTGTGTCCAGATAAAGCCTCCACCACCTATTTTTAGCTTCAGTGGCATTACCATTGTTGAAATCCTTCATTATCAACATCCTGGAACTCATTATGGTGGGAACTTTAACCAGACCAACATATGATCAGGTTGGAGATGATACTCTAAGTCAGCAATTTCTCAGAGCCTTTTCGTCCACTCAAGGCAAAGTTTGGGAATATGACTGAATGCTTGCCATTTGGACTAATGCATCTCCAACACTCAAGATTCACCAAACTCAGGGCAGATCTGCCTGCTCGATTGGCATCCCTCCCACAATATTAAACACTACCTCCAAAGCACTGTGAATATATCATGGCCCATCGGGATCACACACAGCAGTACCTCACCAAAGGTTTCTCACCAATACCTGCACCTGTAAACATTGTCATGAAGAGGGGCAGGGGCAGTAAGTGTATGACCATTAATCTAATTTTGTTCTAAGAGATGACTTGGGCATATTATACCATGTGTTAACCGACAATGAGTGAAAATCTAGGGACTCACTGCTCAACAGCAGTGTGGGAATATCTTCACAGCATGAACTGAGGTTCAAGAAGGCAGCTCAACACTACTGTAGGTTTTCACAAATAAAAAGGGCGCTAGGCATTTTACGTTTAGGGAAAACTGGAGCAACTCAATTATTGGAATCCAAACTCTGAACACAAAGTGCAGTAAAAACTTTACGTAATTATGTCGTCACGTCAGACCAGCCTCTTAAAGTGAACCCCAACTCAATGTCGGTGGCTGCGAATAATGTACATTTCCACCCATTACATTACCCTGCACGGCTCCCCCAGAATTCACTAAAACCGGCACCGTGAGCCCATCCGGAGCTCGGATGAGCCGCCCGGCTCAGGTCCTGTGTCACGATGGCAGGAGCATGGTAGTAGAATCCTCCGAATCGTGGTGGAACGACTGAAACAAATTCAGGTTTACTCCTCTTATCTATGATTAAGGTCTTTCCTCTTCATTCCAAAATGCAGAATGGGCCTAAGGGAATGTTGGTGTGCATCACGGTGAAGGAAAACGAATGAAGCAGAACGTAGGTCAACAGGAACCTAAGAGTGCTGCACGCCATGATGGGAGGTAGGAACGGGTGCAAAGGAATTGAATTTACTGAGGAGGGTGGAATGCTGTTGGGAGGCTGACCAGGCGGTTGTGGCATCAGTAATAAAATCACCTGGCACTCATAACGGCTGCCTGTATACCAATTCAGGCATGGACGACTACAGGTCCTGTTTTGGAGCTGTTCTGCGTCCCAGCAAAACCCATGGGAGGCGATCATGCCAACACTCATCAGTCAGAGAAGCCCTCAGAGCAGCATGTAAGCAGTAGGGAAACCAGTCGCACTGGCCATTGTTCTGTGGATAATACGTTGTGTTGTGACATAGCCTACCACCGAGATTCTGGGCCACTGCAGCCCACAGGTCTGATATGAATTGGGGACTGGAAATATCAGAAGGGGTGGCAAACCGAGCAGCCCAGATGCTGATGAATGCCTGAGCCACGTCTGTGGCCATTGTTGATGCTAGAGGGATGACCTCTGGCCACCTGGTGGTGCGGTAATCACGGTAAGGAGGTGCATGAAACCATGGGAGTGGGGAAGAGGGCCAACAAGTCCACATCGACATGTTCAAACTATCACTCAGGGACCTCAAAAGGTGCCAATGGCGCCTGAACATGATGGTTAATTTTGGCCCATTGGCATTCCACACAGGCTGCAGTCCAGTCATGCATATCCTTTCTAAGGCTGTGCCACACAAATTTTAGTGCAACCAGTTTCTGAGAGGCCTTCCGGCCTGGACACAAGAGGCCATAGATGGAGTCAAATACAGTTCGCCTCCAGTTTGCGGGTACAATGAGGTGAGGGCAACTGGTTGAAGCATCGCACAGGAGAGAAACCTCAGCTTCCCCGAACTTAATGTCAGCCAACTGCAGGTCCTTGACGGCTGTTGGGTAAGCCTGATCCTCTGGGTCAGTAGCTTGGTTGGCTGCCATAGTCAATCCCTATGTGTATGGCTTCAACATTTGGCCATGAGAGGCAATCAGCCATGGCATTATGTTGTATATCAGTTGTGAACCCTGATAATGTAGGTCAGTTGGCGTTACTGTGCAGACCAAGGTTCTGATATTTTGGCCATCACATGCACCAGGGGTTTGTGGTCAACAAATGCAGTGACATGGCCATCCTCTAGAAGAAAACGAAGATAGCGGACAGCCAGATAGAGACCGAGAAGCTCACGATCAAATGTGCTGTACTTCCTTTCAGGGGGATGGAGCTGCCGGCTGAAGAAGATGAGTGGAAGCCACACGCCTCCGACCAACTGTTCAAGCACAGCACCTACAGCATAGGCTGAAGTGTCAGCAGTGATGGCTATGGGCGCGTTGGGGAGCGGGCGTGCCAGTAGGGTTGCTTTGGAAAGAGCTTCTTTGCTGTCATCAAATTCCCTGGTCATGTCCCCTGACCAGTCAAGCACGTGATTAGAGGTATTGCCTTTAAATTCACCGAACAGGGGAAGCATAAGTTCAACAGCCTGTGGATTGAAGTGGTGATAGAAATTTACCATGCCTAAAAACTCCTGTAGATTTTTAGTAGTGCAGGGCGGTGGGAAATCCATTATAGTGGCTATTTTTGATGGGAGGGGTTTTGCACCTTTTGCAGAGATGCAGTGGCTGAGAAAGTCAATGATTGACAACCAAACTGGCATTTAGCAGGGTTAATAATCAACCCATGTCAGCATAAGCACTCAAAAAGTCTGCAGAGATGAGATACGTGTTGGGATTTGGATGCATTGGCAACACGTAGGTCATCCAGTAAAGTAACTCTTTTAATATAGAGTCCATCAGCCATCAGAAAACTTGTGCTGCATTTTTCAGCCCAATTGACAAGCACAGAAACTTAGAAAGACCAAAGAGGATTTTCAGCTGTTTTGGGAATGTCCTCGGAGCACACAGGTACCTGATGGTAGCCTCTAACTAGACTGACTTTGGAAAAAGTTAATTTTCCAGCAAAACGTGCTGAGAAGTTGGATATCTGGGATCGAGTAATGATCGTGGGTGTTGGTAATCACCACATGGGCGGCAATCACCATCGGACTAGGGACCACATTGAGGGGTGAAGCCCACGGGCTATTCGATTGGTGTACAATGCCAAGTCTTTCCATGTTGGCAAACTCAGCCTTCATGGAACCAGCTTTTCTGGGTCCAGTCCATAAGCTCGGGCATGGACCGGCGGGCCAGTTGTGGGAATGTGGTGCTCGACCCCATGTTTTGTGACTGTAGTGGAGAATGTGCACTTAGTGAGGTCCGACAATTCGCCCAACAATTGGGTAAACTTGATGCAATGGTGCATGCACTTGACAAAGTCGTTGTGGGGAACTTAATGGGGGAGCAGTGTAAGGACCCAAAGTCCTTGACATCCGCAAGCCACAAGTTTTTGCGATTGAGCGCACAGGAAATCTGTGCTGAGCAGAATTCTAGCTACTTTAGCCAGGATGACGTCCCATGTGTAACGTCACCCGTTGAAGCAGAGTGTTACCCATTGTGTCCCGTAAGTCTGGACCTTGCTGCCGTTGGTGGCCTCCAGCGAGGTTTCATCGCTCTTTGCTTCTCATCAATACAACTGACATCACCCTGAAAGGGTGTCTGTACTGAACATTAGACATCCCTGGCAGCTGGAACCCACGGTGTTTGTTCACAGACCTCTGATGTTTTGATGCACCGGCACCGTCAAAGCTGCAAGGCGGTGGGAACTCTCTAGTGTTCCTACCAGAGCGAGTGTGGTGAAAATACAGGCCCGGCATTGTCTTTTTCATAGGTGTCCTCATGTTGGGTGCCTTACCAACCGGGCTTATTGAGGAGGAAAGATGCAGCGCTGCCCGGCTGACTGTGGACTATCAGCCATTTTAGCAAGCTCCCTATAGTCCTTCACGGGTACATTAACGAGGGCTATGCCAGCAGGATCAGGCATTTACTGCATGAAGAGCTCTTTAAAAATAAAACAAGGATGGTGATTTCCCAGGAGAGGCAACAAGTGGTCCATTGGTTTGGACAGCTTAGCAGAGCAAGAGCCGGGCAAGACAGCAACAGTTTGGCATGCTCAGACTCCAAGAGTGCAGAAGTCTGTAAGAGGTGTGTTTTCAGTGATCAGTATTTACTGTGTTCAGGCGGGTGTTCCAGTGGACTCAGCACTCTCACAGCCATGGAGCTGCTGAACAACTGTTGTTGGCGGAGATTTCTCTCAGAGCGAACTGGGCCTCAGCTTGTACGAACCAAGCATAGGTTTTTGTTCCCAAAATCTCTGGCAGCTTTAAAGCGACTGCAATAGCCAACTTGTTCAATAACTCTGGAATCGTCCTCCAGCATCAGGGTCACCCATGTAAGTTTCCGCAAATAAAAACGGCGCGAGGCGTTTCATGTTTAAGAAAAACCGTAATAACTCATTTATTGTACAGTATTCCAAACACTGAACCCAAAGCGCGGTAAAATCTGTACGTAAACACGCCATCACGTCAGACCAGCCTCTTAAAGTGAACCCCAACTCAATGACAGTGGCTGTGATATATGTACGTTTCCACCAATTAGTTACCCTGCACTACCGTCTGAGGAGAATTTAGGGATCCCTCGTAAACACTAGCCTTGCAACAAAGTCTGCAATCTAGTACGAATACATGTTTGCAAAATCAAATGCAGTGCAATACCCAGGCTTACAAATGCAGCATCCTCGCAGCGAACTATTGAGACTACTTTCAGCGGCAATTATCCCCTGTTTATTATAATACTATCTGTCTTGTATCTGACACTCACCAGCAAACAACTCCCCTTGTATGTCCTTCGGGTCTCTAGGCCTTGGCACACTACCCCTCGTATCTGAGAAACTTATCACAGCATTTCGAATTACTGCCGGCTTGGCGCGCGATACTGGCTCGGCTCTAGACTGGGACGTTTCGATTTCCTGCCTTCATTAATTAGCCAATAGATATTTGCCCTTGTCGACATCCACCTGCAGAACATCCCCGAGAAACGGAGGAAAGGGCACTCACCGCCTGCGCCAGAGTCAGAATGGACAGTGTCACAACCGCACAACTGAGGGCAGACATTCTGGGGGGTCAGCGTCCGGCCACACTCATTATGATCCTTTCCCCACAGTGGAGAGCTGTTACTGGAGAGACCTCCGACTGTCTGAATTGAATCGTGGAACTACGGGACTGCACAATTTCTTTACTCAGATGTGAGTGCCCCGCCTCCGTGACCCGCCGGGACTCATTAAGACTAACAGAGTTCCTCCAGCCTTTCGTGTGTGTTACCTGCGCGGAGCGACGGAGGAACATTTCCAGCGACCGGTTTCCGAACTAAAGGGTTTGCCGGAAGACCCGGCGACCCTTGTCAAGCTGGTCGCTATTTCTTTTTATCAAATTCTGCGCAGGAGGTTTGCGGGGAATGGCAGTGAACCGGGATCTCAGCTCCCAGATCGTCGAACGGACGCCGCTGCATCCTGTAAGTCACTGATCTGTACTACACGGAAAACAGGTTGTTCGGCCCAACTCCTCCATGCCGACCCAATCGAGCTAGTCCAATTTGCCTCGCGGATATCTCCCTAAGCATTTTCTACCCGTGTAGCTGTACGGATGTCTTTTAAATGTTTTAGTATTAGGATCTTGGCGGATTTAAAGAGCCACAAGATATAGGAGCAGAATTCGGCCATTTGGTCCATCAACTGCCCCGTCATTTCATTATGGCCGATAAATTATTCCTCTCTGCCCCAATCTCCTACCTTCTCCCCCTATCCCTTCATGCCCTGACCAGTCAAGAATATATCAATCTCTGCCTTAAATATTCGTAAGGATTTGGCCTGCGATGCTGAATGTAGCGAAAAATTCCACAGTTTCACCACTCACTGGCTAAAGAAATTCCTCCTCACCTCCGTCAGAAGGACTCCCCTCTATTCTGAGGTTGAGTCCTCTTACACCACAGGAAACATCCTCTCCGTATCCACGCTGTCAAGACCTTTCGATAGGTTTCAGTGAGGTCACCCCTCATTCTTCTGAATTCCAGTGAATACAGACCCGGAGCCATCAAATGGTCTTCATATGACAAACCAACAATTCCTAGAATCGTTTTCGTGAACCTCTTTGGAACCCTCTCCGGTTTCAGCACATCCTTTCTGGGATAAAGGGCCCAAACCTGCTCTAAAATACTGCTTTATAAAGTCTCAACATTACATCCTTGCTTTTATATTCTACCCTTTAGAAATGAATGCTAACATCGTATTTGCATGCATCACCACAGACTCAACGTGTAAATTAACCTTTAGGGAACCCTGCACATGGACTCCCAAGTCCCCTTGCGCCTCAGATTTAAAAAAAATTCTCTCGATTTATTTCTTTTGCCAAAGTGACCATACACTTCCCGACACTGTATTCCACCCAACTATTACTTTGCTCATTCTCATAATCTCAGTCCTTCTGTAGTTTCTCTACTTCCCCGAAACTACTTGCCCCTCCACCCCCATTCCTACATCCACAGACTGCAACAAAATCACCAATAGCCCTGCTCCCTTGACCAACACACTTGTCATTACATCTCCTTGTAACGAAAACCTAGGTCTCCCTGGAATGTGTTTTTTTTTTCACTGTTTTGAATCTTTTTCAGCCACACTGCAGGATCTACATTCCGAAGCACAGTATCATAAATTTTATGTCACAAATTTTAAAATAATTACCGATCAATTAATTTTGTTTTTATTTTGTAATAGTTTGCATTTTTTAATCTGTAGATTTCTATACACTGCTCACATGAATGGCACTCATGAAGTAACCGGGAGCACGCAGTTATTCTGGGAGTAGCAGCCGAGGTACCAAAAAGTGTTCTTGTTTAATTTGTCACGGGTTGTGTTATAATCAGGAAATGTTTCTTTAAGAATGAGAATTGCTATTTTCTGCTTGCTTCTTTTTTAAAGGTTTCTTAAGAAACCAGAGGTGTAAAGATTGTGAGAGACTGCAAATCTCAGGAACCAAGAGAATCGAGGAAAAGACGGCTGATTTGAATGGCGCTGACCGGAGCCATCCACACATCTTTTCTTCAGATTATCTCTGCCAGCACTCTTCGGTGAGGAGATAGCTTATCGTTATACATATCTTATTTTTGGATATATATTAATCAATTATCGAACTTCCGATCAATAACTTTTAATAAGCACTATTTTATTTTTTCTTTAACTGAACAGGTTACTTTTGGTAGAATTCGTGTTATTCTGGGGAGTTCACGGGGTAAGTAAACGGCAGAACAATCCAATGGGAATAATGTACGATTAGATTGATTTAAAACCAAATCACATCTCGTGCTCGTAAAATATTCAACAAAGGTTTAATCTGCTTTACAGTCATCACTGTAAAAAGGAACCTTTTGTTTGTTGGCTTTTATTTTTTCAGAAAGGGTTCACATTGGATAGGAAATAAAACTAACAACTTTGACATTGAATCTATTAGTAATGTAAAATTGTTCTCAACCAAAACGATCCTTAGCAGGTATCCTAACGCTGATGACGCTTCATTCACTACTCTCCTCTGACCAATATTAGCTCTGTTTCCAGGAATTCAATTTAAAAATTCATCCATTACTTTTTAAACTCCTGGCAATATCTCTTAGTTCCTTTCGTTAAATCAGTCCTGTCCATTATACCTGAAATCCATGTAACTGGTGCCTCTTGTCTATCCCAAGATCTGAGCTCATGGCTTCCTTCCCAGTCTTTCCACCTCTTTTCTCCATTGAGTTACTCTTTAAAATCTACCTCACTGACAGTGTTCTAACGTTCATTTGAGTCTTGTGTCAAACCTTTTCCAATGATATTCAAGATATTGTAAATTATTGTTGTTTTCATGCTGAAAGAGGAAAAGTTGTTGGAATTTATTACTGAGACAATCGCAGATCTATTTGTATGAAATTATGCACTGACACAATTATTGATCAATAACAATTGTCAATATTAATACAAATATGACAGTAATTTGCTGCCTTAATGCTAATGTTTGGAGATACCTGCAAAAAGGTCTGACAAATGTGTTGAAGTGTACCTGGAGATTGTGTAGAATTTTGTATCTGTTTCTGGATTTTAATTCTAGCGTACAACAGTATTCTCTTTTCTAAATTTCTGAGGGGGTAGCACGCACCTGTAGCTCAGATCATCGAGAAAGCCCTTTAAAGTGTCATAAGCATGTAGAAAGGTTAATGTGTGTTATATTTAAATATTGTACTCTTTACAAGATACTTGTGGTTTCCTACATCTGTGACTCTGCCAGGTGCTTGTGTGCCCGATTGCACGCAACAATGTACCTGCTAATGTACCTGTTGTTCAGATTTTATTGAATTCATTTTGACTTTATTATTTAGAACTTGACAGAATTTAATACTGGTTTCCATAAAATTAATTTTAGTCTTGCTAATGTTTCTTCTGAGGTTTATGCAGAATTCAAAGTATCAACGTAAATTTTATTATGGAATCAGAATCAGAATCAGGTTTATTATCACCGGCATGTGACGTGAAATTTGTTAACTTAGCAGCAGCAGTTCAATGCAATACATGATATAGAAGAAAAACAAACAAACAAATCGAATAACAATAAAATTAAACGAGGGAATCGTATAGAAACATACAAAATTTTTAAAGGGATAGATAAGATAGAAGTAGAAAAGTTGTTTCCATTGGTAGGTGAGACTAGAACTAGGGGACATTGCCTCAAGATTCAGGGGAGAAGATTTAGGAAGGAGATGAGGAGAAACTGTTTTTCTCAGAGAGTGGTGAATCTGTGGAACTCTCTGCCCAGGGAAGCAGTTGAGGCTTCTTCACTAAATATATTTAAGATACAGTTGGATAGGATTTTTACATAGTAGGGGAATTAAGGGTTATGGGGAAAATGCAGCTAGATGGAGCTGAGTTTACAGACAGATCAGCCATGATCTTATTGAATGGTGGGGCAGGCTCGATGGGCTGGATGGCCTTCTCCTGCTCCTATTTCTTATGTTCTTATGTAAATAAATAAGTAAATCAATTACAGTATACATATATTGAATAGATTTTAAAATTGTGCAAAAAAAACAGAAATACTGTATATTAAAAAAGTGAGGTAGTGTCCAAGGGTTCAATGCCCATTTAGGAATCGGACGGCAGAGGGGAAGAAGCTGTTCCTAAATCGCTGAGTGTGTGCCTTCAGGCTTCTGTACCTCCTACCTGATGATAAAAGTGAGAAAAGGGCATGCCCTGGGTGCTGGAGGTCCTTAATAATGGACGCTACCTTTCTGAGAAACCGCTCCCTGAAGGTGTCCTGGGTACTTTGTAGGCTAGTACCCAAGATGGAGCTGACTAAATTTACAATCCTCTGCAGCTTCTTTTGGTCCAGTGCAGTAGCCCCTCACCCCCACCATACCAGACAGTGATGCAGCCTGTCAGAATGCCCTCCACGGTACATCTATACAAGTTTCTGAGTACATTTGTTGACATACCAAATCTCTTCAAACTCCTAATGAGGTATAGCCACTGTCTTGCCTTCTTTATAACTGCATCGATATGTTGGGACCAGGTTAGATCCTCAGAGATCTTGACACCTTGGAACTGAAACTGCTCACTCTCTCCATTTCTGATCCCTCTATGAGGATTGGTATGTGTTCCTTCGTCTTACACTTCTTGAAGTCCACAACACTCTTTCGTCTTACTGACGTTGAGTCCCAGGTTGTTACTGCGACACTACTCTACTAGTTGGCATATCTCACTCCTGTGTGCCCTCACGTCACCATCTGAGATTCTACCAACAATGGTTGTATCGTCAGTAAATTTATATATGGTATTTGAGCTATGCCTAGTCACACAGTCATATATATATATAGAGAGTAGAGGCATGGGCTAAGCACACACCCCTGAGGTGCACCAGTATTGATCGTCAGCGAAGAGGAGATGTTATCACCAATCTGCACAAATTGTGGTCTTCTGGTTAGGAAATCGAGGATCCAATTACAGAGGGAGGTACAGAGGCCCAGGTTCTTCAACTTCTCAATCAGGATTGTGGGAATGATGGTATTAAATGCTGAGCTATAGTTGATGATCAGCATCCTGACGTAGGTGTTTGTGTTGTCCAGGTGGTCTGAAGCCACGTGGAGAGCCATTGAGATTGCATCTGCCATTGACCTATTGCAGCGATGGGCAAATAGGTCCTTGCTGAGGCAGGAGTTCAGTCAAGTCATGACCAACCTCTCAAAGCATTTCATCACCATAGATGTGAGTGCTACCGGGCGATAGTCATTAAGGCAGCTCATATTATTCTTCTTAGGCACTGGTATAATTGTTGCCTTTTTGAAGCAAGTGGGAACTTCTCGCCGTAGCAATGAGAGGTTGTATATGGTGACATATATGCCACCATATGCAACCCTGAGATTAAGTTCCTGTGGCGTACTCAGTTAACCCATATGATATTAATTATAATAGGATTCATGAAAGATCAACTAGAGTGCAGAAGACAATAAGCTGTGCAAATGCAAATATGAATACACAGCAGTGAATAACAAGATAAGGAGTCCGTAAAATGAGATCACTGGTTGTGGGAACATCTCAATGGACGGGCGTGAGTGTAGTTATTCCTTTTGTTCAAGAACCTGATGGTTGAGCGGTAGTAACTGCTTTTAAACCTGGTGGTGTGAGTCCTGAGGCTCTTGTACCTTCTATCTGGTGGCAGCCGTGAAAAAAGAGCATGACCTGGGTGGTGAGGATCTCTGTTGATGGCTGCTGCTTTTGTATGACAGAGTTTCTTGTAGATGTGCTCAGTGGTTGGAAGGGCTTTACCCATGTTGTACTGGGCCAAATCTACTACCTTTTTTCTTTCTTTAACAGGTCTTGAATGTAATTCCTTTTTACACCTAGATTTATGCCGTTTTCATCATATTCCATATTTTCATATAATGTAAAAGGAGACCACTTGGTCCATTATGTCCATGCTATCTTTCAGAATAATCCCATTAATCTTCTATCCTACATTTACTTTCATTGAAGTCACAATAATACAGCGCTGAAATAGATGCTTTTGTCTTTTGAGCCCCAATCCACACTCAACATTTCGCCATGGTAGTGTAGCAGTTAGTGCGACACTATTACAGCTCTGGGCATTCTAGAGTTCATAATTTATTTCCAACGCCATCTGTAAGGAGTATCTGTACACCCTCCCTGTGGAATGTATGGGTTTCCCTGGGTGCCCCAGTGTCCTGAGATTAGGCTAGAGCTAATTGGTTTAGAACATAGAACATAGAAATCTACAGCACATTACAGGCCCTTTGGCCCACAATGTTGTGCCGACCATGTACCCTATTCTAGAAGCTGCCTAGAATTACCCTACCACATATCACTCTGTTTTTCCAAGCTCCACGTACCTATCTAAGAGTCTCATAAAAGACTCTATAGTATCCGGCTTCACCACCGTCGCTGGCAGTGTATTCCATGCACCCGCCACTCTCTGTGTGAAATACTTACCCCTGATGTCCCCTCTGTACCTACTCCTAAGCACCTTAAAACAGTGCCCCTTCGTGTTAGCCATTTCAGCCCTGGGAAAAAGCCTCTGGCTATCCACACGATCAATGCCTCTCATCAGCTTATACACCTCTATCAGGTCACCTCTCATCCTTTGTCGCTGACTGGGGTTGCTGGGATGGCAAAGTTGGAAAGGCCAGATGGGCCTACTTCATGTTGTATTGGCAAATAAATAAATATAAAATTACATTTTATTTTGATATTCCCATCAACTTCTTCCAGATTCTACTACTCAACTGTGCACAATTTCCAGTGGCCAATTAATGTATCAACCCACATGCCTTTGGGTTGTGGGAGGAAATCCACCCAGTCCCAGGTGAATGCAAACTCTGCACAGACAATGCATGAGCTCAGTGATAATAGCTCTACTTGAGCAGCTATGAAGCCCATAATAATAAAGCAGGGTACTGTTTCTCTTTCCGTGGCACTATGCTATTGTATTTAAGCTTTGATCACAATGAAAACAGCTGCTGTAGGTTTCAAAGGATGTGTGAAGCTAGTTAAGGTCAATCTGATTGTCGTATTTCTGTCCCTTATCCCGCTTCATATACAGATAATGGCAACATTTGCTAAGGACACATGGGGACTAATTTCCTCAAACAACAGGAATTCTGCAGATGCTGGAAATTCAAGCAAAACACATCAAAGTTGCTGGTGAACACAGCAGGCCAGGCAGCATCTCTAGGAAGAGGTGCAGTCGACCTTTCAGGCCGAGACCCTTCGTCAGGACTAATTTCCTCATTTTGTTCTCTTTCTGCATGACTTCACTAATCCCAACAAGCCTTCAATATTTAGGCTGGTTTGGGGTGTGAGCTCAGCAGGTGGCTGCCATCCAGATATCATGGGCAAGGATGGGCTTTTTAGCTAACATGTCATCTGATGTACAGGGGTTACTAAAATGATCTGCTGCACAAAAATGGATTAGAGATTCTAATTGTCCCCAGGATATGAGCACAAATCAAGAAACATTTTGTGATTTTTTTTGAATTGGGCCTATTTATTGAAATAATAAGAATGCAGAGACACTGAGATTTAAATTTCTGTGATGTTACTCTATAAATTATTTATGAATGTTCCTATTGAGTGCAGCTGAGGATTGCTTCCAAGACCAAGTGGAAGACATTGAGAATGAAGATATGGGAAAGGGAGTGAGAGGTGGAAAGGTCAAAATGGGGCAGTGTGGAGAAATAATTTGTGAAATGTTCTGGTGACTGTGGTGCTTGCAAACCTGGTGGATAGGACATGGTCCTATCCACCAGGTCCTTGCCACAAGAGGACACACGTTTAAGGTGCTGGGGAGTAGGTACAGAAGAGATGTCAGGGGTAACTTTTTTACTCAGAGAGTGGTGAGTGTGTGGAATGGGCTGCTGGCAATGGTGGTGGAGGCAGATATGATTGGATCTTTTAAGAGACTTTTGGATAGGTACGTGGAGCTTAGCAAAATAGAGGGCTATAGGGAAGCCTAGTAATTTCTAAGGTAGGGACATGTTCGGCACAACTTTGTGGGCCGAAGGGCCTGTATTATGCTGTAGGTTTTCTATGTTTCTATGGTGGTGTGGTTCTGGTATAATGAATCAAAGACATGAAGAGTGTGGGCTGGTGTATATAGCTGGAATCAATTGTCCATTTTGGACAAGTGATTTGCAAGTCAGGACAAGGACTTTGAAGTGAATTTGCTGTGTAGCAGAAGCCACTGGGCAAGATGTTAATGTGGAGGTTGGTGTTGAACTACAGGCAGGTTGAAAGTGACGGTTAAAAGATTGTGGAGCAAATTAACAGTAGAACTAGGAAATGATGGAACTATCCCTGTCCCTGTAATGCTAAACACTCATTGTGAACTGCTTGCTGAGTACATTGGCTGAGTTACACAAAGTAAGTCGTCGGATGCAGAGTTAGTTAAGGTCACAGCACAATACTTTATTGTATGAATATCTACTGCACCATAATGTTACACTATAATCAGTAATGTGCTTTGGAAATAAAGTAACCAGAATCTTAATATTTAGTTCTTTGTAATAGACATGTCTCATGAAAAGTACTGGCTTGTGAACTCCAAGATGTGTACATATCAGTAATTTTGATATGTTTCATATTTCAGTAAGTTTGTTTCATACCACTATAGTTCCCAGAAACAGACTTCAATTTATCTGTTATTGCTGAATTGAAAATTAGAATCACAGGCTTGTTCCCATCTCATTGATCTGTCCCAGAACTGGAAAAGGATTTGCCATTATTTGAGCTTTGGGGTATTTTTGTTCAGATTAATTTGAAGAATAGCTACAATTCATTAATTAGATTCCAATTAATTCTAGTTCATTTGCATGGTATTTTCAACTATAATAATATTGCAATTCTTGTTAAACTTGTTAGCAAAAATAATCTTAATAACGCATGACATATCTTACTTAAAACATATAAATCGTAGAAAGGCTTGACATCACATTATGGACATTTAGTAAGGGATCGAGTCAGTCTCTCTATCTTTGTTACAACATCTTGATGATGGTCACAAATGGCACGAACGGTTGCCCACCCATGAGTGTGTCAGATTCATGTACTTTTCTTGAAATACCGTTGTTTCCAGTGGAGGTGATGCCTTTTCAGTGCTTATAAACAATGGTCTGGAGTGTAACTGTTGATATAGTTTATTAAGTGTTTTAGTTCAATCCAGTAATGCGTGATGTAATTTGTAAGTTAAAGTGTACTTAGATGACAGTTGCTTTAAGAACTTGAGGTGTTTGATCTCATGATGTTTAAAGTGACTAAGTGATTCGGATCAGATTAATCATGCTTGACACAGTATTAGGTGATAAACTTATCTTAGTTACAGAATGATAGAGGCACAATATGGAAACAAGCTCTTCAGCCCACTGAGTCTGTACTGATCATCAAACAATCATACACTGATCCCATTTTATTTTCCCCCACGTTCCCTCAGATTCAACCACTCACCTTCGCACCAGGGGCAATGTACAGTGGTCATTGACCTCCCAATCCACATTTGGGATGTGGGAAGAAGCAGGGGCACTCCGAGGAATCCCACACACTCACAGAGAGGACATGCCAACTCCACATGGACAGCACCGGATGGAATTCGGTCGCTGTAGTAACACTTCTGTTAAATATGTCACTTGGCCTGCCAGATACATGATGTAACTCATTGAGGACAGCTACTGTACCGAGCAACACAATAATGCTGGAGGAACTTTGCAGGTCAGGCAGCATTTATACTGAAGAACAAACGGTTAACGTTTTGGGCTGAGAAAGGAAGGGGGAAGACGCTAGAATAAGAAAGTGAGGGGAGGAGAAGGAGTACAAGCAGGCAGGTGATGGGTGAAGCCAGGTTAGGGAGAAGATAGGTAGGTGAGGAAGGGGAAATAAAGTGAGAAGCTGGGAGGGGACAGGCGGAAGAAGTAAAGGGCTGCAGAAGACGGAATCTGACAGGAGAGGGCAGTGGCTCATAGAAGAATGGGAAGGAAGAGGGACACCAGGGGGAGGCAATAGGCAGGTGAGGAGAGGGGTAAGAATGGGGAATGAAAAATGAGAGAAGGGGAAAGGGGGAGAAATTACCAGAAGTTAGAGGAATGGATGGTCATGCCATCAAATTGGAGGCTACCCAGATGGAGGTGTTGCTCCTCCAACCTGAGAGTGGTCTCATCGTAGTAGTAGAGAAGTCCAGGATCAACATATGGGAATAGGAAGTAGAATTAAAGTGAGTGCCCATTGAGAAAACCGACCCTTGTGGATGTTGTGGACAGAAGGAAGGTGTTCGACAAAGCAGTTCCCCAGTCTACATTGGGTCTCACTGATGTACAGGAGGCTACTGTACTGATATGCTTAATAACAATGAGAAATGAACTCACCTTCTTTATTAATGGCTAATACAATTTACCGAATCATGTGTAGTGTCTCAGTTATATTTAAAATCACTTACCACTTACTAATTAATTAACCAGTCTCAATACGTACAGAAAGGATTATGATAAATATGCAACAGATTGTCAATGATTTATATCATGCCATGATATGATAGCAACTTGTAACTGTTCTTGCGGTCATGTAACTTTAAGATGAATGTTCATTTAATTGGCTTATGACAAAAGATCAATTATAAAAACAGTGCACTTAGTGAAGGATGGTATTCCTTTCTCCCCATTATTGGTGTCATAAAGTCATAGAAATAGACCCTTCGGCCCATCTAGTCCATGCCAGCTTGGTTTTCTGCCTAATCCCGTTTACCTGAATCCACATCATAGTTTGCAATACTCACCCATGTACTTTTCCCCACCTCTCTTAAATGTTAAAACTGAACTAGGATCTGCCAGTTCTGCTGGCAGTTCGTTCCACAATTGTGCTGCCCTTTTACTGAAGAAGTTCCTCCTAAGAACCCTTTAAATATTTCACCTTTCACCTTAGACCTAGTCTCACCCACCCTGAGGGGAAAAACCTGCAAGTATTCACCCGATCTATACCCCTCAAAATTTAGTCCTAGAAAAGGAGTTCAATGATGTTCCAGCGTTGGGGAATTTAAAGTTGCCCCATATGATGATCAATGGTACAAGTACAAAGGGGCCCAGCCAAATGCTATTGTCAAAAATCAAAAGCAAAATGCTGCAGATGTTCAAATTCTGAAATAAAAATGAAACATGTGGGAGCTACTCTGCAAATTGGACAGAAAGACAGTGTTAATATTTCATGTTGAATACCTTTCATTAGTACTAGTGAAAGGCACTTGTTTCTTTGTGACCCATAAGAAGCAGAAGAAATTCAAAACTAGCATGTGGATTTTGGGAAATTCATCTGTTATGAATTGGATTTTCATGTCTCCCTGTCGGTGCCGTACAAGTCTATGACTCTGGGTGATATTTGTGCAATAGAGCTGTTCCAAATAAAGTGGGCCTTATTGCAGTTTCCATACATGTTTGTGCCTGTATACCTGTCTCCTAAAAGTCTAGCATGGAATAAATTATCAGACAAAGTAAATCAAGCATATCTTTTTGGATGATAAGACCATATGACATAGGAGCAGAATTAGGCCATTTGGACCATCAAGTCTTTTCTGAAATTTGATCATGGCTGATTTATTTTCCCTCTCAACCCCTTTCTCCTGCACTCTCACCCTAACCTTATGGCATTCTTACTAATCAGGAACCTATCAACCTCTGCTAAATATACCCCCAATATCTTGGCCTTCACAACCATTTCTGGCAATTAATACCACAGAATCAACACCCTCTGGCTAATGAAATTCCTCCTCATCTTTGTTCTAAAAGGACATCTGTCCATTCTGAGTCTGTGCCCTCTGGTCCTAGACTCTCCCTCTTGATATCCACCCTGTCTAGGCCTGCCTTTCAATATTCAATATGTTTGAGTAAGATTCCCCCCTCATTCTTCTGAACTCCAGCGCGTGCAGGCCCAGAGCCATCGAAAGTTCCTCATAATTTAACTCTTTCATTCCCGGGATCTTTCTCATAAACTTCCTCTGAATCTTCTCCAATGCCAGCACATCTTTTCTTAAATATGGTGGGCAAAACTGCTCACAGTACTCTAACTGTAGTCTGACCAATGCCTTATAAAGCCTCAGCATTACATCCTCGTCCATTGGAAATGAAAGCTAATGTTACATTTCACAGTGATATAGCACATGCTGTTGTCAAATGCATAACTAGAAAATAAATGAATAAATGGAAGTGATTTCCACAGATAGGATTAATCAAGCCTTGTATGGAATATGCGAACATGAGGGAATCTGCAGATGCTGGAATTTCAAGCAACACACATAAAAGTTGCTGGTGAATGCAGCAAGCCAGGCAGCATCTCTAGGAAGTCCTGCTGAAGGGTCTCAGCCCGAAACGTCGACTGTACCTCTTCCTAGAGATGCTGCCTGGCATGCTGTGTTCACCAGCAACTTTTATGTGTGGTGCTTGTATGGAATATGCATTCATTTTGCATTTGTTAAGCACAGGAAAGCCAGGGTTCATCTGCAACATTCTTAAAGCTTGAACACGAGAGAGTCTGTAGACGCTGGAAATCCTGAGCACACATACAAAAAGCTCAAGAAACTCAGCAGGTTTGGGGGACAGCAGGGTAGTTCGGTGGTCAGTGTAACACTATTATAGCACCAGTGACCTGAGTTCACTTCCTGCCCGTCTGTAATAGAGTTTGTATGTTCTCCCCGTGACTGCATAGGGTTCCTCCAGGTACTCCAATTTCCTCCCGCCTTCCAAATATGTACGGGTTAGTAGGTTAATTGTCCAATGGGGTGGCACAGGCTTGTTGGGTCAGAAGGGCCTGTTACAATGCTTAATTTCTAAATAAACTATTAAAAAATAAGTGAGCAACATCTATGGAGGGGAAATAAGCAGCTGACATTTCAGCCTGAGTCCCTTCACCAGTTCTGTCATACAGCTTCCTATTTCCAGATATTATTGGGCTTAGTATTAAACTCTAAGGACAGGCTGCCTAAAGGTGTATTCTGTTCCCTTAACAAAAAAGATCAAGGGAGATATGATCAAACTGTTTTAATGTAAAAATGTTTTGATGAACAGATATTGGAGCAGACTTAAGTCCTTGGTACATGACTGAACATGTTTAATGATGTGCCTACCCTATTCTTTTTCCAAAACTCCAAAGAGGCTTTCAGGGGACAGGCAAGCAAAGTAGTTGAGCAAGGACATGGCAGATAGAATACCATGTAGAGAAATGTGAGCTCATCCACTTTTGTTCCCAAAGCAGAAAAGGAAAATATTTTTCAAAAGGTGACCGAATGGGAAATGGTGATGCTCAAAGAGACCAAGATGTTCCTGTATAGATGTCATTGAAAACTAACATATCTATGTAGCAAGCAATTTGGAAAGTATATCGAATCCTGTCCTTGATTACAAGAGGGTCTTCCATGGAGGAGTAAATATGCCTTATTGCAATTATGTAGAGGCTTAGGGATAACATGGATGGAGTATTGTGTAATGATTTGGTCTCCTTGCCTAATAGTACTCTGAAGTGTGGTCTAAGCAGAGTTTTATAGAACTCATGGCTCTTGAGCTCAGCCCTCAGTCTAATGAAGGCCAGCATGTCATATACCTTCTTAACCACCCTATCAGTTTGTGTGGACACTTTGAGGGATCTGTGGACGTGGACCCCAAGATCTCTCTGTTCTTCCACACTGCTAAGAATCCTGCCATTGATCTTGTACTCCACCTTCAAGCTTGATCTTCCAAAGTAGATCAAGGTGAGGTAGTAAAGTGGATTAGACATTGGCTTTGTGGGAGAAGCCAGAGAGTGGTAGTAGAGGGCTGCCTCTCTAACAGGAGGCCTGTGACTAATGGTGTGCCACAGGGATCAGTGCTGAGTCTGTTGTTTGTTATCTATATCAATGCTCTGGATGATAATATAGTTAACTGGATCAGCAGATTTGCAGATGATACCAAGATTGGGGGTGTAGTGCACCGCAAGGAATGCTATCATGGCTTACAGAGGGACCTGCATCATCTGGAAGAATGGGCTGAAAAATGGCAGATGGAATTTAATGCAGACAAGAGTGATGTGTTGCTCTTCAGTAGGACCAACCAGGGTAGGTCTTACGTGGTGAACGGTAGGGCACTATGGAGTGTGGGAGGATAAAGGGATCTGGGAATACAGGTCCATAATTTGTTGAAAGTGGCATCACAGGTAGATAGGGTTGTAAAAAAAGGGTTTTGGCACATTGGACTTTATAAATTATTGTATTGAGTACAGAAGATGAGATGTTATGTTGAAGTTGTATAAGATGATGATGGGGCCTAATTTGGAGTAATGCGTGCAGTTTTGGTCACCTTCCTACAGGAAGGATGTAAGTAAGGTTGAAAGAGCTCAGAGAAAATTTACAAGGATGTTGCTGGGTGTGGAGGACCTGAGACGTAAGGAAAGATTGATAAATTAGGACTGTATTCCTTGGAATGTAGAAGATTGAGAGGAGATTTGATAGAGGTATACAAAATTATGAGGGGTATAGATAGGGTAACTGGAAAGCTTTGTCCACTGAGGTTGTGGGAGACTACAGATGTTGGTCATGGGTTAAAGGTGAAAGGTCAAAAATTTAAGGGGAACATGAGGGGCAACATCTTCGCTCAGAGGGTTGTGAGAGTGTGGAATGAGCACATGTCATCCATGTGAGCTTGCTTCAACATTTAAGAGAAGTCTGAATAGGTGTATGGATAGTAGGGGTATAGAGGGATATAGTCCTGACACAGGTCCATAGGAGTAGGCAGTTTATATGGTTTCGACATGGACTAGATGGGCAGAAGGGCCTATTTCTGTCTATATCCTGTTGTAATCTACAATAGCCACCTATACTTTCCACAATACCTCCAACCTTTGTGTCATCTACAAACTTACTAACACACCTCTCCACTTCTTCATCCAAGTCATTTATATATAAAAAAAACAAAGAGCTGGGGTCTGGAACAGATCCCTGCAGAGCATCACCAGTCAGGTTGGTTGCTGGGTTGGTAGGTTTGTTGTATTCTGATTGATAGAATATATAAGCCCTGTGTCTTCTTGAGCTTATATAAATGAGAGGCGATTGTACTCTGATTATGGTCAAATGTGAAGTGATCCCATTGAAACTCATTGCAGGGTGGATACAGGAGGGATGTTTCCCCTGGCCCAGTCATCTGTTGCCAGGGATGACTTCCTCGGAATATAGATGGAACACTTAGTACTGATTGGATGTGCGATTTCTTAACTTTGGAATTCTCTGCACTGGAGTGTTGTAGAGGCTCAATCATTGACTTTGAGGACAGTGGAATTTTTTGATCTCAAGGAAATTGTGGGATATGGGAATGAACAGAAAAATAGAACCATATAGAACTATAGTCTGCTAGAGGAGGGTGAAGCAGGCTCAAAGGGTCAAATGACCAGATCTATTCCTCATACTCATGAGCGCACAATTCTTGAAATACCCCATTTCTGTTGTAGTGTTGGACTCTTTCAAATGGGACCTAGATAAACTTCAACCAGTTTCTGACTGAGTAATGAAGATATAGAGATGGAAAAGCCATGGCCTGCTCAACAACCATTGCAGATTATCGAGCTTTCACTTAAAGAAAAAAATAGAGGGATGTATTGAGGAAAGAACAATTTGCTCATAGTTCATGAAATGAATAGTCTTGGTGGATCAATTAGCTTATAGTTTTTCTCTGATTTCTCCCACTTCATCTTTGATTACACATTGTTTCTAATACAGTTTTCTTTTACCTCAAAAATGAAACAATTAAATAGTTATTTTATTTAACTTCCCAAATGGTGGGGAAATTTTACCGTAGTTGTTATGTTTTGTAACTTCAAAACATTAAACTAATTGGAAAAAAAACAAGGAGCCGAGATAAGCGAGTCTAACTTTGTTTTTTACTTTAAGCGAGCAGAGTCGCGTATCATGCGGTAGTGTGATGGCGTATGCTTTTCATGTAATTCTATATATAACCCTTAATGAATTGTTCAAATGAACAAGAATGTTTAATCAAAAAAAAATTATACACACAAGTTTACTCAAGTATCACTGAAATAGTAAATACACAACAATAGTGACCTTTTAGCAAATAGTTTTATATTATATCAAGTTGATCCTCCCACAGTGACTCACACCTTCAGGGAACATATGACCAGCATTTATTAAAAGTGCCTACTAAAAGGAAGCATTAATCTTGTTAGTGGGTGTGGAGGAACATATCACAGATTTCCTCTCCTGAAAATCATGGTAACCTAGAAGCTTCATTGATACCGTCATTAGGTAGATAGATATTTTATTGATCCCAAAGTTACAGTGTCACACAGCGTTACAAGTGCACAGGTATATATATTAGAAGAGAAATAGAAAGAATAAAAATAAGTTACCACAAACAGTCTAACAGAAGGGGCACATTACTTCCCCGACTAAAGGTTGACTCATTATAGAGCCTAATGGCTGAGGGTGAGAATGACTTCATATAGCACCCTTTGGAGCAGCACAGTTGTCTTAGTCTATTACTAAAAGTGCTCCTCTGTTCAGCCAAGGTGGCATGCAGAGGGTGAGAAGCATTGTCCAGAATTGCCAGGAGTTTCTGTAGGGTTCTTTGTTCTACCACAGCCTCCAATGTGTCCAGTTTGACTCCTACAACAGAACTAGCCTTTCTAATCAGTTTATTGAGTCCATTGGCATCACCCGTGTTGATGCCATTGTCCCAACATACCACCGCAGAGAAGATTGTGCTGGCACAACAGACTGCTAGAACATGTGAAGGAGAGGCCTGCCTACTCCAAAGGACCTCAGTCTCCTCAGGAAGTGGAGGTGATTCTGGCCCTCCTTGTACACAGCCTCTGTGAAGGTGCTCCATTCAAGTCTGTCATCCAGGTACACCCCCAGGTACTGGTAGGTCTTCACCACGTCCTCACAATCAATAGTAACAAGGAGCAATGCAGGCTAACTTTATGCTAAAGTAAATGTTCACTTTAATTCTTGACTTACTTAACTACTCATATTTAGATCCACAACTGCCAAGGTGGGATTCGAACTCTTGCTTCAGCTTCGGTACAAGCTGCTGTATGACAGTCCAGTAACCTAATTACTGTGCTGCTGTGCATTTAACGTTGATAAGGTTTCCAGTATACAGAACACAAGGTGGAAATAAGCTTACAAAACACAGTTGACAATGCACACTTTAAATAAAACTTCCATGACTACTTTTCTGAAAATTGCCAGTCATAACATTCTCAGATTCTCGACTTAGAGGCGTGTAACAATGGCCAAAACACCATAGGCAGCAGATAACGAATGCTGTAGACCTTGGCTGTATTCCTAGGTCTTTGCCTGATTTAGGAAGTACATAACTGATGAAGTTTCGAAGATGTTTACAGGCACTGCTACCTTTTGAGCCTCTGTATATTGTATACAGAGGTCATCCAGACATAAACAATGAAGAAATGCATGTTGTCTGTGCGTCATTAAGTATAGACCAAACTGATTTGTATCACAAGCCAATAAGATAGAGCAGCAAGTTATGGTTCTCAAGGCTTGCCGACATGCTGGGATTTGTAGTATCAATTGAAAAGCTTGTTGCCATTTGAAAATGTAATTATAACAAAATTACAAAATGTTTGATAACCTGGCCCGGTATGTACAGAGCATTCTTCCACTAAGAAGTCTGCCAAATATGTAATCAAAGCATAACAAAATCCAAATAATAGTTTTGGCACCTGATGTTGGATGCCGATTATTAATTTACCCAGATGATATTGATAAATCTAAATACTGATATAAATCAGATCTAAGTTCAGGACACACTGCCCGATAACTGGCTTCCTTTGATGTTTGTGTTTTATGTGCACTTGGAAGTAAATTTCAGAAAATTGATCTCTTGCATTCCGTCAACTGCCCTCATGCTAACCTCTACCCTCCATCACACCAACCGCACCCCCCCACCACCCACATACCCAACAACCCACATCCTTTGAAATAGATTCTAACTCTGAGAGTAGATCTTTAAATACTAGAATGACTACTCTTTATAAAATTAGTAGCCACTTTATTAAGTATACCTTACACCTTCTTGTTAATGCAAATTTCTAATAAGCTAATTATGAAGCAGTACCTCAATGCATAAAAGCATGCAGACATGGTCAAGAGGTTCAGTTGTTTTTCAGTATGGGGAAGAAACGTGATCTAAATGACTTTGACAGCAGAATTATTATTGGTGCCAAGTGCTTTGGTTTGAGTACACGGAAAAATGTAAAAAAAAACAAATAAAATTGAGTGAGTGGAAGTTCTGTGGGCAAAAATGGCTTGTTAATGAGCGAGATCAGAGGAATGGCCAGACTGCATCAAGCTGACTGTAACTCAGATAACCATGCTTTACAACAGATGGTGTGTAGAAAAGGCACTCCTGTACCTAATAATACGGCCACTGAGTGTTTTGCTTCCTATGAACTGCTTAACAGTATTTCAGATTATTTACAAACACACAATACACCGACACAGAACACACAGACAACACATAGTCCACGGTCCAAGCTTTCCATGGTACAGCTCCCCAGCTCTTCCACTGCAACATTGATGACTGCATTGGTGCTGCTTCATGCACCCATGCTGAGCTTGTCAAATTCATCAACCCTGCATACAACCTCTACCCTGCCCTTAAGTTCACTTGGTCCGTTTCCGACACCTCTCTTCCCTTTCGCAACCTCTATCTCCATCTCGGAAGAAAACTGTTGACTGAGACCTTCCATAAATCTACCGATTCCCATGGCTATCTTTACTCTTCCCACCCTGTCTCCTGTAAAAATGCTATTCCCTTTTCTCAGTTCCTTCTTCTCTGCCACATCTGTTTCCAAGATGCCTACACCTGCCCATTCACCTCTTCCCTCACCCCCACTCAGGGCCCAAACAATCTATCCAGGTGAGGCAACACTTCACCTGCGGATCTGCTGGGGTCCAGCAATGATGGGTCTCTTTTTACTGTTAGCTAGTTGTGTTGATTGCAGTGATCCACTGGTTCTAGATCTTCCTATTTCTGGACTATTCCACTGGCTCTGGATATGCCCATCTCTGGAAGGTCCCATTGGTTCTAAATTAGTGCTGGTATATAGGCCGGAGTCGACTATTTCGTCCAGTGCTCTTAATGCAGCCTCTTCTACATTGGTGAGACCTGTCATAAATTGTGGGACCGCTTTGCCGAGCACCTCTGCTCCACCTGCCAAGAGTGGAACTTATAAATTCCGGTTCCCATTCCTGTTCTGACATGTTGGTCCATGGGCTCCTCTTATGCCACGATGAGGCCACCCTCCGAACGGAGGAGCAACATTCCGTCTTGGTAGCATCCAACATATTGGCACAAATATCAATTTCCCTAAAGATAAATTCCCTCTCTTCCCCATCCTGCCACACCCTTCTTCTCTTCCCCAATCTAGCCTCTTACCTCTTCTCACCTGCCTATCATCCCTCCCTGGTGCCCCTCCTCCTTCTCTTTCTCCTGTGGTCTCCTCTCCTGTCAGGTTCCCTCTTCTCCAGCCCATTACTTTTCCTACCCACCTGGCTCCATCTGTCACCTTGTAGCCACTCTCCTTCCCCTCCCCCCACCATTTTCTATTTTGGCATCTTCCCCCTTCCTTTCCAGTGCTGAAGAAGGGTCTCAGGCCAAAACGTTGACTCTGGTAATTTCCGTGGGTACTGCCTGACCTGCTGATTTCCTCCAGCATTTTGTGTGTGTTGCTTTCGGTTTACAGCATCTGCAGAATCTCTCGTGTTTGTGACTTACATCAAGAGATGAGCTGCCTAAGACCAGGCTGGCAGCAGTGTGATTCAGAGTGTGTGTCATTGCTCAGCACAGTGGTGGCTTCCCAACGGTGCAGTGACCCAGATCCAAGGAGCTACACAGCCCAGAAACACGACCTTTGGACCAACTAATCCATGCTGACCAAAATTCCCATCTAATAATTTTGCCCGCATTTGGCCCGTAATCCTCTAAACCTTTCCTATCCTCCTTTCCCTCCTTACCAACCATATTGATCAAAATCTTGGAGATGTCACCGGGCAACCTAATCTGTAACAATCAATAGGCTGCATTGCACTTGATCTTGCCTCCGTGACCCAACTAACCACCTGTGCACATACATGGTTCTGGGGCTCAGTACCAGTGTTTAACACCTTTTGATTCAAGTAATTAAATGAAAGCTAAAACTATTTAGAATTAATAATTGATTTGTCCATCGTATCTGACAGTAGCAGTTAGATCTGTGCAGTACTCCTGTTGTGCGTTCGAAGGTGAACTGCACGAAGAAACCTGTGCGGGAGGGTTTTTAAAGTGGAAACACCATTGCACTGGGGCGGTTTCTACTCTCTCAGCCGTGGAAGTCTAGGTGCAGTGGTGCACGTTGTCGACACAACTGGGACCTTCCTTGGTTGCAGTGGATGACCATGTGTCTTCTTCTGTGCTTTGTCATGTCCTTCTCTCTCCATGAAGTGTTACAGGACTACCTTCCTGGTTGTTGGATCTCACTCTTGATCTCATCCACCCACTCTGCCAGAGATGTCCCTATTTGACCTGGGTATATGGCCCTCCAGTTACCCTCACCTGGTTTAACCTGCCTGTCGAAGTGATGGATCTTTGAAGGCACACTTATTATTTAGAAATAGGAAGTATGTTTTAATAGATGGTAAGCTGCTCAGACACTCGAGATTCCACAGATGCAGCAACACACACAAAATGCTGGAGAAACTAAGCTGGTCAGGCAGCATCGGTGGAGAGAAATAAACAGCTGGGACATTTCAGCATGAAATCTTCCTTGGTCAGGGCTGCAAAGGAAGGGAGCAGAAGGCAGAATAAGAAAGTGGGGTAAGGGGAGATAGTTGATAGGTGAGACCAGATGAAGATGTGAAGGTCGGTAGGTGGGTAAGGGAGGGGATGATGTGAGAGACTGGGTGTTGATAGGCAGAAGAGTTAAAAGGTTGAAGAAGAAGGAGAGAACAGTGGAACACCTATCATTTGCCAGCTCTCCTTCCCCCCCCACCCCACCTTCTAATCCTGATTCTGCCCCTTCCTTTCTTGTACTGATAAAGGCTCTTGGCCTGAAACATTGACTGTCTTGAGCTTCTAAGTTCCTCCAGCATTGTAGCTGCTGGTGGTTAATCAGATCCAAAATGTATAAAGAATAATATACAAAAAGTTAAACAATCAATGCAATTTGCTGTGGCTGGCAAAGAAAACCCAAGTGTACCTCGTTATTTGGCTAAGTGACAGAGGAAGATGCTTGCTGGACTGAATCCTGCTGGTGGCCAACCAGTAGCTCCACTGAGAACCACTCTCTAGCAGTAGTTCTTAAGAACCTAAGAAAGTAGGAGCACTCAGCCCCTCGGGCTACCCAACCCACCATTCATCATTCATATTTGATCTGACACAGGCCTTGTATCATCTGAACTCAGTGGTGAGCCCGTGGAAGTGTGGGCCAGATGAGCCAACGAGGAAGCTTCGAATGTATTAGATTAGATTATGAGGACACTCAGTCCTCGTTTATTGTCATTTAGAAATGCATGCATTAAGAAATGATTCAATGTTCCTCCAGTATGATATCACAGAAACACAGGACAGACCAAGACTAAAACTGACAAAAAACACGTAATTATAACATATAGTTGCAACAGTGCAAAGCAATATTGTAATTTGATAAAGAGCAGACCATGGGCACAGTAAAAAAAAGTCTCAAAGTCCTGATAGCCCATCATCTCATGCAGATGGTAGAAGGGAGAAACTCTCCCTGCCATGAACCTCCAGCGCTGCAAACTTGCCGATGCAGCACCCTGGAAGCACCCGACCACAGCCAACTCTGAGTCCGTCCAAAAACTTCGAGCCTCCAACCAGTCCTCCGACACCGAGCACTGAGCACCATCTCTGCCGAACGCTTCGACCCCGCCCCGGCCACCGAGCAACAAGCAAAGCCGAGGATTCGGGGCCTTCCCCTCTGGAGATTTCGGATCACGCAGTAGCAGCGGCAGCGAAACAGGCATTTCAGAAGTTTCACCAGATGTTCTTCCGTGCTCTCATGCCTGTCTCCATCAAATCGGGATTGTGCACAGCACCCTACTTGACAGAAAACAGATATCATCACCAGAGTGGCCGTGCAAACTGCATCACGCCGCCATCTTCTCCTCCCGCCTTTTCACACTTTTCATATTTTCACATGAACTACTGCTCTAACCAGTGGTTCTTAGTGCACACAAAATACTAATTCTCAGTGCATTGATAGTCATCCATGAGCACAATCCAGTATATACACAACTTCTTTGGTGTCTTCTGAAGTGGCATAACAAAGAGAGAATCATTTTGCTCTACGGAATGAGATTTAAATGAGAAGCAGCTGGGTCGGCGACGTTCGGGGCCTGGGTCGGCGACGTTCGGGGCCCGGGTCGGCGACGTTCGGGGCCCGGGTCGGCAGCGTTCGGGGCCCGGGTCGGCGGCGTTCGGGGCCTGGGTCGGCGGCGTTCGGGGCCCGGGTTGGCGGCGTTCGGGGCCTGGGTCGGCGATGTTCGGGGCCTGGGTCGGCGGTTACTCTTTATGGGAGGAGTGAGTTCGTGCAGCTGCTCTCCTCATATGCAGACGAAAAGGTGTTTCCCATATTCTGAGGTTTATGTGATTAGTGGACCATACTTTATATTGGTTTCTGTCAGTTTTTCGGTGTTTCTTCTTCTTGTGGACGATTGGTGGGTGGGTGATCTGTTCAAATTTTTTTGTGTGTGGGGGAGGGTCGGGGATTTAGTGCTACTGTCACTATTTTTTCTGTGAGTGAGGGAGTCAGGGATGTTATGCGTGGGGGGGTTGAAGATTATTATTGTAACTTTTTTTGCTGCGGTGGGGGTTAGTTCTGGAGTCTGCAAGTTTTGTTTCTTTTTCATGCTGGGGGGGGGAGTTGATGTCTTTTTTCCCCATCAGCTCCATGATCTTTCTGTATTTAATGGCTATCCGGAGTAGACAAATATCAGAGTTGTATTGTACACGCATACTACAACAATAAAATGAACCTTGGAGCCTTTAAATGGACACTTGGACAGTGAAGGGTTAATTTCCTAAGTCCTGAGCTAAGTCAGTTAGATTCACTAAATACCACAAACCTCTGTGACTTGTTCAGACAGATGTTTAATTTGAACTGCTGAATAAAGTTGATGTGTGATAGCACTGGTGCTGATGGCATCTTCATTAGGGTTCTGTCTGGGTGGAAATGTAAAGAAACATTTTGGACTGTACAAACACGAATGTTGCCATTGTGAACATGGGTGCACGGGTTGCACAATGGGTTGCCCACTGAACACCACTGTGTGATCAGATTGTACTTCTAAGGCATTTACATGTAGCTGGGTGCAGGGCTGATGTGGTATGATGTTCTGTATAATAATGCCAACTGATGCAGAACAACAACTTTCTTCTGTTTGTCTGCAAGTAGAATAACATCTGTTTTGAGGGTTTTCAATTTTGATGCCCTGCAAAAAATCTAGAAGGGAGCAACTTGATCACTAAAATCCATCATTAGAGTCATAGAACACTACTGTATAGAAACAGGCTGTTCAGCCCATCTAGTCAATTCCAAACTATTATTCTGCCTAGTCCCATCATCCTGTAACCAGACCATAGCCCTCCAGAACTCTTCTAACCACTCACCTATCCAAACTTCTCTTAAATGCTGAAATTGAACCTGCATCCACCACTTCTACTGGCAGCTTATTCCACACTCTCACCACCCTTTGAGTGAAGAAGTTTGCCCTCATGTTCCCCTTAAACATTCCATCTTTCACCCTTAACCCAGCGGCCCCTAGTTCTAGTCTCACCCAACCTCAGGACAAAAAGCCTGCTTGCATTTATCCTATCTATACAAACGAGCAAAATTAGGTCTTTCGGGCCATCAAGTCTGCTCCGCCACTCCATCATGGCTGATTTATTATTCTTCACAACACCATTCTCCTGTAAACTTTAACACCTTACCTACTCAAGAAATTATCAACCTCATAACCATATAACAATTACAGCACGGAAACAGTCCACCTCAGCCCTTCCAGTCTGTGCTGAACTCTTACCCTATCCTAGTCCCACCGACCTGCACTCAGCCCATAACCCTCCATTCCTTTCCTGTCCATATATCTATCCAATTTAACTTTAAACGACAACATTGAACCTGCCTCAACCACTTCTGCTGGAAGCTCATTCCACACAGCTACCTTCATATTCCATCTTATCCATCTTTATGACTTCTTTAGTTGCCTTCTCTTGGCTTTTAAATGCTTCCCACTAATTTTTTCTCTATTATACACTCTCTCATTTTTACGTTGGCTCTGGATGGGCTAAAGCAGCAGAAGACCACAAACATACACTCACTGGCCACTTTACTAATTACAGGAGGTACCTAATAAAGTTACCATTAATTATCGATAAGATGGATGGTCACAGTCTTTTCTCCAGTGTTGGGATCTCTAAAATTATAAGGCATAGGTTTAAGGTGAAAATCTTTAAATATACCTAGTGACTTGACCTTCACAGCTGTCTGTGGCATTCGTTTTCATAGATTAAGCACTCTCTGGCTAAAGAAACTTTTCAGCATCTCCATTCTAAATGGACATCCCTCTATTCTAAGGCTGTGCCCTCTAGTCCTAGGCTCCCCCACTATCGGAAGCATCCTCTCCACATCCACTTCATCTAGGCCTTCCAATATTCGATTGGTTTTCAATGAGATTCCCCTTCATTCTTCATAACTCCAGTGGGTACAGACCCAGATTCATGAGACATTCCTCATATGTCAAGCACTTTCATTCTGGAGTATCATTTTTGTGAACCGCCTCTCGTGCTTCTCCAATGCTAATACATCTTTTCGTAGATAAGGGGCCCAAAACCACTCACAATATGCCAAGTGCAGCCTGACTAATACATTACATTCTTGCTTTTCTATTCTAGTCCACTCGAAATGAATGCTTACATTGCATTTGCCTTCCTTACCACTGACTCAACCTGCAATTTAACCCTTAGGAAATACTGCATGAGGACTCCCAAGTCATTTAGAAAATACTCCTTCATTACTTCTACTAAAATGAATGACCATACAACCCCTACACTATATTCCATCTGCCACTTCTTTTCCCATTCTCCCAATCTGTCTCAGTATTTCTACTGACTCTGTTTCCTCAACACCACCTGTCCCTCCATCTATCTTTTATCACCTAAAAACTTGGTCACAAAGCCATTAAAATCTGTCATCCAAATCACTGACACTGAACCCTGTGGAACACCACTAGTCACCAGCAGCCAATGTGAAAAGGCCCCCTCTATTCCCACTCTTTGCCTCCTGCCAGTCAGCCAAGCTTCTAGCCAAGGTAGTATCCTTTCTGTAACACCATGTGCTCTTATCATGTTTAGCAGCCTCATGTGTGGTGCCTTGACAAATGCCTTCTGAAAATCCAAGTAAACAACATTCACTGACAATCCTGTCTGTCCTGTGTGTTATTTCCTCAAGGAATTCCGACTCATGTGTCAGGCGAGACTTCCCCTTAAGAAAACCATGCAGACTTTGCCCTACTTTATCATGTGCCTCCAAGTACCCTAAAACCTCATTCTTGATAAGGGACTCCAACATCTTCTCAACCACTGAAGTCAGGCTAATTGGCCTATAATTTCCCTTCTTCTGCCTCCCTTCCTTCTTAAAGAGTGGAGTACCATTTTCAATCTTTTAGTTTTCTGGAACTATTCCAGAATCTAGTGATTCTTGAAAGATCATTACTAATGCCTCCACAATCTCTTCAACTACCACATACAGAACCTGGGATGTAGCCCATCTGGTCTAAGTGACTTACCTACCTTCAGACCTTTCAGCTTCCCATGCACTTTTGCCCTTTGACTCAAATTTCTGACTTACTGCTGGAGTCTTCCACAGTGAAGACTGACACAAAATACTTACTCAGTTTGTCTGCTATTCCTTTGTCCTCCATTACTCACCTCTCCAGCAACATTTTCCAGTGGTCCAATATCCACACTTTCTTCTTTATACTGTTTATATAACTAAAAAAAAATTCTGTTGATATCTATTTTTATATTATTCGCTAGCTTACCTTCATATTTAATCTTTTCTTTCCTTACTTTTTTAAATTTGCCTTCTGTTGGTTTTTAAAAACTTCCCAATCCTCTAACTTTGCGGTAATTTTTGCTATATTGTATGCCCTCTCTTTTGCTTTTATGCTGTCATTGACTTCCTTCGTCAGTCACTGTTGCCTCATCCTCTCTTCAGAATACTTCTTCATCTTTGGGATGTTTCTGTTCTATGCCTTCCGAATTGCTGCCGTAGTCTCCTCTCTCATGACTCTGTAATTTCCTTTACTCCACAGTAATACTGATACATCTAACTTTAACTTCTCCCTCTGAAACTGAAGGGTGAATGTTATCATATTATGATCATTGGCTCCTAAGTGTTCCTTTACCTTCAGCTCCCTGGTTATATCTGTTCATTACACAATACCCAATCCAGAATAGCTGATCCCCTAGAGGGCTCCGTCACAAGCCGCTTTAGAAAGCCACCTTGTTAGCATTCTACAAATTCCCTCTCTTGGGATCCAGCACCAACCTGGTTTGCCAAAACTACCTGTAAATTGAAATCCCCCCATGATTATTGTAACATTGGCCTTTACTTACATGCCTTTTCTGTCTCCCATTGTAATTTGTATCCTCATCCTGGCTACTGTTCATAGGTCTGTATATAACTTCCATTAGGGTTTTTTTTTACCCTTGCAATCTCTTAACTCTGCCCACAAGGATTTTACATCTTCTGACCCTCTGTCTCCTCTTTCTAAGGATTTGATTTCATTTTTACCAACAGAACCACCCCCACCCCCATTTCTTACTGCCTTTTCTTTTGGTACAAGGTGCATCCTTGGATACTGAGCACCCAACTATGATCTTTCAGCCATGACTCATTGATGCACACCGTGTCATACCTGCCAATCTCTAACTGCGCTACAAGATCATCTACTTTAATTCATATACTGCGCCATGTACTACTCATAATTTTGTATACCTCTCAATCTCTCCTCATTGTCCTACGCTCCAGGGAATGAAGTCCTAATTTATTCAACCTTTTCCCTACAGTTCAGGTGCACTATTCCCGAAGGACCCCCAGAGACCAAAAGATACTCTCTTTTCATTACTACCATCAGGGAGGAGGCACAGAAGCCTGTGGATGCACACTAAACAGTTTAGGGACAGTATGGCATCAGCGTCAGACTTCAGGACGAAAGGTCCTGCGTTTGAATCCAGCCGGCTCCCCTGCACGCTTTCCATCGTTGCTGGGTTGCAAGCTGGTGATCTCTTTGGAAACTCATCCAGCAGAAGGCAGTGGCAAACCACTGCTGTAACTTGCCTCGTACGCGGTTCCCCACCACGTCAGAGAGGCGTGGAGGGAAATCGTCCGCTAACCGGAGAAACTCCGGATGTGACGTACCTTTCCCTTTTTTCCTTCTGTGCTGTCAGATTAGTGAATGGTTGTGAACCTATAAAAACTACCTCACTATTCAGCTCTCTGTTTTAGCAATATTTTTTTAATTATTTAAATACATTCCTTATTGTTACCTACAGTACTTTATGTATTACACTGTACTACTGCTACAAAATAACAAATTTCATGACATATGTCCATGATAATAACCTAATTCAGATCTAAACTACTACTTACCTGGCTTCACCTTTCACCTTCCAGCTATCTTCTTTCCCCTCCCCCACCTTTTCATTACCCCCTTCCTTTCCAGCCCGGAAGAAAGGCCTCAGTCCGAAACATTCACTGTTTATTCATTTCCATAGATGCTGCCTGACCTGCTGAGTTCCTCCAGCATTTTGTGTGTGTGTGTGTGTGTGTGTGTGTGTGTTGATTTGGATTTCCAGCATCTACAGAATTTATTGTAGTTATAGTTTCAATGCCTCTAGTTTCGATGATGCCCTGTACAGGGAACTGAGCTTTTCACTCTCAGAAAGGAAATGTTACGGGAATATGATATGAGTGAAGTGTTTAAAAGTATTGATGTGATATTTGAACTAAAGGGGAAGAGAAGACAAGTGTGGTATAAAGTATAGAAACTTAAACTTGGATCAGATGAATTATACTGATGTATACATGTTTGTGTGCATGGTTGCAACTTAGGGGGAGAAAATACCTTTTTTCTTGAATTGCCTGAATACATTTTCCTTCTCATTTGATCCTCTCTTCTAAAAAATTTGTAATCAAAACTGTACCCTCTGTACCTTAATCTTATACTTAAATTAAGAGGTAGAATCAGACATAGATACAAACACAAGAAAATCTGTAGATGCTGGAAATCCAAAGCAACACGTACAAAATGCTGGAGGAACTCAGCAGGCCAGGGAGCGTCTAAGGAAAAGAGTAAACAGGATTCCTGATGAAGGGTCTCAGCCTAAAACATCAACTGTTTACTCTTTTCCATTGTTGCTGCCTGACCTGCTGAGTTCCTCCACTGTTTTGTGTCCGTTGCATCAGGCATAGGTATTCTTCCTGGATGGAAGACAATGAGCCAAGTGCTGGAAGTTCAGATCAATATGGATGGGTGCTCTCCGGTTAGCATTGACAAAGTGGGCCAGGAGGCCTGTTTCCTGTGACTATATGACTTCATATTATTCAATACGATCATGGCTGCATTTCTCTCAGTTCCATTTTCATGCTCTAATCCCATATCCCTTGATTCCCTTAAGATCAAAAATCAATCTTGAAACTTGAGTGTACTCAGATAATAAGCTTCCACAAACCTCTTAAGCAGAGAATTCCAAAGATTCAGTACTCTCTGAGTGAAGGACTTCCTTTTCTCGTCCCTGTTCTGAATGGCTGACATTTATTTTTAGACTGCGACACTTTGGTTATCGATTCAGCAGTCTAGAGAAACATCAATTTTGTATCAACCCAGTTTATCCACAAAGAAATTTTGTCTGCTTCGGTGGTATCTCCTCTTATTCTTCTAGACCGAAGAGTAAAAGCCCAGAGTGCTTCATCTCTCCCAGGGCAAATCAGCCATTGCAAGAATCTTCACTTCCTTTGGTAGGGAGACAAGATTTATTTGTAATATTCTACTGCATTCTCACCAGGCTTCATAAAAGGAGCAATTTGTCTCCAGCCTTGTACTTAAATCCTCTTGCTCTAAAGGACAATTTTCAACAAGTCTTGTGCAAGAATGCTTTGAATATCAAAAGCTTTCAATCCCACACCATTTAAAAAATACATTACCTTTCTATTTCGTATATCAAATTGATGCATAACTCTTTTCCAAATTAGATTCCATTTGTCATCTACTTGGTTGTTCACTTAAGCAACCTATATAACAGATCTTCCCCCTCCCATTCCACCTACAAGTCTCTGACTTCTCCTCATTGGCCACACAGTTATCTAGCTGTCTATCATCAGCAAATATAAATTTGACACTGCTTAAAATAACAGAAAATTACAGCACAGAAACAGGCCATTCAGCCCATCTAGTGCGTTCCAAGCCATTTAAATTGTCTCCTCCCATCGACATTCACCCTCCATACCCCTACCATCCATGTACCTATCCAAATGTAGAAATCGCGCTCGCATCCACCACTTGTGCTGGCAGCTCATTCCATGTTCTCACCACCCTCAGAGTGAAGATGTTTCCCCTCATGTTCTCCTTAAACATTTCACTTTTTACCCTTAACCCATGACCTCTAGCTGTAGTCCCACGTGATTTTGGTCATTGATATATTTTGTGAACAAATGGCCCCACCACTGATCATTGCAGAATCCCACTACCCCGGTCCAAAAAAACCCCATTTTTCCCACTTTCTTTCCTTTCAATTAATCAGTCCTCAATCTACTCAATATTATTACCCAGACATCATATTGATTAGTTTCTCATGTGGCATTTTTATGGAGTATTGACCCTTTCCTATTCTGTTAATTATAACCTCAAGTAAAACTCCACCCGATTTGTCAATTGTGATAAATCTATTTTTATTTTGTTTAAAGCTATTATTATTTTCTATGTGCCTGTTTTAACACCTTTGATAATACAGTCAGCCCTCCTTATCTGCGAGTTCCGCATGCGCGAATTCAACCAACCGCGAATCGGGAAAACCCGGAAGTTCTCTCTCCAGCACTCGTCGTTCAAGCATTGTTCACCTCGCGTCTCGTTCGTTCGCTACTTTGTTTCTGTGAAAAAATGGCTCCTAAAAAGCAATTGCGTGGTCAAAGCAATTCCTCAAAGGCTAAGAGGGAGCGTAAAGTGCTATCTCTCGCTGAGAAATTAGAAATATTAGATCTTTTGAAAAGTGGCATGTCGCATTCCGAGGTGGGCTGTAAGGTTGGTAAGAACGAATCGAGCATTCGTACAATAAAGCAGAAAGAAGCTGAAATTCGTGGAAGCGTTAGTGCTAGGGATGGCTGGCTGGCTATGTAAAGCACTACAGCCTCAAGAACTTAAAGATCACGGGAGAATGGTCATCAGTGTTCCCAGAGGAGCTACGATGGTTGCGTCTGTACTGAACATGTACAGACATTTTTTTCCTTGTCATTATTCCCTAAACACTACAGTGTAACAACTATTTACAGAGCATTTACATTGTATTAGGTATTATAAGTCAACGGAACAGAAACACTGAGGGTGGCGGGTCCTGTGCTGCCCTGGGTCCTAAAGTCCACCTGCACTGAGCCAGGTTAAATAAGGGACTTGAGCATCTGCATTTTTTGGTATCCGCGGGGGGTCTCAGAACCCAATTCCTCGCGGATAAGAAGGGCCGAATGTATACTTTACTATGGCCTTACCTATCACCTTACAGCTAGACTCCTTCCCCTCCCCGTCCACCTGCTTTATTCCGGCATCTTCCTCCTTCTTTGTCAGTCGTGAAGAAGGATCTCGGCCCAAAGCGCTTTGTAGCTTGTACCCCTTTCCCTCCCCCACCCCCATCTTCTTGTTCTGGCTTCATCTCCCTTCCTTTCCAGTCCCGATGAAGGGCCTCGGCCTGAAATGTTGACTGTTTATGCATTCCCATAGATGCTGCCTGACCTGAGTTCTTCCAGTATTTTGTGTATGTTGCTTTAGATTTCCAACATTTGGAGTCTTTCTCATGTTTGTAATCTGTAGTTCCTAGTTTTCTCTCCCCTTCCCCTCTTAAATAATGTTTTTATATTTCTGACCACCTCCACAGATTTGTCAAGCGCCATTTTTCTTTCTGTAATTTATGTGTAATTTATACACCATGTAATGAACAAACCTCAGGCAAGGTATAAAACCTACATAGTTTAAAATTAATGGACAACTTAAGAGAAAGAGGCAAATGTCAATGGCAGAAGCATTTGAATGGGTTAAAAGCAAACCATCAGTCTTATTTTGTTAGTTGGGTATCATGCATGCTAAAAGTAATTAAATCCAGTAATGGTTTGTAAAGACAGCCTTCTTAAAGCTTAATCAAATGTTCAATTGATCCATTGTTCAAATGAGCTGAGTTTAAGGGTTTTTACCAGGGTGTTTATCAGCAAGTTCTGGGCACTCTACTGAGGTTAATGGCACAAAGAGCTCAGGGTTAGACTTAGTTTAAAGCTATTCTCAGATATTTTGAGAAATTAATTGCCGCATGATTCTATTAGTAGTTTTCCTGTTTGGGAATAAGTAACAAGGGATGGGAGAAAGAGAAAAAGATGCATAGAGGCGCTTTTTGAGAGATTCAAATGGATAGCACTCGCTTTGGTGTTGGGTTATTATTGTCATTATAGGATTTATACCATCAAAACTAACAAAGTAAACATCTATTCCATCTTCCTTCCTCCATCCTGAACTGATTGACTTCTTTTCTTAGGGCAGGGAACACTTAAAAAGTGGAACCTATGAAATAGATTCAAATTTTAAGCAAAGCAAATTTTCAACTTGGAAATGCTGCGTGGCTGACCACCACCAGTTTCTCAATTGTCATTTGGAATGGGAAATATCCGAATCAGGTTTAATATCACCAGCATAGATCATGAAATTTGTTAACTTAGTGGCAGTAGTACAAAGCAATACATGATAATATAGAAAAAATAAATAAGTAAATCTATTACAGTAAGTATATATGTGTATATTATATAGTTAAATTAAAAATAGTGCAAAACCAGAAATGATGATAAAACAAGTGAGATTGTTCATGGGTTCAATGTCCATTCAGAATTCAGATGGCCAAAGGGAAGAAGCTGTTCCTGAATTGCTGAGTGAAATAAATGCTGATCTCACACTGACATCCCCATTGTAAACCTATGATTCAGCATGAAAAATATATACAAATATTGTTAAAGCAAAGATAAAATAATACCATAAAAACCAGTTTGTCCACCACAATTCAAAATGCGTCTCTTGTTGCATTGTCAGACGTTACGACAGAAACTAGTGGTCTGAGAGCAATTGCCAATTTCAGAGGTTTCTACCTGCAACTTGAGCTGAGGGTGCATTTGCTTGCCACAGTTATGAGCTAACATATGACTTTCCAGAGAAATGGTAGGTTAAAATGTAACATCTCTTGCCAGTTAAACACCCAAACTCCATTTGGTCAAGAGCAATGTCACTGAATTTTGTTAGTCTTATGAAACTAGAGGTATGTACTTAGCATGAATATATTTTCTATGAAAAATTATTTTATATAGTTTGTTTATTATGTGCTGTGTCGTGTGACATAGGCAATTGTGATCTTTCAATGACCACGATTCTGCTTGCAAATTTTTCTGAAGTTTGCCATTGACGCCTTCTGCACAGTGTCTTTACAAGACGGTGACCCCCGCCATTATCAATACTCTTCAGAGACTGTCTGCCTGGTGTCAGTAGGTGCATAACCAGGACTTGTGATATGGGCAGCTGCTCATACGACCATCCACCACCTGCTCCCATGGCTTCACATGACCCTGATCAGGGGTCGGGGGTTGGGGGAGGGGCTAAGCAGGTGCTACACCTTGCCCAAGGGTAACCTGCTAGCATAGTGAAGGAATGGTTGAGATTCATCTCTACTATGCCACCCATCATTTATTTCAGTATATGTCAAATAAAGAAATATTAAGATATAATCAGATTTTGATGGGTGAATGTCCAGGTTATGTTTGCAGCAATTCTCATTTGTAAATAAACTATTATGTTTTAAAATATAGGAAGGCAAGCAGCCAATTTGTGCAAAGAAAGATTTCCTGAATAGCTGCATGAATATAAAACAAGGTAATTTCGATTGATTAACATAGAACATAGCACAGTACAGAGTCTTCAGCCCACGCTGCGGTGTTGTGCAGACCTTTTCAGCTACTCTAAGATCATTCTAAGCCTTTTCTCCCATAAAGCCCTCCATTTTCTATTGATAAATAAATAGAGTCAGGGAGTCTACACAACAGAAATAGGTCCATTTTTTCCATGCAGATCAAGGTGCCTGTCCAGGTTAGTCCCATTTATCTGCATTTGACTCTAATCCCTCTAAATCAGGGGTTCCCAACCTAGGGTCCATGGTAAGGCTTCATGCATAAAAATGATTGGAAACCCCTGCTTTAAACCTTTCCAAATTAGTAAGAACCCTTCAAATAAAAGCCATGAGATCTTGCAGTTCCATCTGAGAATAGAGACAGGACCGTAGTTTCATGGTCTTTACTGAAAGACAAAAGATTGTAGTTTCAGGTTATGAAAGGCAGAAAGCAAATTGCTTTCTCAGAATGACATTGTCAAGCAACAATAGAAACAGAATGCAAATTAAAAGTAACACACATAAAAGTTGCTGGTGAACGCAGCAGGCCAGGCAGCATCTCTAGGAAGAGGTACAGTCGAAGTTTCGAAATGTCGACTGTACCTCTTCCTAGAGATGCTGCCTGGCCTGCAGCAACTTTTATGTGTGTTGCTTGAAATTCCAGCATCTGCAGATTTCCTCGTGTTTGCAAATTAAAATTAAATAGTTAATGAGAAATAATCCTCAGTAATTAAAAAAGACATCATCAAATGTATGCAGTCTGACCACAACTGTAATTAAAAACTATCTTTAATTCTAGGCAAACATTCTTGATTGTGTATTTATCTGAACGAGCTGATGGTCAAGCTATTTACACGAGAGGCATGTGAGTGAATTAAAGATGACCACGGGGAATATGGAACATGTATTGAGGGGGTAAATAGTGAGATTAAATGATCTGATGAAAGACAATCTAGAAGACCCGAGTTACTGAAAGCACTGGCAGAGTATGAGCTCACAACATCAATTCTAAAATATGCTCTTCTGCTACTAGAGAGCAATTAATGCGGTAGGATCAAGTTTAACATCACCAGCATGTGTCGTGAAATTTGTTAACTTTATGGAAGCAGTACAATGCAATACATGATAATATATAGGAAAAAGCTGTTAACTGCAGTAAGTATATATATGTATATCAAATAGTTAAGTAAGTAGTGCAAAAACAGAAATAAAAAAGTAGCGAGGTAGTGCTCATGGGTTCAATGTCCATTCAGAAATTGGATGGCAGAGGGGAAGAAGCTCTTCTTTGTTCCTGAATTGCTGAGTGTGTGCCTTCAGACTCCGGTACCTCCTTCCTGATGGTAGCAATGACAACAGGGCACGTCCTGGGTGATGAGGGTCCTTAGTGATGGATACCACCTTTTTGAGGCTCCACTCCTTGAGGATGACCTGGATACAATGGAGGCTAGTGCCCATGATGGAGCCGACTAATTTTACTACTCTCTGCAGCCCACTGATCCTGTGCAATATCTCCCTCACCCACCCCACCCCCCACCGTACCAGATGGTGATGCAGCCAGTCAGAATGCTCTCCATGGTACTTCCAAGAAATCTTCGAATGTTTTAGGTGACATACTAAATCTCATCAAACTCCTAAAGGAATATAGCCACTGTCTTGCCGCCTTTATAGCTGTATCGATATGCGGGGACCAGGTTAGGTCCTCAGAGATATTAACAACCAGGAACTTGAAATTGCTCACTCTCTCCACTTCTGATCCCTTTTTGAAGATTGGTTTGTGTTCCTTCGTCTTACCGTTACTGAAGTCCACAATCAGCTCTTTAGTGTTACTGATGTTGAGTGCCAGGTTGTTCCTGTGACACCACTCTACTAGCTGGTATATCTCACTCCTGTACACCCACCCATCACCATTTGAGATTCTGTCAATAATGGCTGCATCATCAGCAAATTTATAGATGGCATTTGAGCTAAGCCTAGCCACATAGTCATCGTTGTAGAAAGAGTAGAGCAGTGGGCTAAGCACACATCCCTGAGGTGTGCCAGTGTTGATTGTCAGCAAAGTGAAGGTGTTATTTCCAGTCTGCACTGATTGTGGTCTTTCAGTTAGGAAGTCGAGGATCCAGTTGCAGAGAGAGATACAGAGGCCCATGTTCTGTAGCTTTTCGATCAGGACCGTAGGAATGATGATGTTAATCACTGAGCTGTAGTCAATAAATGGCATCCAGATATAGGTATTTGTATTGTCCGGGTGATCCAAGGCCAGTGAAGAGCAAATAACATCACGTCCGTCATAGACCTATTGTGCAATATGCAAATTGCAGTGGGTTCAGGTCCTTGCTGAGGCAGGAGTTGATTCTAGCCGTGACCAGCCTCATAAAACAATTCATCACCTTAGATGTGAGTGCTACTGGATGATAGTCGTTAAAGCAACTCACACTGCTGTTCTTGGGCACTAGTACAATTGTTGCCCTTTACGGTGGGAACTTCTGACCGTAGCGGTGAGAGATTGAAGATGTTTGAACGCTCCTGCCAGTTGGTTGGCACAATTCAGAGCCTTACCAGCTACTCCATCAAAACATTTTGCCAGCTGTGGATAAGTTCCTTAGGAAATAAAGTCCAGGATAATATTAGTAAGCACTTAGTTTTCCAAAAAAAAAACAGAAAGAAGTAGCATCTAAGGAAAGAGAAACCAATTAATGTGTTATATCAGAGAACCTTCCTGAGAAATGGGAGAAGAATGAGGGTTCACAGTTTTCAAAACAGAGATGGTGAGGTGGGGGAGAGGAAATCTATTGTAAGACAGATACTGTCTAGACAGAAAATGCTGAAAATACTCAGATTCTCAGGCTACATCAGTAGGAAGAGAAGCAGAGCTAATGTTTCAGGTCCAAAATCAGTGGTCAAAACTGTAGGAAGAATCTTTTCACATTTCAGTTCTGTCGAAGGGCTTTTGACCTGAAATGGCAATTCTGTTTGTGTTCCACTGGATGGAGCTCGACCTGTTGAGTACTTCCAGCATTTTCTGTTTTAATATGAGGTTTCTAGCATCTGCAGGTTTTGCTTTGATTTTCAAAGTCAACATGGACTTTGAGACAAACCAGGTGAGTATTGATGGTTAGGAAGGTGTTATGAGTACTGATGGTTAGGAAGGTATTATGAATACTGATGGTTAGGAAGATATTATGAGTATTGTTGGTTAGGAAGATATTACGAGTACTGATGGTTAGGAGAGGATCTGTCCTGCATCTAGCACATGACTGCCATTAGAAAGGAGGCACAGAAACTTGGTTTGTGAAGCAAATCCCACAAAAAATAGTGGATACAGCCCAGTCCATCACGGGTAAAACCCTCCCCATCACTGAGCACATTTACATGGAGCGCTGTCACAGGAGAGCAGCATCCATCATCAGGGACCCCCACTCTCCAGGCCATGCTGTCTTCTCACTGCTGGCATCAGGAAGGAGGGATAGCAGCCTTAAGTCCCACACCACCAAGTTCAGGAGCAGTTACTACCCTTCAGCGTCAGGCTCTTGAACCAGAGAGGGTAACCTCATTCACCTCAACACTGAACTGATTCAGCCTATGGACTCACTTTCAAGGATTCTACAACTCGTGTTTCAGTATTTATTGATCACTTATTTATTGTCATTTTTCTTTTCTTGTGCTTGCACAGGTTTTTTTGTCTTTTGCTCACTGGTTGGTTGCCCGCCCATCTTTGTGGTGTGCAGGTTCTCAATGATTGCACTATTTTTTTTTGTATTTATTGTGAATGCCCACAAGAAAATGGATCTCAGGGTAGTATATAGTGGTGTATACGTACTTTGATAAGAAATTTGCTTTGAGTGAATTTTACTGAAACAAAGTGAGAAAGGGACATGTGTATGAAAAAGAGAAACAATGAGAGATAAGTTTACCTAAAATTAGAAAATTCTGTCTTCATAGCAAAAGCTTGCAAAGTTCCCAATGCAGAATTGCAATGTCCACATCACTTAGCTTCATATCATTGACAAACAATAAAACTTGCATTTTGTTCCCTTCTCCAGATCATAAATGTAAATAATAAACAACTGAAGGTCAAGAAATGGTATTTGGCCTGCTCCACTCCTTCAGTCTGAAGAGGACTCTTTTATTCCTTTCCTTTTTGACAGGCAGTTTTCAACACACGCTAACACACTTCCTCCAAGTGGGCTCTAAGTTATGTATTTTGTCTAACTCCTTTTGGAAATCTAAATGTACTACAGCTATAGTTTTTTTCTCTAGCACCAAATCTGTCACATTCTGGCCCATAATTCCCCACCTACTGTTTTCCTTTTTGTACATTCTTCAGATACCTTCACAGAACTCAACTATCTTATAGAGAAAATACAAAAAAAACTGAGATGCAAAGGGACTTGGGAGCCCTTGTGGAGGATTCATTAAAAGTTACTTTGCAGATCGAGTCTATGGTGAGGAAGACAAATGTGATGTTAGCATTCATTTACAGAGGACTAGAATATAAGAGCAAGGTTGTAATGATGAGATTTTATAAAGCAATGGTGAGGCCTCACTTGGAGAATTGTGAGCAGTTTTGGGCCCATTATTGAAACCTATCGAATGTGTGAAAGCCCTTGATAGAGTGGATGAGGAGAGGATGTTTCCTGTTTTGGGTGAGTCTAAGATGAATGGACACAGCCTCAGAATAGACAAGGCATCCGTTTAGATGAGGAGGAATTTCCTTAGCTAGAGAGTGGTGAATCTGAGTAATTCATTGCTGCAGGCAGCTGTGCAGGCAGAGGTTGGTCAGGGCACAAAGGGATATGGGGAGAAAGCAGGAGATTGGGGCCGAGAGGAAAATTGAATCAGCCATGATGAAATGGCAAAGCAGACATGATGGGCCAAATAGCCTAATTCTGCTCCTAATCTTATGATCTTATTGCAAATATTATGTGCAGAATCAGAATCAAGTTTACGTATGTCACTGATGCAAGGTAGCTAATAAAATAGCCATTGAGTGAGTGCTTGTGGTCTTCTGCTGTTGAAGCCCACCTACTTCAAGTTTCGATGTGTTGTACATTGAGATACTGTTCTGCACGTCACTGTTATAATACAGTGCTGTTTGAGTTACTGTCGCCTTCCTGTCAGCTTGAACCAGTCTGGCCATTCTCCTCTCACCTCTCTCATTAACAGGACTTCTTTTAGCTACAGAACTACTCCTCACTGGATGTTGTTTTTTTTTTTCCATTTTTTACACCATTCTGGTGTAATCTCAGGAGATCAGTAGTTTCTGAGATACTCAAACCACCCTGTCTGGCACCATCAAACGTTCCACGGCCAAAAAGTCACTTAGATCACATTTCTTCCCCATTCTGAAGTTTTGCCTTAACAACAATTGAACCTCTTGACAGTGTCTGCATGCTTTATGCATTAAGTTGCTGTCACATGATTGGCTGATTGGATATTTGTGTTAACGAGCAGATGTAGAGTTCTACCTAATAAAGTGGCCACTGAGTGCATATCATGAAATTTGTTGTTTCGTGGCAGCAGTATAGTGTAAGACATCAAAATTACAGTAAGTTATAATAAATAAATAAAACAAAAGAAGAAAAGTGAAGTGATGTTCATTGTTTTGTGAACAAATCTGAAATCTGATAGCAGAGGAGAAAGAAGCTGCTTCTAAAAAGTTGAGTTTTGAGCCTTCTTATGACTACCAGGGGACACAGTCCCCTGTGTCCCCTGGTAGTCATAAGAAGACATGTCTCGGATAGTGAGGGTCCTTAATGATTCTTGAGGCACCACCTTTTGAAGGTATCCTCAGTTTTCAGGAGGCTTGTGCCCGTAATGGTGCTGTCTGAGCGTACAGCCCTCTGCAGCCCCTTTCAACCTCGTGCATTGGAGCCTCCACACCAGGCAGTGATACAACCAGACAGAATGCTTTCCACCGTACGTCTATAGAAATTTGCAAGAGTTTTGGTGGCATAACAAATCTAGTCAAACGGACCAGGAGAAGGGGAAGCCGGCGGACGGGCTGGGAGAGCTGAGTGGGTGCAGACTGTGTTGCTGCCTGCTACTCGAAGGCATCGGGGTTGGTGCGTGAAAGCAGCGCGCAGTGTAACCGTGAGCGACTGTCTTGGACATTTCTCTTGCGTTCGCAAGACCCTGTTGGACATCAATAATGTGAGATGCTGCAGGCCTGTTTCCCTTGTTTGGTGGTGAGACAGGCGACGAGGCAGCAGCATGGCCTCTGTTGTGGTGAGGACTAGGCCTGCTGCTGCAGTCCAGTTGAGATGACGCTGGAGGTCGTATAGCATGGAGTCTGTGCTTGGTTGGAAGCTGCCCTCCAGTGGTCGACAGGCAGAAAGACAGGCTAGGTTGTCAGGTGCTGTACCATCACTTCGCATGCCACTCAGGGACTTGAACTATACCTGTGTTTTCTTGCGTAACGATGTGTGTTTTTTTCCCTCTCTCGCTATTTTGAATATATGTTATGCACCTGGGCCTCAGATTGTCGCTGTCTTGTTCGACTGCATCCATGTATGGTCTAAATGATAATTAAACTTGGTTTGATTGATTTGATTTTGATTGCATCAATGTGTTGGACCCAAGATAGACCCTCCAAGATGTTGATGCCCAATAACTTTGAACTTGCTCACCATTTCCACTGCTGACCCCTCAATGAGGACTGGAGTGTCTTCTCATAACTTTTTTCTGAAGTCCACAATCACCTTCTTGGTTTTGCTAGTGTTGAATGTGAGGTTATTGTAGCAACACCACTCAACCAGCTGATCAATCTCTTTCCTGTATGTCTTCTCATCGCCATATGAGTTTCTACCAACAACTGTGTACCATCAGCAAATTTATAAATGCCATTTGAGCTATGCCTATCCACACGATCCTGAGTATGGAGAACAGTGAGCTAAGCATGCGTCCTTAAGGTGTGCCTGTGTTCATTGTCAGTGAGGAGGTGTTATTACCACTGATTGAGGTCTTGTGAGGATCTGGTTGCAGAGGAAGATACAGAGGCTCAGGATTTGAAGCTTGTTGATTAAAACTGAGGAGATGGTTTTTGAACACTGGGCTATAATCGATAAACAGCACCCTGACTGTTGCCTAGGTGCTCCAAGCAGAGAGGAGAGCCAGTGAGATTGAATCCAAGTAGACCTGTTGTGGTGGTAGGCAAATTGCCACAGATCCAGGTCCTTGCTCAGGCAGGATTAACTCTGGCTATAATCAATCTCTCATAGCAGTGCATCACAGTAGATATGATCACTACTGGGGAACAGTTCTTGAGGCAGCTCAGTCAACCTTTCTTGGGCACCAGAATAGTTGCAGTTGGGAACCTCAGACTGCAGTGAGAGGTTGAAGATATCCTTGAATACTCCAGCTAGTTGATCAGCAAAGATTTTCAGTACACAACCAGGTATACTGGGGCCTGATACCTTGTGAGGGTTCTCACTTCTGAAGGATGTTCTTACATTGGCCTCCAAGACAGAGGTCACAGGGTAACCAGATGTTGCAGGGATTCGTAGAGGTGTAGTGTTATCAAAGCATGCATAAAAGGTGTTGAACTCATTAGGGAGTGAAGCATCACTATCATTTATGCTGTTAGGTTTACCTTGCAGGAAGTGTTGGCATACAAAACCTGCCACACCTGTCAGACATCCGCCACACCTGTTGGGCATCCAAGTTAATATATTTGTTTATTGACATATGATGCGGAATAGATCCTTCCGGCCCCTTGAGCCGTCCTGCCCAACAATCCCCCAATTTAATCCCAGCCTAATCACAGGACGATTTACAATGACCAGTCAATCTACCAACTGGCATGTCTTTGAATGTGAAAGGGAACTGCAGCACCCGGAGGAAACCCACACAGTCACAGGGAGAATGTACAAACTCCTTACAGGCACTGGTGGGAATGTGAATTCAAATGAAATCCAAAAGTGCATTCAAGTTAAGACCATTAAACTTTAAATTCTCAGTTCTGCTAGCTCAGGGTTTGCTCTGAACTGTACAATTCTCACTTTCTGTCCCAGCCTGTCATACTTTGCTTACTACCCCTATCAGCATCCTCTCCTGTCCTCTTGATTCATTAGGCATCCTGTTGTTAGGGACTTCCCCCCCCTCCTGTTTAGCTTCAAGCCTGTTTATGCTATTTATCAGGACACTGGTCCCAGCAGCATTCAGGGAAGCCCATCCCTGCACCACAGCTGGCCCAATGCTGGTGCCCTTGCCCAACGAATCCGAACCCAGTTCTACAGCACCACTATTTGAGCCGTGTATTTACATTTGTAATCCTATTAATATTTTACCAATATGCATGGAGATAATCTGGACCTTATCAGCCTGTAGTTCATATTTCCTGTTTTGTTCTGAGCTCTTTATAATTGGCAGGAGAACCTCTTTTCTAGTTCTATCTATTTAGTTGGTATTACGTGGACTCAATTCTCTCCTGTCACATCACTATTCTCCAGCCCAGATGAGATGAAACTCTTCTCTCACCCCACATCCAGACCAGTGCATTTTCTCTATAGTTGTTCATTAATTTCTGCTATTCTGCTATTGCTGAACTTACTGGTGTGCTTTGCCTTGAATAATGTGGAGGATACTACTCTTTGAGGTCCTGCTTCTTAATTTCTTGCCAATTCCTCAAAGTCTCCCTGCGTAACTTTGTCCCAATTTCTACACCTACAGCAGTATAAGATATAGGAGCAGAATTGGGCAACATAGCCTGAGTCTGCTCTGCCATTTCATCATGGCTGATCCAGTTCTCTTCTCCGCCTCGATCTCCTACCTTCTCCCAGTATCCCTTCATGCCCTGACCAATCAAGAGTCTATCAACCTCTGCCTTAAATATACATCAAGACTTGACCTCCACAGCTGCCTGTGGCAATGAATTCCACAGATTCACCACCCTCTGGCTGAAGAAATTCCTCCTCATCTCTGTTCTAAAAGGACGCCCCTCTATTCTGATGCTTTGTCCTCTGGTCTTAGACTCTCCCAACATAGGAAACATCCTCTCCACATCCACTCTATCAAGGCCTTTCACCATTCGATGGGTTTCAATGTGGTCACCCCTTATTCTTCTGAATTCCAGTGAATGCAGGCTGAAAGCCATCAAACGCTCTTCATATAACAAGCCATTCAATCCTGGAATCACTTTCATCAAGCTCCTTTGAACCATCTCCGGTATCAGCAGATCCTTTCTAAGATGAGGGGCTCAAACCTGCTCACAATACTCCAAGTGAGGTCTCACTGGTGCTTTATAAAATTTCACGTTGCATCCTTGCTTTTATATCTCAGTCTTGAAATTAATACTGACATTGCATTTGCAGCCTCAACCTGCAAATTAACCATTGGGGAATCCTGCCACAAGGACTCCCAAGTCCCTTTGCACCTCAGTTTTTTGTATTTCCTCTCCATTTAGAAAATAGTCGACCTTTTCATTTCTTCTACCAAAGTGCATGCCCATACACTTCCTGAAACTGTATTCCATCTGCCACTTCTTTGTCCATTCTCCTGAACTGTCTAAGTCCTTGTGTAGCCGCTCTACTTCCTCAAACTACCTGCCCCTCCACCTATCTCCATATCATCTGCAAACTTTGCAACAAAGCCATCAATTCTGTCATCCAAGTCATTGACATATAACATAAAAAGAATTGTTCCCAACACAGACCCCTGTGTAACACCATTAGTCACCAACAGCCGGTCAGAAAAGGCTCCCTTTGTCCTCACTCTTTGCCTCCTGCCAGTCAGCCACTGCTTTATCCATGCTAGAATCTTTCCTGTAATTGCCGTGGGCTTGTGGTCTGTTAAGCAGCCTCATGTGTGGCACCTTGTCAAAGGCCTTCTGAAAATCCAAGTACACAACATCAACTGATTCTGCTTTGTCTATCCTGCTATTTATTTCCTCAAGGAATTCCAACAGATTTGTCAGGCAAGATTTTACCTTGAGGAAAGCATGTTGACTATAAGAACATAAAGAATAGGTGGAGCAATGGGCCATCTGGCCCATCGAGCCTGCTCCGCCATTCAATAAGACAGTGACTAGGGCCTATTTTATCATGTGCTTCCAAGTATCCTGAGATCTCCTCCTTAATAATCGACTCCAACATCTTCCCAACCACTGATAACAGACTAGCTGGCCTATAATTTCCTCTCTTCCCCTCCCTCCCTTCTTGAAGAGTGGAGTGACATTTGCAACTTTCCAGTCTTCCGGAACCATGCCAGAATCTAATGATTCTTGAAAGATCATTACTAATGCCTCCATGATCGCTTCAGCCACCTCTTTCAGAACCCTGAGATGTACACCATTTGGTCCAGGTGACTTATCTGCCTTCAGACCTTTCAGCTTCCCATGAACCTTCTCTCTAGTAGTGGTGACTTCACACACTTCATGCCCCCTGATACCTGGAACTTTCACCATACTGCTAGACCGATGCAAAATTCTTATTCAGTTCATTAGAACCTCTTTCTACCGATTTGATTTCATTTTTTACCAACATAGCAATGCTGCTTCCTCTGCCTTCCTGCCTGTCCTTTTGATACGATGTGCATCCTCGGACATTGAGCTCCCAGCCATAATCTTTCAGCCATGATTCAGTGATGCCTACAATATCATACCCGCCAATCTGCAGCTATGCTGCAGGTTCATCTACTTTATTTCCTATACTGCGCGCATTCAGATACAACACCTTCAGTCCTGGGTTCACCCTTTTCAATTGTGTCCGCCTTTTATTTTGCAATTCATCCTGTTGACTGATATTTTGCCCTATCAGTAGCTTCTCCTCACCACACATTGCCCGTTTGTAAACCAGCTACCTCACCTTCAGCACTATTATCGCCTTTCTTCCAATACTTCTGGCATTGAAATATATGCAGTTCAGAATACTAGATGCACCATGCTCAACTTTTTGATTCCTAACTTTGCCTGAAGTTTTACCAACATCTGTCTCCACAACCTCTCCACTAACTGTTCTGGCAGTCTGGGTCCCATTCCCCTGCAACTCTAGTATAAACCTCACTGTGCATCTTTAGCAAACCTTCCCATTTAGTCCCCCTCTAGTTCAGGTGCAAATTGTCCCTTCTGTACAGACCCCATCTTCCTTTCCCCGGAAGAGAGCCCAATGATACAAAAATCTTATGCCCGCCTTCCTACATCAACTCCTTAGCCATGTATTAAACTGTATAATCTTCCTTGTTCTGGCCTCACTTGCACATGGCGTTAATCCTGAAATACTGAAATCACAACACTGGAGGTCCTGCTCTTTAACTTAGCACTGAACTCCCTATGCAGAACTCAGTCACTGATCCTACCCTTGTCATTGGTATCTACGTGGACCAGGACTTCTGGCCGTTCAACCTCCCACTTAAGAATGCGGAGGACTCGATCCAAGATATCCTGGACCCTGGCACCCAGGAGGCAACATACCAACTGGGAATTTCGTTCTTGCCCACAGAACCGCCTGTCTGTTCCCCTGCTAACGAGTCCACTATCACCACAACCTGCCTCTTCTTCCCACTTCCCTCCTGAGTCACAGAGGCAGACTCAGTGCCAGAGACCCGACCACTGTGACTGTCCTCTGTTGGGTCATCACCCCTGACAGTGTTCAAAGTGATATACCCCCACCCCCACCCCCACTCCTGACAGTATCCACGATGCCATCGTCTTCCTGCTGAACCGTGTCTACGCCCACCTGGACAAGCCAGCGAGCACTGTGAGGGTCATGTTTTTTGACTTCTCCAGTGCGTTCAACACCATCCGCCCTGCTCTGCTGGGGAGAAGCTGACAGCGATGCAGGTGGGTGCTTCCCTGGTGTCATGGATTCTTGATTACCTGACTGGCAGACCACAGTACGTGTGCTTGCAACACTGTGTGTCCGACAGAGTGATCAGCAGCACTGGGACTCCACAGGGAACTGTCTTGTCTCCCTTTCTCTTCACCATTTACACCTTGGACTTCAACTACTGCATCAGCAAGGGAGATGAGGCTAAGTACAGGGCTACGGTAGGAAACTTTGTCACGTGGTGTGAGCAGAATTATCTGCAGCTTAATGTGAAAAAGACTAAGGAGATGGTGGTAGACCTGAGGAGAGCTAAGGTACCGGTGACCCCTGTTTCCATCCATGGGGTCAGTGTGGACATGGTGGAGGATTACAAATACCTGGGGATACGAATTGACAATAAACTGGACTGGTCAAAGGACACTGAGGCTGTCTACAAGAAGGGTCAGAGCCATCTCTATTTCCTGAGGAGACTGAGATCCTTTAACATCTGCCGGACGATGCTGAGGATGTTCTACGGGTCTGTGATGGCCAGTGCGATCATGTTTGCTGTTGTGTGCTGGGGCAGCAGGCTGAGGGTGGCAGACACCAACAGAATCAACAAACTCATTCGTAAGGCCAGTGATGTTGCGGGGATGGAACTGGACTCTCTCACGGTGGTGTCTGAAAAGAGGATGCTGTCCAAGTTGCATGCCATCTTGGCCAATGTCTCGCATCCACTACATAATGTACTGGGTGGGCACAGGAGTACATTCAGCCAGAGACTCATCCCACCGAGATGCAGCACAGAGCGTCATAGGAAGTCATTCCTGCCTGTGGCCATCAAACTTCACAACTCCTCCCTTGGAGGGTCAGACATCCTGAGCCAATAGGCTGGTCCTGGACTTATTTCATAATTTACCGGCAATAATTTACATATTACTATTTAACTATTTATGGTTCTGTTACTAGTTATTATTTATGGAGCAACTGTAATGAAAACCAATTTCCCCCAGGATTAATAAAGTATGACTATGACTATGACTATCCAAAGTGATACACCTGTTGTTGAGGGGGATGGCCACAGGGGTACCTTACACTGGCTCCTTAAACCCCTTTCCCTTCTTGACTGTCACCCAGTTTCCTGTGTCCTGCACCTTGGGTGTAACTACCTCTCTATATGTCCTGTCCATCACCCCTTCAGCCTCCCGAATGATCCGGAGTTTATCCAGTTCCAGCTCCAGCTCCTTAACACAGCCTGTTAGAAGCTGCAGCTGGATGCACTTCTCACAGTTGTAGTGGTCAGGGACACCGGAGGTCTCCCTGCCTTCTCACATCCCGCAAGAGGAGCATTTCACTATCTTACTGTCCTGACTGAGAAGAGAAGGAAAAAAACTTGAGCTTTTCTTTCCTTCGCTTTCTCTGAGTGAAGCTCTCTTCGCTGAAACCTCGAACAGATAAAGCCTTAAGTCACCTCTCTGACTATGTCCATTCAGACGATGTCCGCAGGGTTTGCCCCTGCCTTCCTTTAATTTGCTCTTACTAATCAATATCAAACACTGACTGGTCACTGGTCAAAGCTCTTTCTCTCTGCTTTGACGTGCTGCTACCTTTTATCCTCAGGCAGTGGACCTGATTGAAGTCTCCTCCTCTCCAATGACCGGAATGGCTGCTGGTCAATGGTAATTATTTATGTTTTCCTGCTGGCCTTCATCTAGCTCCATCACTAAAACACTGTATTTCTTTTACCTTTGTGTCAATCTAAGCTTCCTCTTAAATACAACAATATTACCTGCTACAGTAGCACGCGCGGCTCACAGTGTGGTATCACAGTGCAGAGCAGGCCCTTTGGGCCACTGAGCCATACTGCCAAGCCATCCACCGATTTTAAACTAGCCTAATCACAAGACAATTTACAATAATCGATTAACCCACTAACCGGTACGTCTTTGGACTGTGGGAGGAAACTGGAGGACCCACCCTCACATGGAAAGAACGTACAGAGGACGCTGGAATTGAACCCTGGACTCTGATGTCCCGAACTGCAACAGCATTGTGCTAACCACTACAGTGGGACCTTACATTTATTATTATTGTATTATTATCACAACAGGCAGCATTTGCCGATGTCCAGCTATTTGAATTCCAATCCCTATTCACATTCCAGCATGTCGGTCCATGGTCTCCCCTACTGTCACGATGAGTCCACTCTCAGATTCTACCTAGGTAGCCTTTAACCTAGCAGCATGAATATTGACTTCTCTAACTTGTGGCAATCTCCCCTGTCCGCCTTTTCTCTTTTTCCATTCCCCATTTTGACTCCCCTCTTATCCCTTCTGTTCCCACCTGCCTATCACCTCCCACTAGTGCCCCTCCTCTTTTACTTTCTCCCATGGTCCATTCTCCTTTCCTATTAGATTTCTATTCTTCATCTATCCTCTTCCAACTTCTCACTTCATTCCCCCCCCCCTACTTTTCTCTTCACCTGGCTTCACCTCCCCCACCTTTTCTGGCTTCTTTCCCCTTCCATTTCAGTCCAGATGAAGGGTCTCAGTCTGAAACCTCGACTCTTTATTCCTCTCTATCAATGCTGTCTGCCCTGCTGAGTTCCTCCAGCACTTATGCGTGTTACTCAGAACATTGTTGTTGGGTGGTCCATGTTCTAAACATTTTCTCTGTTAATCAATTTCTCCTTAATTCTCTGTATGTAGTTAGTGAACTGCACTTCAGAATGTTCTGGAATTGACTTGAAAATTTTTAAACAGACACCAACTACTGTAACTTTTAAACTATCAAATTTCTAAATACAGTATACTTCTTCTGAACTACTCTCACTGCAACCTGCAGCCTTAATTTCCTTTTAAGTCATGTACTTTTGAACCATCTTAAGGAGTTGGTGATTTCACTATCTTCAGAAAGATTCAGTGGACTTAACTCTGAAGTATACACTTATGGCCCCCTTAAGTGGACAAAGGTACAGTGCTATAGTGGAAGTCAAGTGTACAGTCACTGGAGAGCAAAACTAAGGACCTAAGACCAAGGTTAGTGTAATGAAGAGAAATGAGGAATTGCTGTATTCTGTGTTTCACAGAGACATGACCCATTGTGGATATGCCAGATACATTGGCAAGACCAGTGGGCTTCTCTATAAACTGGATGGACTGGATTGTTGAATTGGAGAAGGCAAAAAATGGGGGTCTGTTTTTCATGGTAAAATCTTTGTGGTGCTCAGATGCAGCAGTCTTGTTGCATTTTTGTTTCCCCAACCTGGTAATCTAATTACGTGCCGAACGTTCTACTTACTGAGAGACTTCTCTGTGATTTTGACCACAGTTTGTATACCAACATTAATCAGGCACTTGAGATGTTGAATGCTGCCATCAGCAAGCAAGATAGAGCCTACTCCAATGCCTTTCAAATAATTGCTGGGAACTTCAATCAGGATTGTTTGAAGAAATCACTGACAAATTATCATCAACATTTAACCTGCAGCTCCAGAGGTCCCAACACACTCGGCCACTGCTATACTCTGATTAGGAATGCCTACTGTTCCATACTTGGAACACATTTTGGGAAATCTGATCATTTGGCTGCTCTCCTCTGACCTGCATACAGCCTGAAGCTAAAGAGCAAGGCCCCAGAGATGAGGACAACAAAGAGGTGGTCATGGGTGGCAGAGGAGTGGGATTGTTCCAGCTGGTACACTGGGCCATGTTCAAGGTCTTAACAGAGGATCTGAATGAATACACCACAGTTGTCATGGACTTTATAAAATCAGTCATAGATGAGTGTGTCCCCACAAAATCATTCAGTTTTCCCCAACCAGAAACCCTGGATGAACCATGAGATCCACAATCTGCTGTGGGATAGATCAATGCCATTCGGGTCTGGCAACCAAGTAAAATACAAGAGGCCCAGGTACTATCACCTGAAAGCCATTTCATGTGCAAAGTAGGAATTCTGCACCAAACTTAACTCGCTGAAGGATGCTCAACAGCTGTGGCAGGCCTTGAACGCCATCACAAATCAGTAACGTTCATTAGGTGGCAACAAGGCTTCACTCCCAGATGAGCTCAATACCTTCTGTGCTTGCTTTGACCATCAAAACATGGGCTACCTTCATGAACTCCCACAGCCCCTTATGTTCTTGTGATTTCAGTCTCTGTGGCTGACATGAGAGCATCTTTCTGGAGGATGAACCCACGGGAAGCACCTGGCCCAGATGGGGTAGCTGACCATATACTAAAGACCTGTGCTAATCATCTGGCTGGAGTGTTCCCTAATATTTTTATCCTCTCGTTTTGGCATTCTGAGGAACCCAACTGCTTCAAGAAGGCTTTAATTACACTGCTGTCCAGGAAGAACATGGTAACCTGCCTCAATGACTATCATCCAGTAGCACTTACATCCACTGTTTTAAGAGGTTGGTGATGAAACATGTCATCTCCTGCCTGAGAAGCAACTTGGATCTGCTCTGGTTTGCCTATGGTCACAAGTCCACAGCAGATGTCATTTTACTGTCTCTTCACTCAACCCTGGAACATCTGGACAGTGAAGATGCTCACATCTGGATGTGTTCCATCGACTGCAGTTTGGCATTCAATACTGTCATCCCATCAAAACTAATCAATAAGCTTCAAGACCTTGGCCTCAATACCTCCTTATGCAACTTGATCCTCGATTTCCTCACTTGCAAACACCAGTCAGTTCGAATTCGCAACAGTATCTCCTCCACAATCTCCATCAGCACCGGTGCACCACAAGGCTTTGCGCTGAGCGCCCTGCTCTACTCACTTTATACTTTTAACTGTGAGGTTAAGCACTGCTCCAATGCCAAATTTAAGTTTGCTGAAGGTACCACTGTCATTGGCTGAATCAAAGGTGGTGAAAGATGGTGACGAATCAATATATAAGAGGGAGATTGAAAATCTGGCTGAGTGGTGCCACAACAACAATCTCTTACTCAATGTCAGCAAGACCAAGGAGATGGTTATTGACTTCAGGAGGAGGAAACCAGAGGTCCATGACCCAGTCCTCATTGGAGGATCAGAGGTGCAGAGGGTCAGCAACTTTAAATTCCTTGGTTTTATGATTTCAGAGAATCTGTCCCGGGGCCAATGTATAAGTGCAATAATGAAGAAAGCATGGCAGCATCTCAACTTCCTTAGAAGTTTGCAAGGCATGCCATTTAGAACTTTTAACACACTTCTGTAGATGTGTGGTGGAGAATATATTGACTGATTGCATTTCAGCCTGGTATGGAAACACCAATGCCCTTGAATGGAAAATCCTACAAAAAAGTAATGGATACAGCCCAGTCCATCACATGTAAAGCCCTCACCACCATTGAGCACATCTACATGGAGTGCCATCACAGAAAGGCAGCATCCATCATCAGGGACCCCAAGTCACCCAGATCATGCACTCTCCTCGCTGCTGTCATCAGGAAGAAGGTCCAGGAGCCTCAGGGCTCACACCACCATGTTCAGGAACAGTTATCACCCCTCAACTATCAGGCTCTTGAACCAGACGGGATAAATTAATTCAACTTCTGTTGGTGCACAGTTGAGAGTATCCTGACTGGTTGTATCATGGCCTGGTTTGTAATACTAATGCCCAGGAATGGAAAACGCTACAACAAGTGGTGGATACAGCCTAGTCCATCATGGGAGAAGTCCTCTCCTTCATTGAGTAAATTTACATGGAACACTGCCACCAGAAAGCAGCAAACACCATCAGAAAACCCCCCATCATCCGTGACTTCCCCTCATCGGGCAGAAGTTACAGAAGTCTTGGGTCTCACACTGCAATTGTTACCTGACAACCATCAAGCCAGCAACTGGCATGCATAACTTCATTCACAAATACTCTGAACTGTTTCCATGACCTACAGATTCACTATACAACCCATGTTCTCAGTATTACTGTTATTTGAGCAGTTTATCATCTTTTGCATATTGGTTGCTTGTCAGTCTTAATCTACTTCTGAACAGTTTTTTTTTTGTAAAATTCTATTATATTTCTTTCTTCCTGCAAATGCCAGCAAGAAAATGAATCTCAGGGTAGTGTATGATATCATACAGGTATTTTCATAATAAATTTACATGAACTTACTCTGAAATTTGAACATTCAGCTACCTGGACCTTTGTATTCCCCTCACTAAACTTCCACACCTCAAGACCTCTTAACTCTTTAGGCCTACCCTTTTGACCAATCCTGTGGCCACCTATCTTAAAACCTTATGTGGAATTTACTGCCACAGACCCCTGTGGAAGCCAAGTCTTTGGGTATATTTAACGTGTAGGTTGACAGGTTCTTGATTAGCAAGGGTGTCAAAGGTAACGGAGAGAACACAGGGGAATGGGATTGCAAGGGATAATAAATCAGCTTTGATGAAATGGCGGAGAAGACTTGATAGGCCAAATGGCCGAATTCTGCTCTTATATCTTATGGTCTTGTACAGCTTGATGTGAACTATGATTTTATAGCATTATTGGGGAACTCTTTGGGATGGCTTTTATTGTTTAAAAATGCTACATAATAGAAATCTATAAAATTTCAAGATAGAGTTTCTTCTGTTGATTACATTTGCTGTTGATACACTGATAGACTTTCTTGATCAACTAATATGTTTCTAGTTGTTACATGACAGGGCCAATTAAACATAACTTTTAGAAATATTGTAAATCCAAAGATACTGTCAAATTCAGATTAGTTTGTGTCACATACTCCAGGTGCAATGATATTCCTTGCCCCTATGAGGTTTACAGAGCAAACAATATATGCAGTAATAATAAATACAACAGTAAACACAATGACAAGTGCAAAAGGTGCAGAATGGTGCAAAGAGAATCGTGTAGCCTGAAGTAGTGCAAAAAGAAATGCTAAAGTGACAGCAATGGAATAACCAAGAAAGGTAGAATTAAGGGGGTGGGGGATGGTAATGTTGCAGCTCTATAAAACACCAGTTACACTGGTGGTCACCTCAGTATAAGACGGATATGGAAGCTTTAGAGAGGGTGCAGTGGAGATTTACCAGGATTCTGCATAGATTGGAGGGTATGTCTTATGAGGATAGATTGAGCAAACTTGGGCATTTCTCTTTGGAGTGAAAGAGGATGAGAGGTGACTTGATGGAGTAAGTGACATCAAGTGGACAGGCAGAGATTTTTTTCCCCTGAGCAGACATGGTTAATATGAGAGGTCATAATTCCGATTCTGATTAAAAGAATGTATGGGGGGATGTCTGAGGTACGTTTTTTACACAGAGGATGGTGGCTGTGTGGGTTACACTGCCTTACTTTACTTTACTTTATTGTCGCCAAACAATTGATACTAGAACGTACAATCATCACAGCGATATTTGATTCTGCACTTCGCGCTCCCTGGAATACAAATCAATAGTAAATAGTAAAAATTTAAATTATAAATCATAAATAGAAAATAGAAAAGGGAAAGTAAGATACTGCAAAAAATCGAGAGGCAGGTCCGGATATTTGGAGGGTACGGCCCAGATCTGGGTCAGGATCCCTTCAGCAGTTTTATCACAGTTGGAAAGAAGCTGTTCCCAAATCTGGCCGTATGAGTCTTCAAGCTCCTGAGCCTTCTCTTGGAGGGAAGAGGGACGAAAAGTGTGTTGGCTGGGTGGGTCATGTCCTTGATTATCCTGGCAGCACTGCTCTGACAGCATGCAGTGTAAAGTGAGTCCAAGGACGGAAGATTGGTTTGGGCTGCGTTCACGATCTTCTGCAGCTTCTTCCGGTCTTGGACAGGACAACTTCCATACCAGGTTGTGATGCACCCTAGAAGAATGCTTTCTACAGTGCATCTATAAAAATTAGTGAGGGTTTTAGGGGACAGGCCAAATTTCTTTAGCTTTCTCAGGAAGTAAAGGCACTGGTGGGCCTTCTTGGCAGTGGACTCTGCTTGGTTGGACCAAGTCAGGTCATTTGTGATATTGACCCCGAGGAACTTAAAGCTTTTGACCTGTTCCACTTGCGCACCACCGATGTAAATGGGGTCGTGTGGTCCGCTACTCCTTCTGAAGTCAACAACCAATTCCTTCATCTTGCTGACGTTGAGGGATAGATTATCGTCTATGCTAGGGTGGTGGTTGAGGCAGATACTTAAGGGACTTTGACAGACTCTTAGATAGGCACATGGATGTTAGAAAAATGGAGGCTATGTAGAATGGTTAGATTGATCTTAGAGTAGGTTAAAAGATTGGCATGATGTTGTAGGCCAAAGGGCCTGTACTGTATTAGTATGGGAATAGGAATATGGCAGCACCACTGGGAAGGGGATGTGAAAGAGCTGATTAGCTCAGAAGGCTGATAGCAGAGGGGAGGAAGCTGTCTTTGAATCTGGACATCTCGGCCTTCAATCTCAAGATTTTCTTCCAGAAGATAAAAGTGAGAAAAGGGATTGGCCAAGATGACAAGCATCCTTGACCCTTAGCTTTCCTGAAGCAGTACACCAAGGAGGTGAACTGGATGGAATGAAGTGATGAGCTGAGATGGTCCCCAGGAAAGCTGATTCTCCAGTTATTTTGTTATAAATGCAAGAGCCAATCAGCTTCCTGTTTTATAAGATTCTGCACTTATGTGTCACTTAATATATGCAGCACTGGCAGTATGATTGTAGATTGAAATTTCAAAGTAAATTTATTATCAAAGTACATATATGTCACCATATATAACCCTGAGATTCATTTTCTTGTGGGCATGCTCAATAAATCTATAGAATAATAACCATAACAGAATTAATGAAAGACCGCACCAATTTGGGCATTCAGTCAGAGTGCAAGAGAAAGAAATAATAATAATAAATAAATAAGCAATAATTATAGAGAACATGAGATGAAGAGTCCTTGAAAGTGAGTCCATTGGTTATGGGAACTGTTTAATGAAGCTGAGTGAAGTTATCCTCTTTGCTTCAAGAACCTGATGGTTGAGAGATAATAATTGTTCCTGAACCTGGTGGTTTGAGTCCTGAGGCTCCTGTACTTTCTTCCTGATGGCAGCAGCGAGAAGAGAGCATGTCCTGTGTGATGGGGCTTAAATCTATTCAATTCCTGGTCATCAGATGCTCCGCTTAACTAGTTGCTATGTTTTTAAAAAAATCTTCCTGATGTCACTTTGGTTCAATTGCTGGTTATGTTTACTTTCATGTTATATTAGACAGAGTGATAAGACGTGGGAAACTGTAGGGATGCTTTGGTAGCTGTGGGTTATCTTTTTGAACGTAACTATTTATCTTGAATCCAAATATACTCAAAGACTGGCAAACAGTTGAGGCTGTGAGTGACCTATAGAGTATCATGCATCAGATTGAAAAGCTTGAGCATATGGACATTAAGAAAGACGATGTGCTGGAGCTTTTGGAAAGCATCAAGTTGGATAAGTCGCCGGGACCGGATGAGCTGTATCCCTGGCTACTGTGGGAGGCAAGGGAGGAGATTGCTGAGCCTCTGGCAATGATCTTTGCATCATCAATGGGGACTGGAGAGGTTCCAGAGGATTGGAGGGTTGCAGATGTTGTTCCTTTATTCAAGAAAGGGAGTAGAGATAGCCCAGGAAATTATAGACCAGTGAGTCTTACCTCAGTGGTTGGTAAGTTGATGAAGAAGATCCTGAGAGGCAGGATTTATGAACATTTGGAGGGGAAAAATATGATTAGGAATAGTTATCATGGCTTTGTCAAGGGCAGGTCGTGCCTTACGATTCTGATTGAGTTTTTTGAGGATGTGACATTGATGAAGGAAGAGCAGTAGATGTAGTGTATACGGATTTCAGCAAGGCATTTGATAAGGTATCCCATGCCAGGCTTATTGAGAAAGTAAGGAGGCATGGGATCCAAGGGGACATTGTTTTGTGGATCCAGAACTGGCTTGCCCACAGAAGGCTAAGAGTGGTTGTAGACAGGTCATATTCTGCATGGAGGTTGGTCACCAGTGGAGTGCCTCAAGGATCTGTTCTGGGACCCTTACTCTTTGTGATTTTTATAAATGATCTGGATGAGGAAGTGGAGGGATGGGTTAGTAAATTTGCTGACGATACAAAGGTTGGGACAGCTGTGGATAGTGGGAGGGCTGTCAGAGTTTACAGCGGGACATTGATAGGATGCAAAACTGGGCTGAGAAGTGGCAGATGGAGTTCAACCCAGATAAGTGTGAAGTGGTTCATTTTGGTAGGTCAAATATGATGGCAGAATATAGTATTAATGGTAAGACTCTTGGCAATGTGGAGGATCAGAGGGATCTTGGGGTCTGAGTCCATTGGACGCTCAAAGCAGCTGTGCAGGTTGACTCTGCGGTCAAGAAGGCATATGGTGCATTGGCCTTCATCAATCATGGAATTGAATTTAGGAGCCGAGAAGTAATGTTGCAGCGATATAGGACCCTGGTCAGACCCCACTTGGAGTACTGTGCTCATTTCTGGTCACCTCACTACAGGAAGGATGTGGAAGCCATAGAAAGGGTGCAGAGGAGATTTACAAGGATGTTGCCTGGATTGGGGAGCATGCCTTATGAGAATAGGTTGAGTGAACTTGGCCTTTTCTCCTTGGAGCGATGGAGGATGAGAGGTGACCTGATAGAGGTGTATAAGATGATGAGAGGCATTGATCGTGTGGATAGTCAGAGGCTTTTTCCCAGGGCTGAAGTGGTTGCCACAAGAGGACACAGGTTTAAGGTGCTGGGGAGTAGGTACAGAGGAGATGTCAGGGGTAGGTTTTTTACTCAGAGTGGTGAGTGCGTGGAATGGGCTGCCAGCGACAGTGGTGGAGGTGGATACGATAGGGTCTTTTAAGAGACTTTTGGATAGGTACATGGAGCTTAGAAAAATAGAGGGCTATAGGTAAGCTAGTAATTTTTTTTTTGTCGTGTGCCTGCGCGCATGTGAGTCTGTGCGTGTGCATGCGTGCACGTCTGTGCGTGTGTGTCTGCATGTCCGTGCCTGCGTCCGTGATGATGTCTTTTTCATGGCTTTTTACAAGGCGCGGAGCAAGAGAGAGAGACTGTGTGGCGCGCCACTCCTCACACAGACATTTTCGCAGTATTTTCCCTTTATTTTACGAGGTCGAGTTGCAATCTCGACACTCAACCCGGCACGGATGGAAAGTGTACTCGGGGGCTGACCCGACTAGTTTCGAACCCGGGAACCTCCGCTCCTGGGTCTGGCGCCGATGTCGTTGCGTCAACAGCCGGCCAAAGCCTAGTAATTTCTAAGGTAGGGGCATGTTCGGCACAACTTCGTGGGCTGATGGGCCTGTATTGTGCTGTAGGTTTTCTATGTTGCCATCCCACTTTGCAGTTCGTACCATGCCATGCGGCGGAGTTAAGCAGTGGACATGAGACTCGGAGTCTTTGGTGAGAACTTTTTGTAAAGCAGCTTTAGCACATATATATATATATATAGAACAATCAGCACATGACTGCAAAATCAGGTTTAAATCTGGATGGGCTGTGGGGCAATGTAAGTATAAGTGGAGACAGCAGCATTGCTGTGCTAATTCAATACAAGCAACAGACAGCAAGTATTCAGTGATGACGTGATGAGGCACTGGGCTCTGGGATTATGAGCTGATGGTGTAACAGAAAAGGCCAGTTTGCGTAGGGAGGCTGAACTGGTACTTTTCCCTGCATGAGTCATGAGTCTAAGCCCATGTGCCTCCTGCAATTTTATATTATTTACTATTGCTCTTTTGTAAGCAACTAGCTGCCTTTGAAAAAGATTTTATGACCTCTGTTTCAATTCACTGATAAATCGTGTCTGACTTTTGCAAGTTTGTAGATGTTTTTCTCAAACATTTGATTTATTTTGCAATTATGTATAATTCTAATGGTATCATGTACAATTATAAGCAGTGGTGAAATCTATTTTTAGTTAACATGAACCTCAATGAATTTTGAAACCGCCGTATAGAAACTAGGAAAGTTCACAGTAATTATAATGTGGCCTGTGAAGTTTCTATACATCTTTCTTTTAATCCTATTCCAATAGCAATGAATCCCAAAGTCTTCAATAAATACTTTTGTTAACTTGTGGATTTGTTTCCAAAGATTCCTATTTGTCTGCTAAGATATTGAAATTCCGAAGACTGTGGCTCCTTATTTTTCATACCAAAATGGAGTCAATTTGCTGATTAAGTTTATTAATATTTTCTATATTTTGTCTCATTCTTCCTTTGTATAAACTGCACTGCAAATGTGGAGTGTGTTTATTGTTGCTGGTGTCAGATATTTGTTTAGGCTATACCTTGTCCAAGGCATTCACGGTCCCCTTTTGCACCCTTTAGTTACTCTAGAATTATTGATTGTTTCTTGTACTTTTATTGCCTCCAAAACAAAATGATCTGTTTGCCTTCAGCATTGTCTTCAGATTTAAAATCAGGTTGATTATCACCGACAAATGCCATGAAGTGTTGAATCTGTGGAATTCGTTGATACAGGCAGCTGTGAAGGCCAAGACTTCATGTATATTTAAGGCAGAGGTTGGTAGATTCAGGACATGAAGGGATACGGAGGGAAGGCCAGAGATTGGGACTGAGAGGAAAATTGGATCAGCCGTAGCGGAGCAGACTCGATGGGCCAAGTGGTCTAATTCTGCTCCTATGCTTATGGTCTTATGCTGTTATGTAGCAACAGTATAGTGCAAGTCATAAAAAACACTATAAATTACAATAAAATTTGAAAATAATAAGTAACATACAAATCAATAGTACAAAAGAGAAATAGCGTGGATCGTTCAGAAAGGCGAGGGAAAGAAACTGCTTGTAAAATGTCAAGTTTTGGGTCTCCAGGCTCCTGTACCTTCTCCCTGATATCGGTAATGAGAAGAGAGGATGGTCTCCTTTACCTAATGTCATTTTCATTAATCAGGGGATTCTCAATTTATTTCAAAGGGTACATCCCGATCAGTCTAAGATTTAGCGATAATATGGGTGTTGGAAGAGTTGAGCTCTCTGGCTTCCATCAGCACTGATGCATCCTTGTGAATGGCTGGTAGAAGCATTTCCTTGTCTTTGACATGGTCACAGCAATAACAAGACACAAGCCTGAATTTGCCTGACCAGAAACTTTCTACAAGGCTATAAATTAGGTTTCACTACACTGAACAAGACATCCTTTCTCTTCAACAAAAGCAGTCCGTTTCCACTCTGAACTGATTATTCCACACTTGTCTGCTCAGGAACAGACCACAGGCAGTTCACTTGCTTTGTGCGGGGTTCGCACTGGCCCGGTGCGATATGATATACAATATGATTTCATCATTCAGAGCCCTGGCCTAAGCACTGTGAGAATAGAAGGAATACATTCAGGCCCTGCAACTCAGTCTCCTGGGTGATTTGAGTGTATGTTTATGTGAGCCCTCCCCAGGCTTATACAAATATCATTCGGCTCCAGGCACCAATGACCTTAAAGGATGAATGAACTCTTCTGGGGCTCCCAGCCGCATACAGGTATCGGTTTTAACCGAAGTTTGATGACAAACCCTACTATCCTCATCAGGGATGATGCCTAGGCACGTCTAGTCCGATGGTATTTATACCCCCCTTGTCTGTCCATCCTGATTGGTTAGTCCTCATCCAATCAGACTTCTGCTCTCCCACCTTGTTTACAATCGAATTCCAGTTCTTACTTAGAGTGAAACCTTCATCTTGTTAAAATTCTTTTTTCTCTAGTTTTAATTCAATGGCTTCCTTCTCCAGCCCGCCCCAAAAGCCAATGGTGCATCCGTTTGGGTTACCCAGAGAAATTAGCAGTAGCAGAACATTGCATTCACAATGGCCATTGGACTGACTTCGACAGCACAGAACTACTGCATCGCACCAATGGGTTTGGGAACCACCTGGTGAAGGAAGCCATTGAAGTAAAACTGGAGGAAAAGAATTTTAGCAAAGACGAAGGTCTCAGCCTAAGTAAGAACTGGATTTCAATTGTAAACAAGGAGGGACAGCGGAAGCCTGATTGAATGAGGGCTAACCGATCAAGAGGGATAGAGAACAGGGGTAGAAATACCACCAAACTATACATGCAACACACATCAAAGTTGCTGGTGAACGCAGCAGGCCAGGCAGCATCTCTAGGAAGAGGTGCAGTCGATGTTTCAGGCCGAGACCCTTCGTCAGGACTGACGAAGGGTCTCGGCCTGAAACATCGACTGCACCTCTTCCTAGAGATGCTGCCTGGCCTGCTGCGTTCACCAGCAACTTTGATGTGTGTTGCTTGAATTTCCAGCATCTGCAGAATTCCTGTTGTTTACCAAACTATACATGCTTAGTCTCTGATGAAGATGACAGAGTTTGTCATCGAAATGTCTGTTAAAATCAATACTTGTACCGCTGGAAGCCCGAGAAGAGTTTATTCATCATACAGCAGGAAAGCACTAGATCCTTTTTAACTTTGAAGGTGATTTACAAGTTTTCCTTTTACATAGAGTGGTAGGTGCATTGCCAGAGGAGATGGTGGAAGGTGGCCAAACATCCCCTTGGAACCTCCTATCCCTCATCGTGCGTGAACACCTCCTCCACGTTCCCCTCCATCATCCCCTCGTACTTAACAAAGGTTTGTCCAGACACCTGCCCACGATATTTTGAATGTAAAGGTGGAGCATTAGAGCACAGGTACAGGCCCTTTGGCCCATGGTATTGTGCCAGGCTAATTAAACTCACAACTAAATGCCTAATTAAACTAAAACAAACATGAAGAAGGTCTGGAAATGCTGGAAAACCAAGCAACGCACACAAAACTTTGGAGGAACTCGGCAGGTCAGGCAGCATCTATAGAAAAGAATAAACAGCTAATAATTCAGACCAAGCAAGATTCTTCTTCAGTACCCGATGAAGGCTCTCAGCCCCAAACGTTAACTGTTTATCCTTTTCCAAGGATGCTGCATGACCTACTGAGATCCTCCAGCATTTTCTATGGGCTAACTAAACCAATCCCTTTTGCCTACAATCCCTCGATTCTCTGCACAGTCACATATCTATCTAAGAGACTCTTAAATGCTGCTATCGTATTTGTGCCCACCATCTCTGGCAGTGCATTCCAGGCATCCACCGCTCTTTATGTGAAGAAAAATACTGGCATATTTCCTTTGAATTTAAGCCTTCTCACCATAAATCTACACCTAGTATAAGATATTTTGACCCCGGGTGAAAGATGGCAGATATCTTGAGAAAGATATTTATACTTCAATGCTGATCACACTTTAAATGATCTTGTTAGTGGGTCTGGTTATCATAATGCCTTACAAGGCACGAAACGAAAGACTGTGTGGCGCGCCACTCCTCACACAGACAGTAGGTGGCCATTGACTCACAAAGAGTTCATCCGCCCTTTGACAGGTTTTGTTTTTAGTCCTGCTGGGTGCCTACACACCCTCCTCCTTGGTTAACCGAAGTGTACCGGGGGTGTGCCGGTTGAGTTGCCGACAACCAGATCTGAGACAGATAGCACTGGGCTACGTGGTACCAGTAGCAAGGCAAGGCCCTGACCTGACATATCGGGAGGATGAACCCTGGGCACCCTCCCAAGACTATGGTCAACACACTCCTAGAAGACAGCGGTGCGGCTAATGTAGATGAACTGAACACACTGATGAGGGAGAGGGAGAAGTGGAGAGTCCATCATCGTGCCCGACACCGCCCCCCTAGGCCTGAGTCAACGTAGTAGTAGTAGTAGTGCTTTTCTGGTCACATTGAAATCTGCTGTCATTTCTCAACCCCTTCGTCCTTGAAACATTTCTCAAGCCTTACTTCTTTCTTCCTGTCCAGAAATGTGTTTCCATATTTAAAATTTATCCCCTTTTCCAAATGGTCTTTGACTTCTCAACTGCCTTGAAACAGCTCTGGTCAAGGTCACCAATGACGTTCTGGGTGAGCCTGAGAAAGGTAATTGAGCTGTTCTTGTCCTTCTCAACTAGACTGTTGCTGTAGACATCAGGCCCAGCCATCTTCCTGCAACGAGATTCCACTGGTACTCACCGGTCCTAGTTATTATCAGGGCATCACCTACAGTGACTTCTCTTCTTGCTCCTCAACTATTACCTATGAAACTGTCCAAGGGTGCCCCCTATGTCGCCCTTCCTACTTCTTATTTACACAGGGGCATCTCAGAAACGTCATCTGAATACGCCACATAAAACAAGGGAAATAGAAACAGGGACCCTTTGTTTCTGCTCTGGAATTTAACAAGAGCATTGCTGATAATTGACCTCAGCTTCCATTTTCCATTTGTACCTTGAGTACATGATGCCTAGTACACCTTTGGCTCTAAACAATATCTCCACAAGGTCAGATAGCTTGCTCATACTCTGACCTGGAATGAGATAGTAGCACCTTAAAACAAATCTTGGGAAGCCTAAAACATCATCAGCACACACTGCAAATTCTGTTTGCCAGACATTGACTACGTCCCTCTCCCTGGCTGAAGCAAACTATCTATAATTTTTGGTGCAATGCATTGATTCTGCAGTAAGTATCCAATGACAAGTCCGTAACATTATCCAGAACACCCATTTCCATTTCTGAGGCAATCCTTACCTCAAGGGAAGTAATGGACAGTATAAAAATAAAAGAGAAGAAGTATAACATAGCAAAGACGAGTGGGAAGCCGGAGGATTAGGAAACTTTTAAAGAGCAACAGAAGATAACTAAAAAGGCAATACGAGGAGAAAAAATGAGGTACGAAGGTAAACTAGCCAAGAATATAAAGGAGGATAGTAAAAGCTTCTTTAGGTATGTGAAAAGGAAAAAAATAGTTAAGACCAAAATTGGGCCCTTGAAGACAGAAGCGAGTGAATTTATTATGGGGAACAAGGAAATGGCAGACGAGTTGAAAAGGTACTTTGGATCTGTCTTCACTAGGGAAGACACAAACAATCTCCCAGATGTAATAGTGGCCAAAGGACCAAGGGTAATGGATGAATTGAAGGAAATTTATATTAGGCAGGAAATGGTGTTGTTGGATAGGCTGTTGGGTCTGAAGGCTGATAAGTCCCCGGGACCTGATGGGCTGCATCCCAGGGTACTTAAGGAGGTGGCTTTAGAAATCATGGAAGCATTGGTAATCATTTTCCAATGTTCTATAGATTCAGGATCAGTTCCTGTGGATTGGAGGGTGACTAATGTTGTCCCTCTCTTCAAGAAGGGAGGAAGAGAGAAAACAGGGAATTATAGACCTGTTAGCCTGACATCGGTGGTGGGAAAGATGCTGGAGTCAATTATAAAAGAGGAAATTACGACACATCTGGATAGCAGTAACAGGATTGGTCCGAGTCAGCATGGATTTATGAAGGGGAAATCATGCTTGACTAGTCTTCTGGGATTTTTTGAGGATGTAACTATGAAAATGGACAAGGGAAAGCCAGTGGATGTAATGTACCTGGATTTTCAGAAAGCCTTTGATAAAGTCCCACATAGGAGATTAGTGGGCAAAATTAGGGCACATGGTATTGGGGGCAGAGTACTGACATAGATTGAAAATTGGCTGGCTGACAGAAAACAAAGAGTAGCGATTAACGGGTCCCTTTCGGAATGGCAGGCGGTGACCAGTGGGGTACTGCAGGGTTCAGTGCTGGGACCGCAGCTGTTTACAATATATATTAATGATTTAGATGAGGGAATTAAAAGTAACATTAGCAAATTTGCCGATGACACAAAGCTGGGTGGCAATGTGAAATGTGAGGAGGATGTTATGAGAATGCAGGGTGACTTGGACAGGCTGGGTAAGTGGGCAGATGCATGGTAGATGCAGTTTAATGTGGATAAATGTGAGGTTATCCACTTTGGTGGTAAGAATGGGAAGGCAGATTATTATCTAAATGGAGTCAAGTTAGGAAAAGGGGAAGCACAATGAGATCTAGGTGTTCTTGTACACCAGTCACTGAAAGCAAGCATGCAAGTACAGCAGGCAGTGAAGAAAGCTGATGGCATGCTGGCCTTCATAACAAGGGGAATTGAGTATAAGAGCAAAGAGGTCCTTCTGCAGCTGTACAGGACCCTGGTGAGACCACACCTGGAGTACTGTGTGCAGTTTTGGTCTCCAAATTTGAGGAAGGACATTCTTGCTATTGAGGGAGTGCAGCGTAGGTTCACAAGGTTAATTCCCGGGATGGCAGGACTGTCATATGTCGAAAGATTGGAGCGACTGGGCTTGTATACTCTGGAATTTAGAAGGCTGAGAGGGAATCTTATTGAAACATCTAAATTTATTAAGGGATTGGACACGCTGGAGGCAGGAAGCATGTTCCCGCTGTTGGCTGAGTCCAGAACCAGAGGCCACAGTTTAAGAATAAGGGATAGGCCATTTAGAACGGAGTTGAGGAAAAGCTTTTTCACCCAGAGAGTGGTGGATGTATGGAATGCTCTGCCCCAGAAGGCTGTGGAGGCCAAGTCTCTGGATGCTTTCAAAAAAGAGATGGATAGAGCTCTTAAAGATAGTGGAATCAAAGGTTAAGGGGATAAGGCAGGAACTGGATACTGATTGTGGATGATCAGCCATGATCACAGTGAATGGTGATGCTGGCTCGAAGGGCCAAATGGCCTACTCCTCCACCTATTGTCTATTGTTAAGATATTCCTTGTCTTAGCTGATCTGCTACTTGACCATCCTCCCATGACTTTTGTCAGTCTAATGCTGTTGTGATCAACATCCCACTTTCCACGTAATCTTGTAATCATCTTAAAGTCATTTTAAAAGTTACTACCTCAGATTCAGATTTATTTATCACATGTACGTTGAAACATGCAGTGAAATGTGCCATTTGTGATAACAACCAACACTGCTAAAGACGTGCTGAGCAACAAACACAAAGTGCGGGAGGAACTCAGCAGGCCCAGCAGCACCTGTGGAAAAAAGTAGGATTATCAGTCCTGCGGAAGGGTTTTGGCCCGTAACATTGACTGTACTTTTTTTCCATAGATGCTGCTTGGCCTGCTGAGTTCCTCCAGCATTTTGTGTGTGTGTGTGGGGGGGGGGGGGGGGGCTCAGATTTCCAACACCTGCAGATTTTCTCTTGTTAAGGATATGCTGAGGGCAGCCCGCAAGTGTTGCCACGCATTCCGGCACCACCATGCTCAGCCATACAACACAGAGCACAACAAGCAATGAAACAACAAAAGCAAAAGAAGCCCTATTCCTCCCTCGCACTCTTGCCCACGTTTGCACCATGGCTGTGTTACATTGGCTCTGAACTGCGTTGTGCTTTGAATTTCTAAACCCTATCCTCTCGAGTTGCATAATGCCCTCAGTATTATCTCTGGCCTCTTGCACTAAAAGCCTCCAACCTCTGTGCTCTCTTGCACTAAAAACCTCCTGGGCAGCCCTGACTCTGTTCATTGCAACAATAATTCTGCAATTCTCTTCCCAAAACTTCCTGCTGAATCTCTGTAGGCTCCTAAGAAAGCACGACAGTGCCTTCACTTCCTCAGAGTCTTAAGAGATCCGGCAGCACCTCGACTTCATTAGGAGTGAGCAGAGATTCAGCATGACATATAGATATGTAGTGGAGAGTGTATTGACTGCCTACATCACGGCCTGGTATGGAAACACTTATGCTCATGAATGGAAAATCCTACAAAAAGTGGAGGAAACAGCCTAGTCCATCACAGGTAAAGACCTCTCCGCCACTGAATGCATCTACATGAAACAGTGTCATAGGAAAACAGCATCTATCCTCCGAAATCCTCACCAGCCAGGCTAGGGCCCTTTCTCAAGTTGCCATCAGGTAGAAGGAACCAGAGTGGCCAGACTCACATGACTGGGTTCAAGAACAGTTACTACCCCTCAGCCATCATGGTCTTGAACAAAATGGGATAAATATACTCATTTGCCAATCGATTGAGCTGTTCCCACAACCAATAATCTCACTTTAAGGACTCTATGTTGTTATTTCATGTTCTTATTATTTATTGGTATTTATTTATATTACCTTTTGCACAGTTTGTAGTCTTCCACACTCTGGTTGATCTTTTACTGATCCTGTTATAGTTACTATTCTATAGATTTGCTGAGTACGTCCGCAGGAAAATGAATCTTGGGGTTATAAAGGCATCCGTTAGTCTTGCAAGACCATGGATCTGTGCCTGGAAAGTCTTTACTCTCCAGGGCGCAGGCCTGGGCAAGGTTGTATGGAAGACCAGCAGTTGCCTATGCTGCAAATCTCCCCTCTCCATGACACCAATGTTGTCCAAGGGAAGGGCATTAGGACCCATACAGCTTGGCACCAATGTCGTCGCAGAGCCATGTGTGATTAAGTGCCTTGCTCAAGGACACAACAGTTGCCTCAGCTGAGGCTCGAACTCACGACCTTCAGGTCGCTAGTCCGATGCCTTAACCACTTGGTCACGTGGTTAAGGCATTGGGGTTATATGTGGTGACACAGATAATAAGATTTACTTTGAACTTCGAATTATGTCCCTTTCACTGTTTAAGGTGCTTTTTAAAGCCGAGGTCTTTGAATAAATTTCTGACCACTTCCTCTACTATTTCCTTAGAGTCAACAGCGTGAAATATGAGTGCAATCTATGCTAAGCTTATTGTTTTTTTTAAAATGTCTGTTCCACTTTATCTGCTTCTCACCAACGATTTCCTGTTTCAGGGGATAACTGGCTACACTGGTCCCTGTGATGGGAGAGATTGTTCAGTCTGTCAATGCTTCCCACCTGAAGGATCACAGGTATGTGAAAAATTCTACATGCTAAAATGCAAGTTTTTTTCTGCTACTTATTGTTGTGTGTAATAACCAATAGAAACACTACAATTATTCCCAGGATCTCACAGTTATTATTATGTGCTTGCAACATTGGAGTACAAATCCAGGTAGTATGGGAGTTACGTTCCTAAGAAACTTAATGTCACAGGGGTTCCATTATAGGAGAACAGGCTGCAGCTGTCTAAGCACAGACCTATAAAGGTTTTCCTGAGCGTGATCTGAACTATGCGGGTCGCATAATGCAAATGGTATTCCCGAATTATCAATCATGTTATAACCAAATTATGTTATGGAAATGTGTTATAATAAAACAACTTGTAAAGGGTTTGAGAACTTCAGCAATTAAGTAACTCTTTCTGATTTATCAGTCCAACCTTGTTTTACTGCATTGTGGCCATTTAATTGCACAAGACAAATACTGAATGTCCTTTTCCAATATAAATAGAATTCCATCTTCCTATGATAAATTGCACAGAATGACACTTCCTCCAAGCTGCTCTTTGCATAGGGACAGTAGAAAAAGCAGAACATGTTTTCCACCGTGGAGGCACAAGAGACTGCAGTTTCTGGCATCTGGAGCAACACACAAATTGCCAGGGGAGCTCAATGGGTCAGGTAGCAACTATGGAAGGAAATGGAAAAGTCTCAGCCCAAAGGACCAACTCTCCATCCCCCCCCCACCCCCGCCATAGTTGCTGACTGAACCTCTGAGATCCTACACTGTTTTCTGTTTTTCACTGTTCCCCAACCCACCCCCAGACCTGGTTGTAAAATAGCTTCATGTTTTCCTCACTTAAAATAAGTTTCCCTTTCAAACCCACCAGTTGTACTTGCTGCCCCAAGAGAACTAACTTAATCTAAAGGAAGTTTTTTTTTACCCTATCTTCTTCCATATATTAGAACAATGAAAATCTGAGGTAGGTTATTCTGGGAACATAATCAGAAAGTTAATGCTGATGGAAAAACCAAAGGAGAATAGCATAATTCTCCAATTGGGTTTTGAGTTGCACAATAGTCCACTATAATCGTCTTTATATGACGTGCCTATTCTCAGTTGACATTTACCTTACCAGTGTGTATCAATGATCAATGAAGACAGACAGTTATTGTGATCTTATTTCTTAAGAGCAGTCTGCATTGACCTCCAGGAAATCCTGTCCTTTGTGCGAGAAGTGAGATGATAGTTACAGCTGGTGCTGGCACATCAGACGAGACCAATCACAAGGCATTGCTGACCTACCAACAGAACGAAGCTAGATAACTGATTGTGAAAGTGGGTTGTGGGTTGCAATAGCTTTTCAGGGATGGCAGCTACTGAAAATTTCTTTAAACGAGACAGCAATCTTGCCATGCATATGTGGTGAGACTGCAAAGTTTTGCAAAGTTCAAAGTACATTTATTATCGAAGTATATATATTATGTACAACTTTTAGATTCGTCTCCTTACTGGCAGACACAAAACAAAGAAACCCAATAGAACCCTTTAAAAAAGAACATCAAACACCCAATGTGCAAAAAGAAAAAGAACAAATCGTGCGAACAATGAAAAGCAAGCAAATAACATTCAGAACTAAAATTCACATAAGCGAGTTCACACTCACGAACCCAGTCACAGCTGATCCAGGAGCCTGTTGGTTGCAGGCCACAGCCTCAGTTCAGCAAAGAGATGAGTGCAAGGCACTTTCATCTCAATGTGTGGAAAATTAAGTCAAAAATAATCAGCATGACAACCTAGTGCAAAACTTGCAGTGGCTAGTTCAGAGATCTTTAAAAAGTCTTTTAGCAACAGTTGAGGTGCTGGAAGATTGGAGGTCAGCTAATTTTTCTCAGTTGATTAAGAAAGGCTCTAAGAATAAGCTGGGAAATTATTGTCACAATGGGGTGCTGGGAACAGACCCAAATGCGAGACACAGACACTGAAGTACAAGGAACACGACTCGACTAGAGTAGGGACGTGACCGGATACAGGCAAGGAGCATGGACAAGAACGCAGACTTGGGCTAGAGAAAGCGGGACCAGGACTAGAAACCATGGACTAGGAGACAAGGCTTCGACTCCAAGCCCGAGACTGGACAAAGACCCAGAACCTGGTTCTTGCCTCGGGCTCAGACCCCAGAACCAGGCAAGGACATGACATGGCTTCAGGACAGGACATGGCTGGTGCCTAGAGGCCTGAGCTTGGAGACAGGCTGGGCTCTTTGCTCTTGAGGCTGGGGTCTTGGGTCTTGAGCTTGGCTGCAGGCTGGGGACTTCAGACTTGGGTTCTTGGAGCTTGGCTTGGGATCTTCAAGGCTTGGGTTCTTGGAGCTACTATTGGACAGGACGCAGAACTCCTGGGCAGGACGCAGAACTCCACCCCACGGAGGCAAGGACAGGGAGGGGCGGACCCAACCACAGGGTAACAGCAATCAGCCAGGCTTACCCAACAGAGGCAGGGGACAGGAAAGGAGCTCAATCCAGGGTGGCTCTGAGTCTCGGGCAGCCAGCAACCTTGGCTAGCTATGGAAATGATCAAATCCATACCACAATGACTACTCCAACAAGTGGCAACAAGGCTCCATGAAGCAGTGGTCCTCCAATCAGGCCTAGAGATCACGAATGGTTTCACTAGCCTTCCATCAGCAGTTTGCTCCAAGGGGGACTGACATGAAAAACAAGCAACTCACACTTGCCCCCAAGGCTACTTATATTCCAAGCCCCAAGATGGGAATCAGGTGCCTATGATTAACCCAACCAATCGAGGGACAGCTGGAAGACCCAGAGTCCTGAGTCCACGGACTAGACCGTGAACCGGAATGTGTACTTCATGGACTGGACCATGACAATTATAGGCCGGTGAGCCTGACATCAGTGGTGGATAAATTGTTGGAGGATATTCCACCGGATCATGTATTTGGATAGACAGGGAGTGTTTAGGGATTGTCAGCATGGCTTTGTGTGTGGTAGGTCATGTCTAACCAATATTTATAGAGTTTTTTGAGGAAGTTACCGGGAATGTTGATGAAGGCAGGGCAGCGAATGTTTTCTTCATGGATCTTAGCAAGGCATTTGACACGGTTGGCCAAGAAGGTTCAATCATTTGGCATTCAGGGATGAGGTAGTAAATTGGAGTAGACATTGAGTTTGCAGAAGAAACCAGAGAGTGGTTGCCTTTCTGACTGGAGGCCTGTGATTTAAAGGCATCTGTTAGTCTTGCAAGACCATGGATCTGCACCTGGAAAGTCTTCACCCTCCAGGGCGCTGGCCTCGGCAAGGTTGTATGGAAGGCCAGCAGTTGCCCATGCTGCAAGTCTCCCCTCTCCACGACACCAATGTTGTCCAAGCGAAGGGCATTAGGACCCATACAGCTTGGCACCAGTGTTGTCGCAGAGCAATGTGTGATTAAGTGCCTTGCTCAAGGACACAACACGTTCCCTCGGCAGGGGCTTGAAACTCACGACCTTCAGGTCGCTAGTCCAATGCCTTAGCCACTTGGCCTGTGATTAGTGGTTTATTTAAACAAAAAGCTGAGATAAAGAGGCATGAGTATTCCACAAGATGATAGCTGATCTCTTACCTTAGCACTATCTAACCTCCTATCCCTCTATTCCTTAATCATTTAAATCCTATTGACCATTTCTCTTGAATATACTCACCAATCGCGCCTGCACAAACCTCTTGAGTAGGAATTCTCTAATTTTTAATTCAATATAGGACTGGTCTGTTTAAATTTCCCTCAAGTGACAGACCCACCATCCCATGAATTAGTCTGATAAACCTTCACCGGCTGCAATGTCCATGAGAGGTTCTCAAAGAAAAGGTCTTTCATTTGGAAACCTGGTAGGGGTCAGACATTTTGGACTGATTGGAGCACAAATGTCTTCACACGGGATCTGTAACACCTTTTGAATTCTATTCCTTCCAGAAATGATGCGTGCTTTATTGTTCATTAGTCAAGTCTACGTTCTATAGCATTTTTATCACTTAGAGGATCTAAAGGTAAAGTGTATTAGAACACAGGATCTGACTGTATGGAACGCAGGATAATTCTAAAGGGAATAACTGGCCCATTTCTATTTCTAGCATTTTATGTTAAAAGATATAATGTAAATGTAATGGTTTTGATTGCGTGATCCACAAATTGTTTTCTATACAACAATTTGCCGTGTTGTATACAGATCAAAACAAACTAGCCATTAAAATTTGTTTTAGAAAAAATTATAATTCAGCATGATTATTACTTTGTGCTCTGCTAGATATTCTTTCTTGTTGTGAGATCAGTCACTATAGTAGACAGACAACATGTATTTAAGAGTATAGAAAGCAATCAGTGTTTAACACCTAATTAGCAACAGTATGATCGAGGTACAATAACATCCATTGTTATGTAAATTGATTCTGTGGTCTCACATCTGCTATTGTGTGCATAATAATCCGTTATCAGTGTTTGTGAAGCCAAGTCAAACAGAAATCATAAACTAGTTCAGTTTACATGTGATCTTTTAATAAGCACAGAGCAGCTTAAGGCTATGTCCATACCAGACCAGATAGATCCGTAACCGAAGCCTTTTCTTTTCATTTTGACCCTCCATCCACACTGAGACGGCGTTTTCCTCCTCTGAAAACGGAGCTTTTCTCAAACGTTCTCCAGAGTGTGTAAATTTGAAAACGCCGGTTGGGCGGTGTAGAGCTTTTTAAAAACGCTGTCATGGCGTGCTGGAACTGATGGCGGCGGCAGCGCGGTATTTCATTGTTTTCTTGAACGCAATCTCCAACACCACAACAATGGCGGGCGGCTTCACGTGTGTGTGGTTTACTTTATTGTCTACATTAATAGCTTGCTTGGAGTTAAACGTAGTCCAGTCTGCTTTTTCCAGTGGAGGTTTTCTTTGTATTCCTCGAAGACATTGTTGAAAACTTTCTTTCGCTGTTGTAGGAACTCTAGTTTTTGATCAATGGAAATAGCACAACACCGCCGCGGAAATGGAAATAGTATACCGTTTCCTCTTCACTTGTTTTCTGGACACAAGCTGGGGTTTGATCAGCCCCGACTGGGTCACCTGGAGAAGGTTGTATGATGTTGAAAGACCCGAAACACCCGATGATTCCAGAAACATCACTGAAGGTGTGTCCAGAAGCATCAGTAGATGTATGTACACAGCTAGATGTGTCCTGCGCATGCCCAGTAGGAGGAGATTCGCCCAAATACCTGTTTTAATGTGGACGGAGGTGTTTTCAAAAACGCCTGGTGTGGATGCCTATCATTTTTATGCGAAACCAGCATTTTCAAAATTGTCCAGTCTAGTGTGGACGTAGCCTAAGAAGAATAAGTACACTCGATGTAGCATCTTGTATGGTATCATGTTCATGGTATAAGAGTTCTTTGTCAATCTAATTGAAACTTTCAAGTGGTCGGTTACTATCATAACTCTGATTTGGATCAAGCTGACCACAGTCAGCCTTATAAAGAAACAGTGACATGGGTGGATTTTTATGTTTCTTCAGTACTCTGCTGAGCATCTGCCCAGTAACAAAACCAAACAGACTGCAGGACTGACTGTATATAATTGTAAAAACCTAACTTGCTTTATATTGGCAGAAAAGAAAATGGAATTTATTTTCTTGTATTGATGATCACAATTGATTCTTGTGGAAGGTGACTAGGGACTGACAATGTTAATGTCGGTCCCTCTCTGAAAGACTTCTGGTCAAGACAGCGCCTGCGTATAATGCTCCTTTGGTCGCTATCTTCTGGATAGATCATGAAACCATATATTTCACTTTTATGTCTTTTACATTTGTTTTTCGTCCTGAATGTGGTTCTGGAACTGTTAGAGCCTGTGGTCTGCAGTTTGGAGATCACTTGGGTGTTTCAGTGCTCTGCGGTGTCTGAGAGGACTTCGAGAGGCAGAGACAGCATGTGCGAACCTCGTGGTGAAAAAGCTGCAGGACGGGGTGCGAGCTGTTCATCTTCATTTCACCAATTAATGCTTCCGTTGTTCAACGATTAAAGCAACGAGGGAGATGAAACATTGGGGTGATTGTGGAAGGTGAGCTCCGGCTGCATGCCTTTTGATCACTGCAGGATCGCTCTGCTGCTGGAGACGGGAGACTGCCTTTTGATCATCAGCGGATTGCTCTGCTACTGGAGAGGGGAGACTGCCTTTTGATCACTGGGGGATCACTCTGCTACCTCAGAGGGAAAGGCTTGCCACTGCACCCGGAGAATGTTACCCAGGTTTTCTGCGTTTTAGATATGGACTTGGACTATAGACTTTTTTCAGTCGTAAGAGTTTTTTTTAATATTCTGTGTTTTTACCTGATCTTTCTCATTTTTTGTGTGTGGGGGAGGGAGATTTGGGGTGTGATGTGCTTGTTCCGTTTTTGTTTGCTTTGTGGTGGGGAGGAGGGATTTGGGGGGGTTGATGATTGTGCTGCCGTTCTTTTTCTCGGTTTCGTGGCTATCTGGAGAAGAAGAATTTCAGAATTGTATACTTTGATAATAAATGAACCTTTGAACCTTTTATTGAACCTTTGAAAGAGGCAAGTCAACCACATCCCCACTAACAAAGCAATTCTGCATTTGCTTTTTGCGATTCAAAACTGCGCACGGTGCTATAAACATGAGAAAATCTGCAGATGCTGGAAATCCAAAGCAACGCACACAAAACGCTGGGGGAGCTCAGCAGGTCAGGCACAATCTATGGAAAAGGGTAAACAGTGAACATTTTGGGCTGAGACCCTTCATCAGTACGGGAAAGAAGGAAAAGTCAAAGAAGGTGGGGGGAGGGAAGAAAGAAGTGCAAGGTGGTAGGTGATAGGTGAAACCGAGAGTGGGGGAGGGGGGTGAAGAAAAGAGCTGGGAAGTTGATTGGTGAGAGATAAAAGGCTGGAGGAGGGGGAATCTGATAGGAGAGGACAGAAGGCCATGGAAGAAAGGGAAGGGAAAAGAGCATCAGACGGAGGTGATGGGCAGGTAAGGACACAGGTGAGAGAGGGAAACAGGAATGGGGAATGGTGAAGGGGGAGGGGAGGGAATGACCAGGATTTTGAGAAATCGATGTTCAGACAATCAGGCTGGAGGCTACCTAGATGGAACATAAGGTGTTGCTCCTCCATCTTGGCAGAAGAGGAGTCCATAGACTGACATGTCGGAATGGGAATGAGAAGTGGAATTGAAATAGGTGGCCTCCGGGAGACCCAATTTTTGTGACGGATGGAATGAAGGTGCTTGATGAAGGGGTCTCCCAATCTATGTTGTGTCTAACAGATATACAAGAGGCCACACTGGCAGCACCAGATGCTGTAGATGATATATAAACCGACTGAATTGAGAGATTTATATCTCTTCCCACACTGTCACTTGTAAAAATGCCATTCCCTTCTCTCAATTCCTCCATCTCCACCATATCTGCTCTCAGAATGAGGCTTTTCATTCCAGAACGATGGAGATGCCCTCCTTCAAAGAAAGAGGCTCCCCTTCCTGCACCATCAACACTGCCCTCTCCTGCACCTCTTCTATTTCATGCACGTCTGCCTTCACTCCATCCTCCCACTGCCACACCAGGGATAGGGTTCCTCGTGTCCTCACCTACCACCTCACAAGCCTCCGCATCCAGCGCATAATTCTCCGTAACTCCCGCCATCTCCAATGGAATCCCACCAGCAAGCATGTCTTTCCCACCCTCCCACTTCCGGCACAATCGGCAATCGCTTCTGATCTGGGCCGACCTTTACATGCTGGGAGGCACTTAATTAAATAGCTTGTTTATTTCGGCTTTTTTCTTAAAGATGTGCTGGGCGTGTCCCAGCTACCGCTGCATTCTCCACGGCAATGTATCGGTCCGTGACCTGGGGATTGGGGTGGTGGGACACTGGGGTGTCATCTCATCGTCGTCTGTTTCCATCAGGGCAGCCGGGCCATCTTCTTCTATGTCTGCCTGCCTCGATGTTGAAGGTCGAGGTTCGTCGTTTACTGTGGCTGATGTGGAAGGTTTGAAAAACGACAGTATGCTTGACTGCTTAGCCTCGCGCACTTTTCTATCATACAGTTCTTTGTAAGCACTCAAACCATCTTGCAAATATGCCCTAAACCTATGTACCCTTTCAAAATTAAAGTGGTACTTTTCTGCAATCATTGCAGCAAAAATCTCATGCAGTTGCTTCACGTTCAGTTCCTGGACGACTTCACTTTCGGTCCGTTCGCTACTGCATTCGGTTTCGAATGTTATCCTTTCCTCTTCCAATTGCATCAGTTCTTCATCTATCAGTTCTTGGTCATGGGATGCCAAAACCTCTTCAACATCATCTTCGTCAACTTCCACAAGCCTAACTCATTTTGTCCTTACTTCGTTCACCACAATCGAAACACTTAATTATGTCTAGTTTTACGCTTACGAGCTCTTTTAGGCTTTTCTGATACCTTAGAACTCATCTTGCTAATGGCTGCTCACAGGCACGTGTCTAAGCAATGCTGGCTAGAATTCAGTTCTGGGGGAGGAACTTGGCTGCTTGGGGCGTGCGCTGCCTTTTATCGCACACTGCCTTTTTTCGTAACAGTGAAAACACCTTCTGTTAGCGAAAACCAGGTAACTAATATAGGTCTTTCGCAACAGCGAAGTTTCGTAAAGCGAACATTCCAAAAGCGGGGGACACCTGTATTTCACACAAAATGCTGGAGGAACTCAGCATGTCAGGCAGCATCTGTGGAAAGGAATAAAGTGTTGACGTTGCGTGCTGACACCCTTCATCAGGACCCCAAAACATCGACTGTTTATTCATTTCCATGGGTGCTTTCTGACCTGCTGAGTTCCTCCAGCATATTGTGTGGCTTTGCAGCATCTGCAAAATCTCTTGTGTCTATGCTGGGTATTTCAAGCGTTTTCAGTTCTCATTCTATCACATGAACGTTTATAGGCTTTTTCTCTCCAGTCCTGCTGAAGAGTTTTGCCCGAAACGTCGACTGTACTTTTTTCCATAGATGCTGCCTGGCCTGCTGAGTTCCTCCAGCACTTTGTGTTTGTCGCTCGGATTTCCAGCATCTGCTGATTTTCTCTTGTTTGTGACCTATAGTCTTAGCTTGTTCCCTTTCTGCACTAACACTTGTCTTTGGACACTTATTACCCTCAAAGAGCTAAGTTTATGTTGCTTAGTACTAAGAATTTGTGTTTTTCCGAGATCATTTTCTTCACTGATAAATCAAATTGTTAATTGAACAAATCACGAACCATTGCCTAAATAACAACCTTTGTAATTTACTCTAGTTCATAGTTCAAGGATAGAAAGATCACATCTCCAGCTAAATACTGCAAAGGCAGTGACTGTGAGGAATGTGAAAATGTAAGGAACAAGATATTCATCCCTACTAAATAAAAAGATTTCATTGCAAATTTATTTCTTTTTAAGGGTATAGAGATGCATTTATCAAAACGGTCATCTTTTTGTTGTAACTTAAAATGCCGTCATTTAATGCAAGCTTGTGCAAATCTACCAGCTGGTTGTCAAGGTAAAATGGCAATGAGCGTGCTGTATCACTATCTGACGTTATTGTACGATTTTCAATATCCCTCAGTTTTCTATCACACGTAAATTCCAGTAAACAAATACAAATATGCTATCTTTGTCTTAACTTGGAAGAAAAAAAAGGGAAAAGCACAGACCATAAAAATCATAAATCTTGCCATTTTTCAAAGGTTATTTGGATTTTGATGAAACAGAAAAGAATTTGGAATGAAGAGAAAGCTAACAAGATTAATCTTCAACGACTGTGAAATCCTTTAGGGCAATGTTCCCCTAATATGTACGCGCAGACACATCTTTTGCTACTAGTGCATGAAGGAACTTAAACTGCACACAAACTGTTGTTACCCTTTACCTCATTGGCATGTTAAATATATTTCACAATCATATATAATCAGGTTTCCTTTTCCAGTTTCTGATGTGGACAGTGCTGACAATGTGGAGTTTGCAATGCTTTGTTTGCAGATTTTAGAACTGGCTTATTTCTACTGTTTTTATTGAAGAAACTACACACTGCACACATGTTGTTTTCACCAGGTCAAAAATTGCACAGCACAAGATTTTTGTGCACACTGGTCATTACAAATTAGAGGGAACGTTGCTTTGGGGAATGCTTGAGAAATCTGATAAAGATCCATGGAAGATGGAAGTTCCTTACTAATCTGCTAGGACATGTTAAAAACATAAGTTAGATGACTATCTTGCTAGGATTGGCATTGAACATTACATGGAAATGTCCAAATATCTAAAGTGAAATAACCTGTAGAATATGCTGGTTACTGCTTTGAAACGGCCAAGTCATTTCCTTTGGGATCAATAAAGTACCTATCTAAACATCGTGCTTAAGAAAATAATTAATCAAAAATGTACTATAATGCAGTTAAGCAAATTGCTAGTGGAAACTAGTGAATTTTATACTTTCATCTCTGTGTTTTATAGTGATAGGGAAATAGAACTTGGAAATGGGTCCTTCAGCTACAGAGTCTACACTGACCATCGATCGCTCGTTTACACAATCTTACATTGTTCAAATTCTCCCTGCATTTTCATTAACTTTCTCTCCACCACCTTCCCCGCTCCCCCCCCGACCCGTAGATTCTACCATTCACTCACATACCAGAGGCAATTTTCACAGGCCAATCACCCTCCCAAGCCACACATCTCTGGCATCTGAGAGGAAACCGGAGTACCTGACAGGAACCTATGTGATTACAGGGAGCACATACAATCTCCAGACAGACAGCAATGCTGATCAGTATTGAATGTGGGTCATTGGCACTATCAGGCTCCTTAGCAATTGAGACCAGGAAAAATCTTTGCAGTTTACTCCTCCAGTACATTAAAAGGATTGACTAGCCCACAACAAAGTGAATTTTATGTAATAAGGGAAGGAGTAATTTTGATAGCAGAATTTACATTATTAATACAAAATTATCAAAAGCTGCAGATACTAGAAACCTGAAATACAACAAAACAGACTAGAAATACTCTGCAAGTCAAGCCGCAAATGGGAGAGAGAAACAGTACATATTTCAGGTTGAGCACCTTTCCTCAAAACTGAGAAAAGTTTGAAACCAAACATGTTTTAACTTGTCTTGGAATGGGGAGGAAACAAAGGGAATCTGCGTGAATAAGTTTGAAACCAAGACAGACTGAATGACACAAGTGATGGTGCTGACTGAGTCAGGGTAGTGAAAGCTTGTTAATCACAGGTTATCCATCAGGAGGTGTACAAAAGTTCCAAAAAGTGAAAGAGAAAACGTTGTAAGAAAACACTGGACAAACAAAATGCCTTTCTCACTTCTATCGACAAAATAGAACTGAATACTTTGACTTGTGTGAAAATTGTTTGGAATGACTTCTTAACCCGTGAGGAGACATATCTTCTCTGCATCTCCTTGAGATAATACAGCAGAAATGGGGAATTAACTATACAAGAGTTCATTGGTTACTTTCAATAAGTTAGTCACATTGTGTTTTCCTATTTGCTCCAGGGAGAGACAGGCCCATTAGGAGACCGTGGTCCACAAGGATTTCCTGGGCATGAAGGGCCAAAAGGACAAACAGGAGAACAAGGACAGAGAGGAGAACGTGGACTGCCTGGACCTCCTGGCATTAAAGGGGATGTTGTAAGTTGAAAAGAAGTACAGTGACCACCATGAGAGTAACCTTCCCAGAGCATGCAATTATACTTGAGATAACAAGCGTCAGATTGAACTAACCATTCAAAACCTGTCTAGGAAACAGAAAGATTGGATATTTTCAGACAGAATAACTTTGTCAATGGTCACTTCCTGTGCCCCTGCATTCAACTTATCTCTGAAGTCCAGGGCAATAAAATTCAGACATTTCATAACCACAGTTGGAATAGCTGGCTACCATTGACAATAAGCACAGATTTCAGAAAGAAAATCTAAATATCAAAGCTCAAACATTGGCTGACCAACTTCAGTGGAAGAATGAGAGTAGATGACCCCATTTGTCTTTTTAAATAACACAAAAAAATAAATAATATAAAAATATAGTCTAATCGTTTTCATTTTCCAGGGCCCTATGGGTGTTTATGGCTTTCCAGGATCCGATGGTATTCCGGTGAGTATTTATTTGTAAAATTTTAGTTTATGGCCCACTGTTTTATACACCTGTAAATGATGAATAATTTGATTGGAACATATAGAACATGGAAAAGTACAGCATTGAACTTGCCCTCCAGCCCAGGGTGTTGTGCCTTGTGCTGATCTATACGAAGCTCCATCACTGGTCTGCCCAGGGGTGTGTGCTCAAACCACTACCAGTTTCAGCTCAAACAGCATCATCAAGTTCAGAAACAGAATCAGGTTTATTATCCCCGGCATGTGTCCTGCAATTTGTTAACTTAGCAGTGGCAGCAGTTCAATGCAATACATGATAATATAGAGAGAAAAAGAAACAAATAAATAAGTAAATCAATTACAGTGTACGTATACTGAACAGATTAAAAATCGTGCAAAAACAGAAATAATATTAAAAAAGTGAGGTAGTATTCAAGGGTTCAATGTCCATTTAGGAATCGGATGGCAGAGGGAAAGAAGCTGTTCCTGAATCTCTGAGTGAGTGCCTTCAGGCTTCTGTACCTCCTACCCAATGGTAACAGTGAGAAAAGGGCACACCCTGGGTGCTGGAGGTCTTTAATAATTGACATCGCCTTTCTGAGGCACTGATCCTTGAAGATGTCTTGGGTACTATGGAGACTAGTACCCAAGATGGAGCTGACCAATTTTACAACTTTCTTTCACTTCTTTTGGTCCTGTGCAGTAGCTCCTCCATAGCAGACAGTGATGCAGCCTGCACAATGCTCTCCACAGTACTATAGTCAATGAACAGCATCCTGACATGGGTGTTCGCTGATGATACTACAGCTGCTTCATCAGCAACAATGAGAGGAGAGAGGAGGTACAGGAGAGGTCTGTCAAATGGTGTGAGTTTCAAAGTGGACAAGACAAAAGAGAAAATTGTGGACTTCAGAAAGGTATCAGTCGACCACTCTCCATTGCACATCAATGGCTCTGCCATGGAAAGAGTGAAGAACACAACTTCCTTGGTGTGCCCATAACAGATAATGTAACCTGGCTGGACCCACAACATCTCCACATTAGTCAGGAAGTCACAAGCAGTGTCTACACTTTCTAAGGAGACTGAGTGTACACAGCTCCCCACCCCTATTCTAGAAACCTTCTACAGAAGCACCATCATAGTGTGGTACAGAAGCTGCGGGGCGTCAGACCCTAGAGAGGATAGTAAAAGCTATCGTGGATCACGGGGGGCTCCCTCCCACTATTCGTGACATTTACAGGGAGTGTTGTCGACGAAGGGCTGAAACGTTTTTGAGGATCCCTACCACCCATTCCATAATCTCTTTGGCCCAATTCCATCAGGAAGGAGGTATAGGAGCATCAGGGCTAGGACTGCCAGACTGGGTAACAGTTTCTTCCCTCAGGCTGTAACACTAGTGAACATCCTGCCACCACCAAGGTCTTATCACTGGGAGAGCAGGCTGTTTACTGTTTACCTATGCTATGCACTACATGCATCTTTGAAATATACTTTACAAACTTATTTATGGAAATATTTAGTTTTATGTGCTGGGTGTGGTATATGTATTGTGGGTACACCCTGGTCTGGAGAAACGTTGTTTTGTTTGGCTGTATATATGTATAGTCAGATGGCAGTAAATTTGAACTTGAAATGTACTCTATGATCAATCTAACTGTACCCTCCTACACAGCCCATAACTCCAATTTTCTAACTTCCTGTTTAGAGTCTCTTAAATATCTGTGTTATATTCGCCTCTGGAACCACACCCTGCCGTGTGTTCCAAGCATCCATCAGTCTCTGTGTGGAAGAACCTACTCCTCTTGTAAACTTTCCTCCACTCAGCTGAAACGCATGTCCCCTTGTATTGGTTATTACCACTGCTACCACTCGTAGTCTTACACACCTCTATCCAGTCTTCTCTCATCCTCCTTCATTCCAAAGAGAAAAGCCCCGAGCTTTCTCTCCTTTTCCTGATAAGACGTGCTCTCTCATCCAGGCCTCCTCCTCCAAACTAAGTAAAGCTTCCACATCGTGTGAGGCACGGGGACTGAACACGATACCCCAAGTGAGGTCTAACCAGACCTCTTGACTAAATCCTCCAACTAATGAAGGCCCACACACTACATGCCTTCTTAACCACCTTATCAATTTGAACGGCAACTTTGAGATATCTGGGGACTTAGACCCCAAGATCCTTCTGTTCCTCCACGCTGCTAGGAACCCTGCTTTTAACCTTGTACTCTGCCTTCAAATTTGACTTTCCAGAGTGTATCACCTCAGACTTTGCTGGTTAGACCTCCATCTGCCACTTCTCCGCCCAACTCTGCATCCAATCTATATCCCATCATAACCTACACCAACCATCTATTCTATTCACACATCCCCCTTTTATGCCGTTTGCAAACTTAATAACCCACCCCTCCACCCCTTTATTCAAGTGACTTATAAAGAGCCGGGGTCCCAGAACAGATCCCTGTGGAACACTACTAGTCACCAACCTCCAGGCAGAATATACTCCACCTACTATTAATTTGCCTTCTCATGTACTGGACAGATGGCAACTTTCACCGACAGACCTTTAGAACAGTATGGATGCTACACTAAGATGGTTCTACAATAACAATGAAATATTGACTATTTTAGGGATTGCCGGGACTGCAAGGTTCGAGAGGTCACCCTGGCTTAGATGGCTGCAATGGATCTAGAGGAGATCCTGGTTTTCCAGGATATGCAGGATATCCGGGAAGAACTGGACTGCCGGTAGGAAATTCTTAAGTGAAAACTATCATCTTTTTGTTTGAAATGCAGGGGAAGAAGACTGCCCTGGAATTAAGTTGTCAATAAAATATTTGAAGAGGAAATATGATGTTTTTTATTGAGAGGGGATGAAGGTGAGCAATATTTAAAAGAGAAACTGGGGAAATAAATTAGACAATTGAATGAACCAATTTATTGGCGCTTCCCCCCTCCCCCACCACAACTCCTTCAAGGGCACGTCTATGTCCCACCTCAAAAAACAACTTGGCACAGAACTTCTTTGAAATCCAACTCAGAACACTTTCCACCCTCCATATCTCAGTTGTCCACAAGATGATTTTCTGACACCATCACCTCATTATTACTATGGCTGTCACCTCTGCCTCAGTGGCTTCACCACCTTGTATCGGTTGGATCTGGTGATACTGTTCCAGAGGTTCTTTCAAAGTCAAGAAGTGGTGTAAGTCTAGTAATTATACCCATTTTATTCGGTTAACAATAAAAAATAATGGTAACCAACTCACTCTACTGTAAGGGAGAGGGAAAGTGGAGGAGGAGAAAAAAGATGATCTAATTATCTTATACTAAATACCAGCTCACTAGAGAGATAAGGCACATTCCAGTGACAAGTGGTAGCCTGCGAAATAGCCAGGCTCAGTGGAGTGCAACAGGTTGCAGAGAAACTTTGAGAAAAATACTGAATCAGCTGTACTACAATGAGAATCAGGTTTATTATCACTGACCTATGTCATGAAATTTGTTGTTTTGGGGCAACAGTACAGTGCAAATCATTTAAAAAACTACACGTTACACTAGGAAATATCAAATTAAGTAAGTCACGTAAAAAGATAGCAGAAAATGAGACACAGGGGAAAATCTGCAGATGCTGAAAATCCAAGCAAATGAGGCCGTTTTCATGAGTTCATATCTGATAGTGGAAGGAAAGAAGCTGAGTGTGTTTCCTCCTCCCTGATGGTAGCAATGAAAAGACTGCATGTCCTGGATGGTGAAGGTCTTTAGTGATGGATGCCACCTTCCTGAGGTGTCCACTATTGAAGATGTTCTTGATGCTGTGGAGGCTAGTGGCCATGATGGAACTGGCCAAGTTTATAACCCTCTGCAGCTTTTTCCGATCTGGTTCATTGGCAGCTGCATATCGGATGGCGATGCAACCAGTCAGAATGTTCTCCATGGTATATCTGTAGAAATTTGCTCTAGAGTCTCTGGTAACTTATCAGATCTTCTCAGACTCCTAATGAAATATAGCCGCAATCATGCCTTCTTCATAATTGCATCAATATGTTGGACTCAGGACAGATCTTCAACGGTGCTGACACCAGCAACTTGAAGCTGCTCATCCTTTCTATTGACGAGCCCTCGATGAGCACTGGTATCTGTTCTCCCAACTTCCCCTTCCTTCAGTCCATAATCAGTTCCTTAGTTTTACTGACATTGGGTGCAAGGTTGTCGTTGCGACACCACTCAACCAGCTGATCTATCTCACTCCTGTATGCCTTCTTTCCATCTGACATTCTGCCAACAGCATTTATATCATCGGCAAATTTATTGAAGGCATTTGTGGGGCATGTAGCAAACCCATCATTGGTGCAGAGAGTAGAGCAGTGGGCTACATATGCAATTTACTACTGAACATTCACTAAACAATTGGACAAATACTGCATAGCTGATTATATTAAAATAATTAATGTTAATATGCAGGAAAAACAACTTTACAATTCAGGATAGACTTACCTCAGCCCACCTATTACAGGAATTTTTATCCTTGCCTTTGTTATCTCCAAGCCTAACTACTCCACATCTTCCTCTACCCATATTAAACTTTGGTCTATTCCATCATTCATGAAACATCTTCAAAATGTTACGAATTGATTGACCTGTATGAATATAGGGTAAGGAGTCTTTATCTGCGATTTAGTATAATGTATTGATACATATTTTTTCCTGTGCTCTGTATTCTTATATGTAAATTAATAAAAATATTGGAAAAGAAAATAAACATCTTCAATTTCCCTTTTTTATTGGTCTTCAACTTAAATTGTCCAACATATAAATGTTCTTCATAATTTCACCAAAGATTCAACTCATTGTAGCCTGAAACACCCATCCCAGACCAGTCCTGAACTCTCTGAGCTTCCTTCTGTTACCGGGAATCAGGTTCATGGGTTTGGTGAGTGAGACAGAAGGCACTGTCTAGGATGGGTGCTGCAGACTGCCATGGGTTGAATTTTTAGTCAAATTATGAAGAAAAATTATCTGTTGGACAATTTAACTTAAAGACCAATAAAAAAAAGGAAATTTGGAGATGTTATGAATAAGCACATTAATCATTTAAAAGATTCGATCAAACATTCAAGTCTCCCCATGTTACATTAACTCCAAAACTAAATATTCAACCAACAGATACTCAGCTAAGTCTGAAGCATCCTTTCCCAATGGTTCTTCAGCACTGGTTGTGACCTCAGTGTGAACCGGGCCCTGGGTATGAAAGAAAAGAGGCCAAACCTCCTGCATGTACTATTCTTATACCTCTGAAGTGCCTGAAACTGGACACCAGTGACGTGGTGCATAAGGCAACCAGTGGGAAGGAGCTGCTGCAGACTGCAAATGGTCCAGTCAATGACTGGCATGGTAGAAGCAGCTTTTGACGAACAAGTAAATGAACTGCCCCACATATCACCCCTTTTCACCAACTAACTCTTAGCCCCTCACCAATCTCAGTGCATATTCAACAGTTCCTATCCTGTATCTGCGCATGTCTTTTCTCATTAAAGCTTATGTATCTGACCAAACCATTGACCACCTCCCCTAAGATCTTCACCTTGTCTTAGTGTATATTTTTTGCAACTAAGCTGTGAAGCAGCTTGATATGTGACAGTTTTGGAGCAAAGAGAGTGTTAGCATTGGGCACTGTAAAAAGAAGAAATGCACGTGAGAGGAAGATCAGTGAAAGATGGCAGTAGTGAATGATTTTAGAGGGGAGGCATTTATAGAATTCAGTCTGCAATAGCAGCAGGAAGAACTATGGCAATGAATGTCAGCTAGGTGGCGCTCTGGAGAGGCAATGGAAGGAGGAACTGAAGCAAGTTTAATAGATAAGTGCATCAAACAGATATACAGTAATGGAAATAACATAGCAAGGAAATATTAGTGGTTGCATGCATGTTTTATGGAATAGTTTCAATATATAAAATAAATATTTAGTATTGGGCTGCAGCTTAAGATTTAGTAGTCTGAACGCAAACACGAGGAAATCTGCAGATGCTGGAATTTCAATCAACACACATCAAAGTTGCTGGTGAATGCAGCAGGCCAGACAGCATCTCTAGGAAGAGGTACAGTCGACGTTTTGGGCCGAGACCCTTCGTCAGCACTAACTGAAAGAAGAGCTAGTAGGATCTCGGCCCGAAACGTCGACTGTACCTCTTCCTAGAGATGCTGTCTGGCCTGCTGCGTTCACTAGCAACTTTTATGTGTGTTGCTTTCGTAGTCTGAATATCTTTTTCAAGAGCAATTATTCAAACATTAGAAAACATTGATAAAATGATAGAAATTTTACTTTGCAGCTGTTCTTTATGTAGTTTTTAAATACAATATACATTACATTTGTTACAGGGACTTCCAGGTCCAAAAGGTCCAAAAGGCGATTCCATAATTGCCACATTCCGTATGGGCCCACCGGTGAGTATCAACTTTAAAGCACTGGTTCTGATTAACCTTTCATTTTCTTCTGCTGTATCTAAAGTAACTTAACCGGTGAGAACGATGGATAGGCCTGGGGACTGATGCTCTATTCTATTCGAACACAGAATAGACGCTCAGTGGCCATTTTATTAGGTACTGCCTGTAATTTATAAATTGGCAACTGAGTGTACATTCATGGTCTTCCACTGCTGTATCCCATCCATGTCTTGTGCACTCAGTGATGCTCTTCTGCACATAACTGTTGTAACACGTGGTTATTTGAGTTACTGTCACCTACCTGCCAGCTTGAACCAGTCTGGCCTTTCTCCTCTGACCTCTCTCACTAAATTTATAGCCGACCACTCACTGCTTTTCTTTTTTGTTTTTTTGCACCATTCTCTCTAAATTCGAGAGACAGTTGTGTGTGAAAATTCCTGGAGATCAGCAATTTCTGAGCTACTCAAACCACCCTATCTGGGGCTAACAATTATCGCACGGCCAAAGTCACTTGAATCATATTTGCTCCGTGTTCTGATGTTTGATCTGAACAAAAACTGAACCTCTTGACCATGTCTGCATGCTTTCATGCATTGAATTGCTGCAACTTGATTGGCTAATTAGGTATTTGCTTTAATGAGCAGATGTACTTAATGAAGGTGTAGACTACTACAGCCCAGTGGAGGCCTTTTGGCCCAGAATATTGTGCTGACATTTTAACCTTCTCTAAGATCAATCTATCATTGCTCTATTCTTGTTGCCCTTCTACACAACCAAAGACTTAATTTTCTATAAACTTGATTTCAAATATTTTTAAAATATTTTGAGTCTTCGTAAGTGAGAAGATTATTTTTCTAACAATGTTACAGTAACTAACATATTGGTAAATTAATAGTAACTAATAAATTCTAGCTTTTAATGAAGGCCCATGTGGGAGAAAAAGCCAAAGGTATATGAAAAGAATGTAGCAACACTTCCAGCAGTTCACAAAACAAGACTTTGTCCAAATAAAACCATTTTAAAAGTGAGGATTAACTTTAAAGCATTGCTTATGATTATGCTTTCAGTTTCTCCTGCTGTACTTAACGTACCTTAATAAAACTCATGTTCTATTTCTCTTTCCTTATCAATAACTTGGTTTTGGTAAATTCTGAAATTTTCCCAATCCTTAAAATCATTTTTCCCCCCCAAAGAATCAGTTTTAGAATTGACAAAGGTTTCTGGATTTTGATGAGACTGATCAGGAAATTAGTAACCACTTAAGGAAAAGAATTGTTTTTGCACATAATGCCTTTGCTACTGATTAAAATAACGGTTGCTTATTAACTATAATTTATTCCTTGAAAATGAATAGATTCTGGGAACATACAAAACAGAAACACACCCTTTGACCCATCATGGTCAAGCCAACATTTTAACTCCGTGATCTCCAGGTACACTGGACAACAAATTTTTTTGCAAAGCGTTGCTGCTTCAAAATTATTTTTTGTTTATGATAGACCGCTCAAAGGTGAACTCAGATATAATTTCAGACTACTTATATCTCGTAAGAATTTGGAGAAACAAGAAATTAACTGTACTGACTATTATGTGTCTAATTGCACAAGTTCAACTAAACTAGAAATGTTTTGTTGATGATTTTCATTTGTACTTAGTGTTTGAAGCTTCTCACTTAAATGTCCAACAATAATCAGCCAGCATTAATAGATTCCAGTCTCCCTGATACCATTTCTCCATGACTGCAATATCCTGACATTGACTTGTCACTGACAGCACCAAGATTTGCAGGGAGGAAGTCTAAATGTAATGTAGAAAATGAATCTTTAGTGACATGTTGCACTTCATGGTTTTATATACTTGAAGCATGTTGTCAACCAATTGCACGTAGCTTGGTGTTCTGTAGTGGCCAAGACAATTTTCAACCACATCCTTGAATGCCTTCCATGCAATTATCTCCAGTCCCACTAAAAGTTCTTTGAATTGCCTGTCATTGATGACCTGTTTGATTTGGGAACATTAATCAATTATTCTGAGAATAATTTGTCTCAAATATCAAAACGTCTCATGGAAATTTATAGCCTTTCTAAGACCTGTCTTGCCAAGCAGTTTCCGTCCTGCCTAAGTATTCTTAGAGATAGGATCTATAGGCATTTAGAGAATCATGGTCTGATCAGGGACAGTCAGCATGGCTTTGTGAAGGGCAGATCATGTCTAACAAGCCTGATAGAGTTCTTTGAGGAGGTGACCAGGCATATAGATGAGGGTAGTGCGGTGGATGTGATCTATATGGATTTTAGTAAGGCATTTGACAAGGTTCCACACGGTAGGCTTATTCAGAAAGTTAGAAGGCATGGGATCCAGGGAAGTTTGGCCAGGTGGATTCAGAATTGGCTTGCCTGCAGAAGGCAGAGGGTGGTGGTGGAGGGAGTACATTCAGATTGGAGGATTGTGACTAGTGGTGTCCCACAAGGATCTGTTCTGGGACCTCTACTTTTCGTGATTTTTATTAACGACCTGGATGTGGGGTAGAAGGATGGGTTGGCAAGTTTGCAGACGACACAAAGGTTGGTGGTGTTGTAGATAGTGTAGAGGATTGTCAAAGATTGCAGAGAGACATTGATAGGATGCAGAAGTGGGCTGAGAAGTGGCAGATGGAGTTCAATCCGGAGAAGTGTGAGGTGGTACACTTTGGAAGGGGAAACTCCATGGCAGAGTACAAAGTAAATGGCAGGATACTTGGTAGTGTGGAGGAGCAGAGGGATCTGGGGGCACATATCCACAGTTCCCTGAAAGTTGCCTCACAGGTGGATAGGATAGTTAAGAAAGCTTATGGGGTGTTAGCTTTCATAAGTCGAGGGATAGAGTTTAAGAGTCGCGATGTAATGATGCAGCTCTATAAAACTCTGGTTAGGCCACACTTGGAGTATTGTGTCCAGTTCTGGTCACCTCACTAGAGGAAGGATGTGGAAGCATTGGAAAGGGTACAGAGGAGATTTACCAGGATGCTGCCTGGTTTAGAATGTATGCATTATGATCAGAGATTAAGGGAGCTAGGGCTTTACTCTTTGGAGAGAAGGAGGATGAGAGGAGACATGATAGAGGTGTACAAGATAATAAGAGGAATAGATAGAGTGGATAGCCAGCGCCTCTTCCCCAGGGCACGACTGCTTAATGCAAGAGGACATGGCTTTAAGGTAAGGGGTGGGAAGTTCAAGGGGGATATTAGAGGAAGGTTTTTTACTCAAAGAGTGGTTGGTGCGTGGAATGCACTGCCTGAGTCAGCGGTGGAGGCAGATACACTAGTGAAGTTTAAGAGACTACTAGACAGGTATATGGAGGAATCTAAGGTGGGGGCTTATATGGGAGGCAGGGTTTGAGGGTCAGCACAACATCGTGGGCCGAAGGGCCTGTACTGTGCTGTACTATTCTATGTTCTATATCCTATGTTCTAAGTTATGCCCAGGCATGCGTGGACAAGATAGAAAACTTCTCAGCTTACATTGTGGGCACCATTTTAGTTGACTTAAGTTATGAATTAAATTAACAAAAACAGGCGATTTTTAAGAAAATGGTGTGTGATAGGGAAATTTAATGGTGATTTTCTTCGATCAACTGCCCAAAATCGATAAGATACACCCATAAGTATTCAGGTAGCAAAATTTTCGTTGTCCAGTGATATCAGCTACTCTCAGTGTAAAGAACAAAACCTTTCTCCCAGATCCCATTCAAAACTCTTTCCTCTCACCTTAAACCTCTTCTCTCCATGTTTCTGACACCCCTCTCACGGGGGGTAAAGTTTTGACCATCTGTTTCTCATATATACTGTGTATGAGGTCATCTCTCAGCCTCCTTCAATGCAGAGAGAACAAACCCAGCCTCTCCAACCTCTCCCCATGTTCTTGGAGAACTTCCAACTGCTCCAGAGAAGTCCAGGAACATACCACCAAGCTGAACCTCATCTGTAGAGAAGCTGAAACAAAGAAGAGATCACAGTTGTAACTGCACAATGAAAATCATGGGGTGAAATAACTTGACATTGAGAAATAATGGCCCGTAGAGGGTGAACCATGCAAAGCAGACCATAAAACAATGGAACGATAGAGTAGAGCACAACGTGGAACAGTTGCAGAGTCATAAACATGGAGACAGACCTTTAGCCCAACTGGTCCATGCTGACCAACATTCCCATTGAGCTGGTGCCATTCCCTCACACTTTGCTTATATCTCTCAAAACTTTTCCTATCTGTTTACTGCTCCAACTACCCTTTAAATGTTGTTTAATTTTGTTTTCTGCCTCAAGCATTTCCTCTGATCACTCTGTATGAAAACTTTTCTCCCTTGGTTCTTATTATATCTCTCTCCTCTTATCTTAAACCTATGCCCTCTAATCCTTGGTTCCCCAACCCTGAGGAAAAAGTCCTGATGAAGGGTCTTGGATCCAAAGGTCGACTATTTATTCATTTCCATAGATGCTGCCTGATCTGTGGAGTTCAAAGGATTTCAAAATGGCTTGTGGTTTCTTTCTGTTTCTCTGCGCATTGGTTGTTGGTCTTTATATTTTTTTTTAAATTGGGTCCTTTCGGGTTTCTTGCAGATTTGTTTGCCTACAGGCAGCCACAGAGCAAGAAACCTGAGAGAACCCAGAGGAACGGGAAAAAAACCCACAAATCACACAAACAATAGACGTGAGCATCCACATTCCGAGCCGAAATGAGTCTGTGGATCTGAACCCTGGAGCAGCCCGGAATAGGCCCAAAGCCTCGGTGTCAGTCCATCATATTAGCGGGCATGGAGCTCAGCAGCTGGGGGCAGTCTTTGTAGCCTCAGCGCCACGGAGAGAGGAATCATCATCACAGGACAGCCAGTGAAATTGGTTCTCACCTCCAATCCTGATGCCCTGACTTTCCAGTACGTCGTTTAAATTTTTGAAACAGCGTATCGTATCTCACACTAGGACCCTCCCAGGCACTGCTGCAGCGAAAGGCTCCAGGCCTGGAACATGCTGCCCAGAGTCTTGCTCCAGGCCCAGATTTCGCCGCCCAGCCTGAAGCCACTCTCAATTTCTCCAAATTGGCTTGGCGGCCCAGAGCAATCCAACCCAGAACTCCTCTGCCTTGACCTCTCCTCTCCGAATGGTTCATTCCATCTGCGTTGAGTCTGCTACGTACCAGCATGGTTCACCCCTCGAATTCACTTCAACCTCGCTCGCCTCTTCATTGTTTGTGGTGATTAACTTACTACAACTTACTTCAGGAAAGGTGCTATTAGCAATGTTTTTAGTCAAATTTCTTGCCTTTTGAACTACCAGTGAGCTGATGCACACATCTGGTAGCACCATCTTAAACCGTAAGCCTTTCTTGTGTGTTGCCCTGAGAAAAAGATTGTGGTCATTAACCCTCTCAATGGCAATCATGTTTTCTTTACACTGCTATATAATCCCCGCATTCTCGTCTACTTACTCACCTACTGCCTGTTATGCCACTGGCATTTAGGGCAGCAATGAAGGTCCTTCGTCTCTGGCGGTGTTCAGGTCTTCCTTCACCATGTCAATAGCTTCCTCTCAGTTTTCACTGCTATCAGCCATGCAAATCCCAGGTAGAAGATCAGGAATACCATCGCACTCATATGTAGAAAGATTCTTCATAACTGTTTCTGAAACAATTTTGTCTTACCAGTCAGGGTTGTTAGCCCTGAGCTGAACTTCTGAAGCTGGACGACCAGTGGACTGCCCCTAGTGTGTCCTTTACCCTTTGACCTGTTTGGCATGGGTGCCTCTACCAAGAGCCAAAGCATAAAGACCTGACTCCAGCCAACAATGCCCTCCAGGTCATTGAGGCACGCAAGCCTCCAAACCCTACTACATGGTTATAGTCCTCTTGGAGGTCATTCTTCTCTGCTCCAGTGTAAGAACTCTCAACCAGCATAAACTCTCTCTGGAATTCATTCCCTCAAGTCCCAGGAATATTGTCATAAATCTCCTCTGCACTCTTTCCAAATTAGTGGTGTCCTTTCTAAGGTGCCTAAAACTAAAGACAAATGTCCTGTACAATAAAAGATTTGGAATCATATAATGGCTGTACACTGAAAAGATAAGGATATAGCGATATACAGGATTAGATTATCTCACAATTAATTTAGTGGCATGATTAGTTATTGCATATTGCTAAACACATTATGTCAGTATGGCACAAAGCATCTGGTTCTGAGACGTACCTGAGAGAAGTTTTGCAAGGCAACAAAGCTGAATATCAATAATATTGAATTCACATCGTCCTGTGGGAATGTTAAGATTAAATTCAGCAGGCACAAATTTAAAACTCTGTCACAGCTGAAGAATTTCAATTTACTTCTGGTCTGGGAAGTGTTCTTCCACCAAGTAAAGGCATTGGAAGACATCACATCCAAGGTGAGCCCATGAGAGAGACAATAGGTCCTGGGCAACCCATCAGTACAAGGAGCTACTGCTGCTGGTCCACAGTAATGGACTGAACTTGCCAGCCAGGATGAAGCCCTGACCCCCACATCTTAGCCTTGAGTTACATCACTCACCCAGCCCACCCAACAGTCCTCACAAGCATCTGCTGCTCACTCCAGCCTGAAACTGTGAGGCAAAATAAATCACTCTGTTTAGACTCATAGAGAAGTACAGCACAGAAATATGCCAAAACCATTTCAACTGCCTATTCCTGTCGACCTGCAACGGGACCATAGCCCTCCATAGCCCTACTATCCATGTGCCTATCCGAACTTCTCTTAAAGGTTGAAATTGAGCTCACATGTAGCAGTTGTGCTGGCGGCTCGTTCCACACTCTCACAGCCCTCTGACCTCTTTCACCCTTAACCCATGACCTCTGGTTGTAGTCTCTCCCAACCTCAGTGGAAAAAGCCTGCTTGCATTTACCCAATCTATACCCCTCATAGTTTTGTATACCTCTATCAAATCTCCTCTCAATCTTCTACATTCTAAAGAATATAGTCCTCACATATTCAATCTTCCCTTATATCTCAGGTCCTCCAGACCCAGCAATATCCTTATAAATTTTCTCTGTACTCTTTCAACCTGTTTACATAGAACCATAGAATATTACAGTACAGAAACAGGGCCTTTTGGCCCTTCTTGGCTGTGCCGATCCATTTTTCTGCCTAGTCCCACTGACCTGCACCTGGACCATATCCCTCTATACACCTCTCATCCATGTACCTGTCCAAGTTTTTCGTAAATGTTAAAAGTGAGCCCGCATTTACCACTTCATCTGGCAGCTCATTCCACACTCCCACCACTGTGTGTGAAAAAGCCCCCACTAATGTTCCCTTTAAACTTTGCCCTCTTCACTCTTAACCCATGTCCTCTGGTTTTTTTTCTCCCCTAGCCTCAGTGGAAAAAGCCTGCTTGCATTCACTCTGTCTATATCCATCATAATTTTTATATACCTCTATCAATCTTTCTTGTCGCTAGGTGACCAAAACTTGACACAATACCCCAAATTAGGCTTCACCAACATCTTTTACAACTTCAGCATCCCATTTCCTGTACTCGGTACATTGATTTATGAAGACTTAATATGCCAAAAGCTTTCCTAACGACCCTATCTACTTGTGACACTGCTTTCAATGAATTATGTACAGTACCTGTATTCCCAGACCCTTTTGTTCTGTCTCTCTCCTCAGTGCCCTACTGTTCACTGTGAAAGACCTATCCTGTTTGGTTCTACTGAAGTGCAAAACTTCACACTTGCCTGTGTTAAATTCCATCTTCCATTTTTCAGTCCATTTTTCCAGCTGATGCAGATCTCTCTGCAAGCCATGAGAGTCTTCCTCACTGTCCACTACACCCCCAATCTTGGTGTCATCCGCAATTTTGCTGATCCAGTTAACCACATGATCATCCAGACCAATGATAGAGATGACAAACAACCCGGCACTGATCCTGTGGCAAACCACTAGTCACAGACCTCCAGCCAGAGAGGCAATCTTCTACTACCACTCTCTGGTTTCTCCTACAAAGCCAATGCCTAATCCGATTTTTTAAATCCATGCACACAGAATCATTAAGAATGTGCCTCAAGACACAAATCCCATGTGATCGTCTCTTGCTCGCCCTGCCTTGCAGCTACGCTGACCCGACCGCAGCAAAGTGAAGCTCCTTATCAGATGCGAGCCGCTGTGCATGGAATCATTGCTGAGATCGGCGTTGCCAAATCGCTTTGAGTGAGGCTGAGGAAAAATGCTCAGCACCGGGGAGAGGCGGTGAGCAGCGAAATACTGCCACCTGCTGGCTCTCTGTTTCATTGCCACAGAAAATAGCTGGTCCAGCAGCAGAGGACGAGGAATTTACCAAATACTCAGTACAGCAGCCCTGTTAGTAATCATTACTATGTATACAATGACTCTTTGTAGTGCTGATAGTACTATTCCTCTAATTTCTGGAAACTCATCCTGAGTGTCAAATGAGGTGTCTATGTTTCAATAATCAGAGTCTGCAAACAATCTCTTTTACTGCTGAATTTTAAGCAAGCATAGTCCACAGTAATGTGCTTGGTTCCCTCTGAAATAGCCCAAATAATTCTTTTCCTGGGGCATGCGATAGGCATATGTAATACTAGGAATGATAAAATATTATTAAAAATGGAGAAGTAAACACACGAGAAAAGCTGGAGGAACTCAGCAGGCCAGGCAGCGTCTATGGAAAAGAGTACAGTTGACGATTCAGGCCGAGACCCTTCATCAGGACTGTTAAAAGAAGATGAGAAGTCAGAGTAAGAAGGTGGGGGGAGAGGAGAAATAAATACCAGATAGTAGGTGATAGGAGGAACCGGGAGAGGGGGAGGGGTGAAGTAAAGAGCAGGGAAGCCAATTGGTGAAAGACATAAAGGGCTGGAGAAAGGGGAATTTGATAGGAGAGGACAGCAAGCCATGGAAGAAAGGAAAGGAGGGAGGGACCAGAGGGAGGTAAAGGCCAGGTACAGAGATAAGATGAGGGAATGGGGGAGTGGTGAAGTGGGGGGGGGGGGTGGAATTACCAGAAGTTTGAGAAATGATGTTCAGGTTGGATGCTACCCAGATGGAGTATAAATTGTTACTCCTCCATCCTGAGTGTGGCCTCTTTGTGGCAATAGAGAGCATGGAGTGACATATTGGGAATAGGTAGTAGAATTGAAATGGATGGCCTTTGGGAGATCCCATTTTTTTGTGGTGGGCAGAGAAAAGGTGCTCAGCAAAGTGGTCTCCCAATTTATGTCAGGTCTCACCAATATACAGGCGGCTATACCCAGAACACACTATGACCCCAACAGACTCACAGGTGAAGTGTCAACTCACCCGGAGGGACTTTGGGGGCCCTGAATGGTAGTGAGGGAGGAGGTGTAGGGGCAGGTGTAGCAAGGAAAAGTGCCAGGAGGGAGATCAGTGGGGAGGGGTGAATGGACAAGGTGTCCATTTTGCTGCGGTTTTGGTGGTTAATCGCATTTTGTAGAATGGATTTATTTTGTTTGATTATATGATAAAATCTTCAAAATAATTAAAAATAACATGGAGGTTTAATACAGTAATTTGTTCTCTTGTCAATAGGGAGACCCAGGATTCCAAGGAGAAAGTGGATTACCTGTAAGTAACTAATCGTCTAGTTGCTCCTAATTAGGGATTATCTTGGCTTCATTTGCTAAATGATGAATGATTAAAAGAGCAATCAGATTGAAAGTGTGTATCTGATGAGCTGAATTATGAGAGGAAGCATTTGAATAGAATCTACAGTTAATCACTGTGCAACATTAATTTATTTTCATTAACATGTTAGTCATTCAAGTTATGTGAAAAGAGATAATGGGATAGGAGGAAAGAAAGCCTGAAGGAAAGGTGAAAAGGGCAAGCGGAAGCAGAAAGAGGTGAGGACGGGAATAGGACAGCAAAATCTTCAGCAAAGCGGGAGGGAAAGCCTGAGACAAAAGGAAGGTTGATTATTGGAGAAAAGTCTCTGCCATTGGAAGCATTGCACAGGCTGGAACAGACCACTACCTAACATGGCTTCTCTCAGGAACTAAATGTGGGCATGATTTGAAAGCCAGTGTTCCATTTCCTTTCATTTAGTATTCAGGTCAACGACTCAGATGGGGCGACACAGTAGTGTAATGGTTAGCACAATGCTTTATAAGCACCAGTGACTCAGGTTCAATTCCTGCTGCTGTCTGTGAGAAGTTAGTACATTCTCCCAGTGACCACGTGGCTTTCCTCCGGGCTCTCCCACAATCCAAAGATGGTAGGTTGGTAGGTTAATGTGTCCTTGTTTATTATCCTGTGATTAGGCTAGGGTTACCCTGGGGGATTGCTGGGCAGTGTGGCTCGAAGGGTCGATTCTGTGCTGTATCTCAATAAATACATTCTCAGCATTGCTGTTAATCCTAAAATATAAAACTACCAAATACTCATTCTCACCACCCCAAAAATATACTGTATTTGTATATTTAATACAAATGGATGTCATTTACTTGGATTTTCAGAAGGCATTTGATAAGGTACCATGCATGAGGCTGCTTAACAAGATAAAATCCTATGGTGTTACAGGAAAGATACTGGCATGGATGGAGGAATGGCTGACAGGCAGGAGGCAGTGAGTGGGAATAAAGGAGGCTTTTCTGGTTGACTGCCAGTGACTAGTGGTGTTCCTCAGGGGTTAGCATTGGGACCACTGATTTTCACATTGTTTGACAGTTATTTGGATAATGGAATTGATGGATTTGTGGCAGAATTTGCAGACGATATGAAGATATGTGGAGGGTAGGTAGTGCTGAGGAAGCAATGTGATTGCAGCAGGACTTAAACAACTGGAAGAATGGGCAAAAAAGTGGCTGATGGAATACAGTGTTGGGAAATGTACGATAATGCTTTTTGGTAAAAGGAACATTAGTGCAGACTATTATCTAAATGGGGAGAAGGTTCAAACATCAGATGGACTTGGGAGTCCTCGTGCAAGACTCCCATAAGGTTAATTTACAAGTTGAGCCTGGGGTAAAGAAGGCAAATGCAATGTTGCCATTTATTTCATAGGGAATAGAATATAAAAGCAAAGAGATAATGCTGAGCCTTTATAAGACACTAGTCAGACTGCATTTGGTGTATTGTCAACAGTGTTGACTTGGAGCGTTGTTGGAGAGGTTCACGAGGATGATTCTGGCAATGAAGGGGTTAACATATGAGGACCATTTGGCAGTTTTGGGCCTGTACTCACTGGAGTTCAGAAGAATGTAGGGGGATCTCATTGAAACCTATCAAAAGCTGAAAGGATTAGATATGGCGGATGTGGAGATGTTTCCTATGGTGGGGGTATCCAGAACTAGAGGGCACAGCCTCAAAATTGAGGGGCGACCTTTTAGAACAGAGGTGAGGAGGATTTTATTTTAGCTGGAGAATAGTGAATCTGTGGAATGCTCTGCCACAGACGGCAGTGGAGGCCAAGTCTGTGAGTATATTTAAGGCGGAAGTTGATTGTTTCCTGATCGGTCAGGGCATCAAAGGATATGGCGAGAAGGCAGGTGTATGGGGTTGAGTGGGATCCGGGATCAGCCATGATGGACTGGCAGAGCAGACTTGCTGGGCTGAATAGCCTAATTCTGCTCCTATGTCTTATGGCCAAAATAAATAATATGCTACCTATAGACTCACTTTCAAGGACCCTTTACAACTCTTATTCTCAGTATTTTTTTATTAGCTTGTTTTCTTTTACACATTGGTTGTTTGTCAGTCATTGCCTCAGATGTAGTTTTTTTTCAGGAAATTCTATTTGACTTTTTTTTCGTGTAAATGGCTGCAAGAAACTGAGTCTCAAGATAGTAACAAGTACCTACTTTGATAATAAATTTTATTTTGGGTATGAATTCTTGAAAGTGGTGTCACAGGTAGATAGGGACATAAAGAACACTTATGGCAAATTGGCCTTCATAAATTAAAGTGTTGAGTACAGGATTTGCGATGTTATGTTTAATTTTTATAAAGCAATGGTGAGGCCTAATTTGGACTATTGTGTGCTCACTTACATATAGGAAAGATGTATACAAGATTGGTCAGGTCACTTGTCTGAGTGCTACTGGTACCATGTAACCCAGTACTACCTGTCGCATGGTCGGGTGGTCGGCAACTAAACCGGCTCCCCCTCCAGGCTTGCCTGGTGAGGAGGGTGGCTAGGCACCCTGCAGGACGAAAAACAAGACCTGTCAAAGGGCAGATGAACCCTCTCGTAGGGTCAACGGCCATCTAGCAAACACGTGCCGTGAAGCGCGGAAAGGGCATCCCTTGCATCGAAGCTTGGTCTGGCCATTAACCGCAACAGAACTTCCCCCAGCCGTTTTGGACCCCACCATGCTGCTGGATCCAGGAGGGGATGTCAAGAGGGTGGGTCTGGACCTGTGCAACCCCCTACTCACCTAAAATCCACTCACGCACACGTCGTTCCCTTCTGAGGAGTGGGGTACCACCCCATTAACTGACTGAAAGGAACCATCATCATCCTATGGGATGGATAGCCAAAGAGAAAGAGAGATACAAGACTGAAAGAATGCAGGGAAAATTTACAAGGATGTTGCAAGGATTTGAGGACCTGAGTTGTCGGTTGGGACTTTATTCCCTGGAGTGTATAAAAATGAGAGGAGATTTGATAGAGGTCTACAAAATAATGAGGGATATAAACAGGGTAAATGTAAACAAGCTTTTTCCTCTGAGGTTGGGTGGGACTAGGAACAGAGGTCATGGGTTAAGGGTGAAGGATGAAATGAACATGAGGGGGTGTTTCTTCACTCAGAGGGTGGTAGGAGTATGGGGCCTGTTTCTGTGCTGTGGTGCTCTATGACACTAAAGTGAATCTCAAATTAGTTTCTGGTAACATGTACCAACTTTGATGATAAATTTCCTTTGAACTTTGATAGAGTAAACACATCAGAACACATCTTTTGTGTTCATATTGGCAAGTCAATACATTCTCTTATAAGGCATCAGTGTTTTCTCCATAACAGCGCACCCAGGAAGCATTTGATCAGCTGTCTGTGTCAAATGGTGGTAGAACCCCAAGCCTGTAGCTCTTCCCCACTGGGCAGCTGCTCTGAGCTTCAGTGCATTCCTCAGAAGGCACTCCTGCACCACGGAATGTGCCGGCTGGCAGCATTAACCTGTGGGCAACATTAACGCTGGAAGGCCAGTAAGCTTCAGGCAGACCAACATGCATCTTTCACCTTTCCAGCAGCAGCTGATGTCTGCCTGAAATGATCCTGGTACTGGTTATCACTTAGTCAGCCTGCACCCTGGCCGATTAATCATTACAGCTACCCATCCCTGTAAACAATGAAGGCAAATGGAGGCAAAGAGTCTGCGGGTGGTGGAGCCTCGAGCAACGAGCAGTCCGATGGGCGAACCAACAAGTGGACCAGAATCTGTGGAGGGAAAGGAATTTCAGGGATTCAACATAAAACATTGACAGTTCCTTACCCCTCACAGCAGGTGGACCACATTAGACTAGGATTTTAAAGCAAAGATGTAGCATTCAGTCTTTATAAAGCTGTGGTGTGGCCTCATCTGGGGGACTGTGAGCAGTTCTGGGCCCCTTATCTTCGAAACAATGTGCTGACATTCAAGAAGGTTCAAATGAGGTTTGTGAAAATGATTCTGGGATTGAACAGCTGATCGTATGAGGAGTGTCTGATGACTCTGGGCCCCTACGCACTGGAATTCAGAAGAATGGGGGGGGGAGTGTGATCTCTCTGAAATCTATCAAATGTTGGAAGGCCTTGATAGAGCGCATGTGGAGAGGATGTTTGCTATTGTGGCTGAGTCTAAGACCAGAGGACACAGTCTCAGATTAGAGGGATGTCCATTTAGAACAGGGATTGGTGAACCTGTGGAATATTTAAGGCAGAGGTAGATGGATTCCTGATTAGTCAGGGTGTGAGGGGATATGGGGAGGAGTCAGGAGATGGCGGCTGAGAAGAAAATGGGTCAGCTATGATGAAATAGAGGAGCAGACTGGATGGACCACTTGGCCGACTTCTGCTCCGATATCTGATGGTCTTATGATCTTATTAAGGATTGAGGTAGAAAGGCAAGGCAGCCAACTCAATCATCTAATGAGTCAATCAGAAATCCCTGTGACAATCACTGAACAAAACTTGTGATCCCAGTTGTGATTATTGCATATCTTATTTGATATATGATTTTAGCAATTTATTACAGTCACTTGAAATTTAAGATAAAATTATAGTTTCTAAATTACTTCAGAAAGCAGACTATCTGTTTTATTAAACATATATGCTATTAAATTTATTCCACATTCAAGATTTTTGTTTAACAGACCTAGAAGAATCTTTTTACTGGAGCAAAGGAAAATTGAATGTGATAATTTATTGAATATGTACTGGAGAGGAGGAATATCAAATTAAATGTCAAGTAATGAATTAAACATCAAAATCCTGGAGGGCAGGTTGTTCAGGTGGGTTTAATATAATGTTACAGGGGGATGGGAACCGGAGTGATAGTACTGAAGATGAAGTAGTTGGTTTTCAAACAGAGGCAATGTGTAGTGAGACTCCTAGCAGAGAGAGACTGATGACAGGACAAAATTGCAGTCAACAGGATGAGTTGGAGAGAAAATTGCAAAGGATGAATATAGGACTGAAGGTGCTATATTTGAATGCACACAGTATTTTGGAACAAGGCAGATGAACTTGTAGCACTGCTGCAGATTGGCATGTATGATGCTGTAGCGGACATCCCACCTCTCCCGGAAATTCCAGGAGTCTCCCGCATATTGATAGCGGCTCCCTGACACCCGGAAATTATATACAATATCCCGGAAATTGATTTTTTTGAGAGGGAGAGCGAGCATCCTGGTTGGTCTGTCTTTGTGCTAAGTAGACCTATCAGTTTTCTCTGTGGGAGGGCTTTACAGTCGACCTCAAAAATAATGACAGTGTTGCTCGCTGCACTGTTTACAACAGTGAATTTTCTATTGCCCATGGTGGGTTAAGATGTAAAAGACATGTTGAGGTGAGTTTAACATGTGTCATTCATACATTAGCATAGCTAACGTTATTTAAACTAGCTGGATAGCTACTAAGGAGCTACTCTATTGATGTCCTAAGTGAGGAGGCCAAACTCCCTGTAGATTTGCTTAAAGTTGTAATAGAATAAAAAAAAAAGACTCCATGAAAATATATAATATAAGTACATATTTTAATGTCACATTTTCTGCATGTACCCAACTTGGTTTACAGATTAGACAAAATCACTAAACAAAGTATTACATTCACCCTTAGAGGTCGACTGGAGGCGGGGGTGAGGGTGGGAATATGGGACTGCAGGGGGCGGGGGTGCTACCTCCCTGAAATGAGTTTTTGCAGGGTGGGATGTCTGCTGTAGGCATCACTGAATCATGGCTGAAAGATTGTTGCTGGGAACTTGATGTCTGAGGAATCACATTATATCGAAAGCACAGAGGAGGTGGTGTTGATCTGTTGGTAAAAAAATGAAATCAAATCATTAGAAAGAGGTGACTTAGGGTCAGAAGGTGCTGAATCATTGTTGATAAATCTAAAGAACTGCAAGGGTAAAAAGACCCTGATGGGAGTTGTATGCAGACCCCTAAACAGTGGTAAGGAAGTGATCTACAAATTACAACGGGAGATAGAAAATGCATGCTGAAAGAGCGATACTACAGTAGTCATGGGGGATTTCAATATGCAGATAGATTGGAGAAAATCAGGTTGGTGCTGGATTCCAGGAAGGGGGAATTTCTAGAATGTCCATGAGATGGCTTTCTAGAGCATCGTGGTTGAGCCCATGATGGGATAGCTATTCTGGATTGGGTGTTGTGCAGTGATCTGGAATTGATTAGAGATCTTAAGGTAAAAGAACTCTTAGAGGAAAGTGATCATAATATGGTTAAATTTGCCCTGAAATTTGAGAAGGAGATGCTAAAGTCAGATGTATCAGTATTTCAGTGGAGTAAAGGGAATTACAGAGGCATGAGAGAGGAGTTGGTCAGAACTGATTGGAAAAGAACACTGGCAGGGATGACAGCAGAGCACCAAAAGCTGGAATTTCTGAAAGCAATTCAGAAGGCACTGGCTATATACATCCCAAAAAGGAAGAAGATTCCAAAGGAAAGATGACACAACCATGGCTAGCAAGAGAAGTCAAAGCCAACATAAAAGCCAAAGAATGGGCATATAATAGAGCAAAAATTAGTGGGAAGTTAAAGGATTGGGAAGCTTTTAAAAGCTAACAGGAGGCAACTAAAAAATTCGTTAAGAGTGTAAAGGTGGAATACCGATGTAAGCTAGCCAGTAATGTTAAAGATGGTACCAAAAGTTTCCTCAAATACATAAAGTGCAAAATAGAAATGAGAATGGATATTGGACCACTGGACAATGATGCTGGAGAGATAGTGATGAAGTACAAGGAGATGGCAGACAAACTGAATAATTCTTATGCATCAATCTTCACTGTGGAAGACTCTAGCAGTATGGTGGAAGTTCCAGGCATCAGGGGTTATGAGGTGTGTGAAGTTACCGTAACTAGAGAGAAGGTTCATGTGAACAAAAAGGTATGAAGGTAGGTAAGTCACCTGGACCAGATGGTGTTCACCCCAGATTTCTGAAAGTGGTGGCTGAAGAAATTTTGATGGCATTGGAAAAATTAGTCGCATTGCTATGTCTGAGATGAAGAAAGAGCAAATAGATTTTACCATGGCAAAAATAGAACATGCTGGATATAGTCAGCATATCAGGCCATATCTATAAGATGAGAAATAGAGTCAATATTTCAGGTTTGTGACCTTTTGTAGAATTATCTGTAATGTTAACTTTGTTTTGTTTCAGATTACCAGCATCTGCAGCTTCATTTTTGACTTTCAGTAGAATTCATTGTAGTGATTATATTGTTCAAGATTTTGAGAAAATGAACGGTTCTATGGCAGCTGAAAGCAGAATGTAGGTAATGGAGTATTTGCTCCATGAAGTTAACATGAAATAATTCAACATCAGGGAATGCATCAAAACCATTTCATCTTAAATCAAAACCCGTTAACTTTGTCCAGGTCAGAAAAGGAAGTGCATCTATTAAACATTCTGTGCCTTTTTAGCAAATTTTGAGAGTAAATCTACTCTTCAAATCCAAAATGAAGTGGTTGAATACTCCTTAAACCTGCATCTTGATTTTCCGTTTTATAGACATTTAAAAGATTGGTGGGCAGGCAGCATAAGTGAACAACACATACAAAATGCTGGAGGAACTCAGCATGTCAGACAGCATCTGTAGCGTGGAATAAACGGTCAACGTTTCAGCTGAGACTCTTCATCAGGACTGCGGGGGGGGGAGCTGAAGCCAGAATAAAAAGGTGGGGGGGAGGGGATGGAGTACAAGCTAGAAGGTGATGGGTGAGACCAGGTGAGGGGGAAGTTAAGTTTATAGGGGATGGGGCATGAAGTGAGAAACTGGGAGGTGACAGGTTGAAGAGGTAAAGGGCTGAAGAAGAGGGAATCTGATTGGAGAGAACAGAGGACCATGGGAAAAAAAAGGAAGGAGGAGTGGCACCAGAGGAGACGATGGGCAGGTGAGGAGAGGAGAGCTGGAATGGGCAATAAAAAAATAGAAAAGCAAGAGGGTGAAGAAATTACTAGAAGTTTGAGAAATTGATGTCCATGCGATCAGATTGGAGGCTACACAGACAGAATATAAAGTGTTGCTCCCCTGTGAGGATAGCCTCATTGTGGCAGTAGACTGACATGTCAGAATGGGAATGGGAAGATAAATTTAAATTGATGGCCACCGGGGGTGTCACAATGAGGTGCTGGGAATGGACTCAATGCGAGACACAGACGCTGAAGTACAAGGAACAGGACTTGACTAGAGTAGGGACGTGACAGGATTCAGGCAAGGAGCAGGGACAAGAATGCAGACTTGGGCTAGGGAAAGCAGGACAAGGACTAGGAACTATGGACTAGGAGACAAGGCTTGGACTCCAAGCCCGAGACTGGACAAGGACCCAGAACCTGGGTCTTGCCTCGGAACCAGAACCAGGCAAGGACATAACATAGCTTCAGGACAGGACGTGGCTGGGGTCTAGAGCCTTGAGTTTGGAGACAGGCTGGGGTCTTAGCTCTTGTGGCTTGAGGCTGGGGTCTTGTGTCTTGAGCTTGGCTGCGGGATCCCCGAGGTTTGGGTCCTTGGGTCTTGAGCTTGGCTGCGGGATCCTCAAGGCTGTGGTTCTTGGAGCTTGGCTGCGGTATCCTCGAGGCTGGGGTTCTTGGAGCTTGGCTGCGGGATCCTCGAGGCTTGGGTCCTTGGAGCTCGGCTGCGGGATTGTCGAGGCTTGGGTTCTTGAGTCTTGAGCTTGGCTGTGGGATCCTCGAGGCTGGAGTTCTTGGAGCTCAGAGACAGACTGGGAACCAAACATCAACATAGAGTCGGGACTTATCCTTCGACAAGCCGGGACTCATTTTTAACACAACACTAACATGGGACAGGACAGAACATAGACATAGAGCTGGGACTTATCCTAAGACAAGCCGAGACTCAACTTCTCCACACCAAGGTGGGAGAGGTCCATCTGTTGGGTAATGGCAGGATGGCCAGACTTACCCAACAGAGGCAAAGACAAGACAAGGCATGTCCCCCTGCAGGGCAATGGCAAGGCAGTCTGACTTACTCCACAGAGGCGAGGACAAGACAAGATATGACCCCCCCCCGCAGGGCAACAGCAAGACAGCCTGACTTACCCCACAGAGGCAAGGACAAGACAAGACAAGACAAGACCCCCCCCCCCTCCCACAGGGCAACAGTAAGACAGCCTGACTTACCCCACGGAGGCAAGGACAAGAAGAGACAAACACCAAAGAACAACAGGCAGTTCCATCTCTGCTCCGGGGAAGCTCCGAGTCTCAGTTCAGCCAGCAACCTCAGCTGGCTACGGAAACAGCTGGATCCCTACCTAGCTCAGAGTGGCTGGCAGCCACTCGGCTGGCCCAGGAAACAGCCAAATCCATATCGCAAAGACTACTCCAACAAGTAGAACTAATCAAAATAGGACATACATGGTAAATGGTAGGGCATTAAAGAATGCTTTAGAACAGAGGGATCTAGGAATAATGGTGCATAGTTCCCTGAAGATGGAATCGCATGTGGATAGGGTGGTGAAGAAAGCTTTTGGTTTGCTGGCCTTTATTAATCAGAGCACTGAGTATAGGAGTTGGGATGTAATGTTGAAATTGTACAAGGCATTGGTGAGGCCAAATCTGGAATATTGTGTACAGTTCTGGTCACTGAATTATAGGAAAGATGTCAATAAAATTGAGAGAGTACAGAGGAGATTTACTAAAATGTTGCCTGGGTTTCATCTCCTAAGTTACAGAGAAAGGTTGAACAAGTTAGGTCTTTATTCTTTGGAGCATAGAAGGTTGAGGGGAGACTTGATAGAGGTGTTTAAAATTATGAGGGGGATTGACAGAGTTGACGTGGTTAGACTTTTTCCATCGAGAGTGGGGAAGATTCAAACAAGAGGGCATGGGTTGAGAATTAGAGGACAAAAGTTTAGGGGTAATATGAGGGGGAACTTCTTTACTCAGAGAGTGGTAGCTGTGTGGAATGAGCTTCCAGCAGAAGTGGTTGAAGCTGGTTCTATGTTGTCATTTAAAGTTAAATTGGATAGATATATGGACAGGAAAGGAATGGAGGGTTATGGACTGAGTGCAGGTTGGTGGGAATAGGATAGGGTAAGAGTTCGGCACGGACTAGAATGGCCGAGGTGGCTTGTTTCCATGCTGTAATTGTTATATGGTTATATAAGTGGCAACAAGGCTCCATGAAGCAGTGGTCCTCCAACCAGGCCTAGAGATCACAAATGGTTTCATCAGCAGGTTACTCCAAGGGGGACTGAGAATACAAACCAGCAGCCCACACCTCTCTCTCTCTGTATCTTGTTTTACGGCGGTTGGCATCCAGCTTAATGGTGCATTACCGCCACCCTCTGCTCCGGAATGTGCACTAGACATACATTCTAAATCCCTTCACCCAAGTGCGCACGCACACACAAACACCTACACTTCACCCTCCCATCTTTGACCATCCTAGTATCCTATTCCTGTTTATTCATCATATTCTATATTTATATAAAAAAAAACCCCTGTACCCAAGCAGCCCACACTCAATCCCAAGGCTTCTTATATTGCAAGCCCAAAGATGGGAATCAGGTGCCAATGATTAACTCAAACAAGGGACAGCTGGAAGACCCGGAGTCCTGAGTCCACGGACCGGACCGTGAACCGGAATGTGGACTTTGCGGACCGGACCATGACAGGGACAAGGTGATAAGAGGTGTAGAGTGAGCGGATAGCCTGCGACCTTTTCCCCCAAGGCAGAAGTGGCCAATACAAGGGGGTCATAACTGTAAGGTGATTGGAGGAAAGTATAATGGGGATGTCAGGTGTAGGTTTTATTACACTGAGAGTGGCGGGTGTGTGGAACGCCCTGGTAGAGGTGCTGATAGTGACAGATACATTAGGGGGATTTAAGAAACTCCTAGGGAGGCATTTGGAATGTAGAAAAAAAAGAACTATGTGGGAGGGAAGGGCTAGATTGTTCTTGGAGTAGATTAAAATCTCGGCACAACACCAAGGCTATCTACTTTGTAGTTCTGTGCTGTACTTACTCCAACACTGAAGTGATTCCACAACCTATGGACTCACTTTCAAGGACTTTACAAGTCATGTTCTTGATGTTTATTATTTTGTTCATTTTTCTTTTTTATATTTCTACAAATTGTTTCCTTTTGCACATTGGTTGTTGTCCATCTTTGTTGTGTGCTGTTTTCCGTTGACTCTACTGTGCTTCATTGTATTTACTATGAATGCCCACAAGAAATTGAATCTCAGGTTAGTATATGGTGACATATATGTAGTTTGATAATAAATTTACTTTGAACTTCGTTCTGTGCCCCTGTGTTAGGGTGCTCTACAAAAGCAGGGTAATTCATTTGTAATTAGGTTACATTCAGTAGGACACTATTGCAGATTCATGCATATGAATACAAGCTTAAGTAACAGGTACCTAAGAGTGCAGATTCCGGCACAGTATTCCAACATAAGTTACCATTGTACAGAAGGAGACCATCGTGGCTATTCAGGTGTTTAAAGGAGCCATTTATTTTGACACATTTTGAATCAGTCACATACCAGCCAGTGTAGAAGCAATGAATTCTTTCTTCTCTTTTCCCCAGGGTTGTCAAGGGAACCCAGGTGATCCAGGCATTGCTGGACCAAGAGGACTACAAGGCCGACGTGTAAGTTGGGACACGTGACACTGCAAGTGCTGTAAACTGGAGCAAGCAATCAAACTGCTGGAGGAACTCTGCAGTTCAACCAGTGTCTGCGGAGGCAGAGGGATAGTCAACATTTTGGGTCAGAACCTCGCTTTGATCCTTAGATGGAGTCTTAACTTGAAACACCATCTATCCCTCAGCCTCCAGAGATACTGCCCAACCCACTGAGATGCTTCAGCAGTTTGGGTTTTGCTTGTTACAAGTAAGATGAACAGCATTAAACTAATTTTTTTTAATGTATAAGATGTAGGAACTCTGCCAAAGTCAGCATTTGCTACCTTTCCTTGATTTCCAATGAGAAGATGGTGGTGACCAGTCCTCGTAGTCAATCAAGGACTTTGACAACAGGCATTGATCATCTGACTCCTGACCAGCAGTTAGAAACCACATCAGTATCATAGAAACAGAATGGTAGAATGCTTTGAATAAGCTAATTCAGGTATCACTGTGCTTGGAGAATAGGGGATCAGGGATCAAAAATCAGCAACAAAAACAGACAACATTCAACAATCCTACAGAATAAGTAATTATATAAAAATAAAGTTAGAAGTACAAATATGCAATGAAATGTGCATAAATACACAAACGTCAGCGTGAGTTTAAGATGTAAGCTGCATTACAGAAGGTGGTTGAAAATGTTTACAATGAGTGATGGGAGCAATAAATATGATGCAAATTTATCAAAAAGTATTGTTAAAGATAGCTGACATTGAAATGTAATGCAAAGTAACCTTAAAGATAAAACTCATATGTAACTTTTGCAAGTTGATATGGTGGTTAAGAAAGCATATAGTGTGTTGGCTTTCATTAGTAGAGAGATTAAGTTCTAGAGCCATGAGGTAATGCTGCAGTTCTATAAAACTCTGGTTAGACCACACTTGGAATATTGTGTTCGGTTCTGGTTGTCTCATTATAGGAAAGATGTGGAAGCTTTAGCTTTAGGATGGTGAAGAGGAGGTTTATCAGGATGTTGCCTGGATTGGAGGGCATGTCTCTTGAGGATGGGCTGAGCATGCATGGGCTTTTCTCTTTGGAGCAAAGGAGTGCAGAGGTATACAAGATGATAAGAGGCATAGATCGCGTGGACAGCCACAGACTTTTTCCTAGGGTGGAAACGGCTAATATGAGCGGGGTATCATTTTAAGGTGATTGGAGGAAAGTATAAGCAGGATGTCAGAGGTAAGTTGTTTTACACAGAGTGGTGGGTGCATAGAACACACTACCAGGGTGAAGATAGAGACAGAATCAATGGGATCATTTGAGAGACATAGATAGGCACACTGATGCTAGAAGATGGAGGCTATTTGGGAGGGAAGGGTTGAATTGATCTGAGAGTAGAGTAAAAAGTTGGCACAACGTTGTGGCCCGATGGGTCTTTACTGTGTTTTATGTTCTATTTCTTCTGATAGAAGAAAGCTTGATTATTTACAAATCAATTTTTGTTTTAGGGACCCCCAGGTATAAAAGGATCACAGGGTGAAAAGGTATGTTTTCATCAATCCTCGAACCTAAAGAATAATTTAATTTTAAATGTTATTTTGTTAGCATTGATACTAAATTTTGAATAATGTGCATAACAATACTTTTATAATCTGGATTGAAGAAGCATAACCCTGTGAATATTGCACAAAAGCTAAATGCTATAATGAGGCTTTCCAGATGAATGGATCAGTCATGATGAAATGGTGGAGCAGACTTGATGGGCCGAATGGCCTAATTCTGCTCCACTATTTCATGGTCCTGTTGGATGAACTCACCCACCCTGAATGGTCTCAAAGTTTGAAATTTAGTTGGTGGATTTAAAATTCAGTCTCTTTTGGACCTACAAGATTTCTACAAACTCATGTGCAGACACCAATGTAAAGTTTCTTTTGGAAGTTTATATTTACATTTTTATTGGCAGGGCATTGTATTTCCAGGACAAAAAGGTGATAAGGTAAGTGTTTCATTCTGTGGTGACATTACTTTCACATTGGGAACATCATTGTATTTATTTCCATTTCAAACTTACTTCATGAAAAGTATAAAACTTCTTATTTGGAGGAGTTTGGATATCAGAATACCTTATAGACTGTATTGTGCATATTTAAATGATTGGATTCTTCAGATTCTTCTTATATTGTTTGATCTCATTGGTTACATGTTGATTTATGAATGTAATATTCAATTCTGTTCTTAAGGAGATATTCCTCTGACTTATCTTAAATGGACATATCATTACAGCTGATACTGTTCTTTATTTTTATATCTTGGGTAACAAATATTCCCTTTTTTATTTCCTATTGCTAGCATTACAGATCATGGTGAACTTGCAAAGTCACTATTCATAACTGTGCTCCCTGCAGGTCATTGAGATGAAATAGTCCTGCTTAAGGATGAGCAATCAGGGCTTAAAATCTTCCAGTGTTGTTGTTTCAGTGATCCAAAATAACAAATATCAATTGATTATATCAGCTGTTAAGTAGTGAAGGAGGATTAGATAGAGGTGTATAAGACGATAAGGGGCACGGGTGGAGTGGACAGCCAAAGACTTTCTCCCAGGCAGAAATAGCTAAAGTGAGGAGCATAATTTCAAGGTGACTGGAGTAGGGTATAGGGGGGGATTGTTGGAGAGAGTTTTTTTTTACACAGAGAGTGGTGGGTGCGTGGAACGCCCTTTCGGGGTGGAGGAAGAAGCAGATACATTAGAAGCATTTAAGAAACTCTCGGGCACATGGATGAAAGAAAATGGAGGACTATGTGGAAGGAAAGGGTTAGATTGATCTTAGAGAAGGCTAAAAGATTGGCACAACACCATGGGCTGAAGGACCTGTATTATGCTGCAATGTTCTGTGTTTTATTTAAAGACAATTAAAGCAAAAAGATGCTTATTGAACTTGAAGATTTTGTGACATGGTCTTTGATTTAGTTATTTTCAATTATCTTTCAGGGTATACAAAATTATTGCATGAAAACAAGAAGTATATGTCAATGGACTTGTTTCTACAGCGAACTCCTGCTGGAGATTACAAATAAAAAATATTCCATTCCTGAAGTGTAGACATTTTCACTTCCCACATCACATCCCAGTGACCCTGTTCAGACTGATTTGATTGTCACATTGAGGAAGACAATCAGTGCTGGCACTGCATCGCTTCTCATCTCTTCCCATTTAGCTCATTGATATCTGAAAACAATTAGTTTTTAGCATAATCAATACTCCTTTCCAAACTTAACCCTTTTTCAGATAAATATGGAGCATTCCAATGCGTGTGACTTTTTTTTTATTGCCGTGAGATTCTGCTTGACTGTATAGGATGATGACCTGTATGCCCATTTTATTAAACCTTTCCTGTTGCTTCTTTTTCATCAGGGTGAACAAGGTGACCCTGGACATGTTGAACTAATCCAGCCTCCTGAGGAAATTTTCTTTAAAGGAGATCAGGTATAAGCAATGATGTGAACATATAAATACTATGGTGGCCCACATGCAGCTCAAAGGCCTGACAACACTTTTTCTTTTTGGCTCTTAGCTGTAAGGCTCATTCATACAAGTATTAATATTGTAAAATATTTTCCCTATTCCATCCAAATAATCACAATTAGTTTGTCAAGATTTCAGACATGATTTTACTTAAGCGAAACCTACAACGAGCAGGCTTATTCACCAAGTGATGGGAGAAGGGCTAGCTGGATTGCATGGCCTTGTTGGGTCTCTTTTAATGGAAATCAAATCAAAACTGTAGATGCTGGGAATCTAAAATAAAAACAGAAACGGCTTATTCAGTATTTTATACATTAGTAGATCTGATAAATTATGAATGAATTTTGCAAGGTAAAATATATTTGCATTGTGATTGTACAGGATTCATTGTATTGAATCCTTCACAGTTTCAGCGTAAACCCCATGTGATGCTTTATAACAGGTTGTCACAGAATGAAGTTCCAGTAATTTCACCAATTAACTCATTATGGACAACAAGAGTGAGCTGCAATGGACATGAAGACTACTCGGTAGTTAAATATCTGTATCCTTCTGTTCCCCTCCTGGGTAACTGCCTACCTTGTACACACTAAGAGGAACTGAAAACAAATATGCTCAGTTTTTGGCAAGGAATGGAAGCATCATTCAATTCCAGCTCGAGTTAGCTTTCAGCAACCATCCCCCACCCTCCCCTCTGCCACCTGAGCATCCCTTAAACAGAAGAAACAAATATCAATAAAAATCATGAATGCTCCAGAGCCTCCTCAGCTGTAAACATGGACATTTCTCTTTCAGGGTGAGAAAGGCTTCAGAGGGCCTCCTGGGCCTCCTGGATTTCCTGGACCTTCAGTGAGTACAAAACATTTCTTTTTTATAAACATTAATTGGTACTGTGTCATGCTCATAGAATTCCCTACCCCCTGTTACTGAGGGGAATGCTATCTTCCTAATGATAACAGCAGGTCAGAGGCACGAGCTGTTACCATTTTCTCAATGTATATAGCTGTGGCCAGTAATGCAGCATTGCCCACTATTCTGGAATAAATACTGGGGAAAGTAAACTGATTCTGTGCTACAATCTTTTTCCAAAGTTACAGAAACAAAATGAGCAATAGTAAAAGAGGATTATTCTCAATTGTGTTATGCAGACAATTTTATTATCAGTGTATATTTCAAAATATAGACACCTGGCTTTATTGTTGTTACCTCTGCTCTCAAGCTCTCTTCTTGCTGTTGCCATCGGAGAGGAGGTACAAGAGCCTTAGGGTTCAGGAACAGTTATTACCCTACAATCATCAGGCTCCAGAACCGGCGTCGCAAACTTCACACACCACAATTTTGAACTGATTCCATGACCAATGCACTCACTTTCAAGGACTCTACAACTGATGTTCTCAGTATTACTTCTTATGTTTTTTTCTCTTGTACTTGCACAGTTTTCTTCTTTGGCTCATTGGTTGTTATTTGTTCTTCATCGATTCTGTTGTATTTCTTCACTGTGAATGCCTGCATGAAAAGGCATGTCAGTCTAGTATCTAGTGAGATATATGTATTTTGATAATGAATTTACTTTAAACTTTGATCTACTGAACTATTAATAAGCATATTTTAAAGTTTAGTTAAATGGTCACAGAACAAGTAAAGTTTAACTTACTTTTGCTCTTTATTTTCTATCTAGTCTGTTCCTAGAGTAAAGGGTATGAAGGGTGACAAAGGCTTCATTGGCTTTCCAGGGGAATTGGTAAGAGACAGTACTTTAAAGAGATGTTTCCTTCAAGACTCTCACTGCTGAGCAAGTTCGTCTCTATCTGCCCTCTGAAATATTTTACATTTCAATATTTGAGGCTAAGCATGGCTCCAGTACCATATTTAAGTTTGCCAGTGGCAGCACTGTCATAGGCCGAACCAAAGGTGGTGACATTTCAGCATATAGGAGGGAGATTGAAAATCTGGCTGAGTGGTGCCACAACAACAACCTCTCACTCAATGTCAGCAAGACCAAGGAGATGGTTATTGACTCCAGGAGGAGGAAACTGGAAGCCCAGAAGCCAGCTCTCATTGGGGGGATCAGAGATGGAGAAGGTCAGCACCTTCAAATTCCTTGGTATTATACTGTCAGAGGATCTGTCCTGGGTCCATCATGAAAAAGCCATAATGAAGAAAGTGCTTCAATGCCTCTACTTTTTTCCCAGTGGGCAGCAGTCAACACGAGATGTTGTTTGTTGATGATGCAGTATGAGGTCCGAAAAGAGCTGGGGTGCTTTCCGCTTCCTTTCTCAGTGGCCGGCAGTCAGTAAAAAGAATGAAGGTGTAAGCAGAGTGGCCATTGCTAGAGTGGTGTATTGTTAGTGTGGTCTGGCTTGGCTCAACAGGTTTAGGTGAGAACAGACTTGAGCAAGCACAGGAGAAAGTTCTAAGTGAGTAAGTCAGTAAAATAGTTTCTAGTAAGTACTTTTTTTCCTGTTAGTATGTAACTAGTACACCGACAATGGATCTGGAGGTAGTGGTACATGGTGTGCAATGTAGGAAATTTGGGAGACCAGTCTACCTGACAACTACATCTGCATGAAGTGTATCAAGCTGCAGCTCCTTAGAGACTGTATTAAGGAACTGGAGCTGCAGCCCAACGACCTTTGGCTCATACGGGAGAATGAGGAGGTAATAGATAGGAAGTAGTCGTGCCTAAGTGGTGGGTGGTGTTTCTGGAGAGGACTAGAATTCAAAGGAAAGGATATAATGCTGAGTCATTATAAGACATTGATCAGACTTCACTTGGAGTATTGTGAGCAGTTTGGGGGCCCCTTATCTAAGAAAGGATTGGCTGGCATTGGAGAGAGTTTAGAGGAGTTTCATGAGATGATCCCAGGAATGAAAGGCTTAACATACAGTATGAGTTGCAGTTGCTGGCTCTGGGCCTGTACTTGTTGGCATATAGAAGAAGGAGGAAAGACCTCACTGAAATATATCGAATATTGAAAAGTCTTTCTAGAGTGGGTACGGATAGGGTATTTTCAATATTTGGGGAGTCTGGGACCAGAGGGCACAGTGTCCGAATTGAGGGACGTCCATTTAGAACAGAGATGAGGAAATCGTTCTTTAGTTGGAGGTGATGAATCTATGGAATTCTTTGCCACAGATGTCTGTACAGACAGGTCATTTTGTATATTTAAGGTGGGCTTGATAGGTCCTTGATGAATCAGGGTATCAATGGTTTCAGGGCGAAGGCTGGAGAATGGGGTTGAGAGGGATAATAAATTAGCCATGATAGAATGGTGGAGCAGACTCATTTGGCCAAGTGACCCAATCCTATTCCATGGCCCTGTGGTGGTATGGACTACTTTCTTAGAAGTTTGTGAAGATTTGGCATGTCATCTAAGACTTAGAGAAACTTTTATAAATGTGTAGAGGAGACTATATTGACTGGTTGCATCATGGAACCACCAATGCCCTTTTACGGAAAAGCCTGCAAAAGATGGTGGATACAGCCCAGTCCCTCACGGGTAAAGCCCTCCCCACCACTGAGCACATCTACATGGAACGCTGTTGCAGGAAAGCTGTATCTATCTTCAAGAACCCCCTCCACTCTGGCCACACTCTCTTTTCTCACTGCTGCTATCAGGAAGAAGGTAGCCTCAGGACACACACCACCTTGTTCAGGAACTATTGTTACCCCTCATGAACCAGAGGGGATAACTTCACTCAGCTTCACCTGTCCACCATCACTGAACTGTTCCCACAACAAATGGATTCACTTTCATGGAGTCTTTATCTCATGTTCTCAATATTTATTGTCTATTTGTTTATTAGTAGTATTACTATTTTTTTTTCTCTTCTTTTTGAATTTGCACAGTTATGTTGTTTTATTTTGCACATTGGTTGTTGTCCGTCCTGTTGGGTGTCGACTTCCATTCATTGATTCTATTGTGTTTCTTGTATTTACAGTGACTGCCTGTAAGAAAAAGAATGTTAGGGTTGTATATGGTGACATATATGAACATTAATGATAAATTTTCTTTGATCTTTGAACATAAACACCTTAATCAGATTACAACCTTGTACAAGGGAATTTAATCCCATTGTATTCCTGATGAATTGGCTTGTACTTCCTCTCATGCTTCCCTCATGATCTATGAGGCTAATGACCTTGGTCAAATGGCAGTGATTCATGATTTACTGTTGAATTGTCGATAACAAGGTGTTATTAGACTGCCAATCTGTAAATAAACTCTTTCGCCAGAATAAAATACTTCATTTTGTAATGAAGGATCTTACTTTCAGATGTTGAGGTTAAGGTAATATTTTTAGAATTAAAATATTACATTCGGCTTGATGATTGTTCGCAAAGTTTTAAAAATAAAATATAATTTACTACTGGTAAATATCCTCTATTCTAATGGTGATCTGTTTCTTTCTAAGGGTTATTACGGGATGAAAGGCTTTCAAGGTGCTCCAGGGAGAAAGGTTGAAAATAAATCTCTCTTGTATATCATTTATTATATGTTAGTGATAAAATTATAAAAATGGTATTTTGAGGTGTAGATTCTGGTTTGTCTAAAATGTTTCTGAGGTGAATTTGGGACAAGCTTGTCATACATAGACTGATCCCTATTTCTGATGCAGAGATGGACAGAACCACAAGAAATGTCGCTTGAATTACATTGGTATTGATGAATGTATAATATCCCTTCTCCATCTGTCCCCAATACTTCAACCCAGTTCTGGGGTTGTGGATTGCAAGATAAATTGCAATCATTGTAGTATTCACAGAACGTTCCAAATTTGCTTTGACTGTCTTACAGAAAGTTGAACGCTTGGTTCAGACACCATCATGTGTGCTATTTGTAATTGGGATCATTGGGTTAATTCCAGGAGACAAAATGGACCACAAGGGAAGCATAAGCTTCGAACATGGTGGGGAAATAGCAAAAAGATGGCAACATCTTGAATAATTTGGCATTTATAGAGGGAAGGTTAGGGAGGAGAATAGTGACTTATTGTGTGCAGCTCCCAAGGGAACTGCTCCCACAGAGCAACAAATTTCACAATGTGTGTTGGTGATAATAAAACTAATTCTGAATTTGAACCCAGCCTGAAGGAATAGTAGATAAAAGCTGGATGAACATGGTGGAACTGAGGCAATCTAAAGGGGAGTCATTTTACAATAGGCATTTTCACTAACCAAAGGAATAGAACATTGGAGATCCAACCCGGAGCCATATAAGGTGCCTGAAATACTGCCAAAAGACAAGACGAGGTAGAAAGGTGCTTCCGTTGTCAGTATCACTGCCGTGGAACTAGGTCAGCTAATCTGGACGTTCATAGGGAACACTTGTTCCTTCCAGAGACTGCTAATAAGTGTGATGTGTTACCTGTGCCAATTTTATCATCTAAAACTCAACACGATTTAAATGGCTCTTGAGCACTTGTCAGCTGTACCTGTGTAAATGACTTTGAAATCTTCTGTTTAATCTCCATCTACAGTTCTGTGCAAAACTCTTAAGCGCATATATATATATACACGTTTGTATAAAAGTCTTAAGCACCCTTGCACTATATATACATACACACCCACACACACACTCATATATACATATATATAGCAAGGGTGCTTGAGACTTTGGCACAGGACTGTAGTAATGTTATACATTGCGCTGTACTGCTGCTGCTACTGCAAAAAAAATCATGGCCTATGTGAGTGATGATAGACCTGATTCTGATATGGGTCTCCGTTGTGGACTGACAGTGGGAAAGGGAGCAGGGAGAGGGGAATTGTGGTTGGGAAAAGGGGAAGGGAGAGGTTAGGGAGTAGGAGCAGAAACATTGTGTAATGATCAATAAACCAATTGTTTGAAATGGTGTCTCAGGGCTGAGTGTGCCTGCACCCACCACCACTGGCAGTCCTCCTCTGCCTTCTGTTCCACACTCCTCCCATGGCACCCCACCCTTACCATTCCCAGCGTCCATTTCTCCCGTCCGGTTTACAAACTTGATCTCAGCTGCACATTGGCAAATGCAGTACTGTGGAAAAGTCTTAGGTGCCCTAGCTATATACGAGGGGTGATTGATAAGTTTGTGGCCTAAGGTAGAAGGAGTCAATTATAGAAAACCTAGCACATTTACTTTTCCTACATTTACACGCTTAGTCCAGCGGCTGTGGAGTGTACGGATCCCTTCTCTGTAGAAGTCAGCGTCTTGGACCTTCGGTAAGTGGTCTGCGGCAGAGGTGATTGATAACATCGTGGCCTAAGATAGAAGGAAATGAGTTTTTAACTTCAAACCTTCTGCATTTTCACTCAGAGTTGAACTGCACGTGCATGTAACGAGAGCTGTATAACTCATCTCCTTCTACCTTAGGCCACGAACTTATCAATCACCCCTGCTGTGGACCACCTGGAGATCCAAGACGCTCTCGTTACATGCACGTGCAGTTCAACTCTTTGAGTGATAATGCAGAAAGTTTGAAGTTAATAACTGATCTCCTTCTACCTTAGGCCACAAACTTATCAATCACCCCTGCTGTGGACCACTTCTACAAAGAAGGGATCCGTATGCTCCACGACCACTGGACTAAGTGTGTACATGTACAAAGGGACTATGTTGAAAAATAAATGTGCTAGGTTTTCTAAAATTGACTCCTTCTACCTTAGGCCATGAACTTAACAATCACCCCTCGTACATGTGTGCCTAAGAGTTTTGCACAGTACTGAATATAGGGCAACATTTTATTGTCTTGCGGTAGAGAGTGATCCACTTATGCTGGATAATTAGCCTCAACACCGTATTTCACCAGATAAATAAGGTGACTGAGTAGGCTTTCATTTGCTTCAACATTCTTTGCTTCAGCAATAAGGAAATAGAAATGTTACTCTAAAATAAACCTACTTATATTTTAGAATATGAACATGGCTTGCCTTCACAGTATTTAGATTTAGATGTCCATCAAAACGAGAAGTGAAATGTGACATTTGTGTTGACAATCAACACAATCTGAGGATGTGCTGGGGTCAGCCCACAAGTCTTGTCACACATTCCAGTGTCAACATATCACACCCACAATGTTCATCAGAACAACATGCAGCCAAACATACAACAAGCAACATAGCAAAACGAATCCCTTCCTCCCACACACCCAGACAGGCCTCCAATCCCAATACAGACCACCTCTGGACTTTTGACCTCCAGAGGGGCCTCTAACCTCTGCATTTGCTGCTCCAAGGGCTTTGACCTCTGAACTTGCTGACCTCTCTGCTTTAACCTCAGAACTCGCTGATCATGGGCCTCCAGCCTCAGGACCTAATCTTTCAATCTTTCTGTTACAGGGCGAACGTGGACTGAGTGGTAGATCTGGACCAGATGGCAATCCAGGGATGGAGGTACTTTCCCTGAATTAAAACGTGCTTATCTGTATCAAAATAACTAATTAAACCAGATTTACTAGATAAATCTAATCCCTGCATGAAACATTCCTGATATTTTTTATGTAAAACATTTAATGCTAATTTCAGTGGAAATGGAAAATGGATGCTGATCAGCTGAAGGACCACAGCAGAGAATAGTCCAATTTCAGAGAACTATCCAATGCTATCAGTTAGTGCATTTCTTTCACATCTAACTTCTTGTCAGGTTGGGTGTTTTGTTTTAGTTGTGGGAAAATGGGCTTGGGCAGTTGTAAGTTAGTACAAAACATATACTGTATATACAAATGTGTGTGTGTGTATATATATATATATATATATATATATATATATAAGATTACTCAAATATTATTGAAATATTACATATATAATAGACATATAAGCAATTATTATAAGAGCAATGCAGGATAGTTGAAAGGAAACTTAATTGAATTTTTAAAAAACTGCAAAGACCAGAAATCTGAGATAATATCCCAGAATTACTCAGAAACAAAAAAAAATGCAGAAAAGGCTAATCAGATCTTGTAGCAACTATATGCAAAAAGAGTCAACATCGAACTAGGGTCACCTATCTGGAATGTTGATTGTTTCTGTTTTCACAGATGCTGCCTGACCTGCTGAGTTTCAGTGGCATTTTCTGCTTTTATTTCAGATATTCAACATCTGCAGTTTTAGTTTTGATTTTCATTAACAGAAAACGAAACACTCAGTGGGTCAAGCAGCATCCTTTGGAGATGGTGTTTTTAGGCTAGTGTTTCTTCATCAGGAGTTGAGGAAAAAAAAATCCAGTGCTTCAGTATTTCCAGCATTCTCCTGTGCCTGAGGTTGCTGTGTTCTGTATCTCAGTCCTGTTATATTCACAGCTTCACTCCCCTGATTCATCTATTAACTAAATGCTCTGAAAACTCTGTGTCATCTCAACAATGATAGTCTCTATCCTAAAGCAGTCTTTCCCTTTATCGTTTCTACACCCCCGCCCCACTCGCTGCAACTTACTTACACCTTTGCAGTGTTGTTGAAAAGTCATTGACTTGAAGTATTAGCTCTGTTTCTCATTGCTCACTGCTGTGCAGTATTTCCCTAGTACTTGCTGCTTTTATTTCAGAGCGAAACATTACTTCATGTTGACTTGAGGGCTGCTTAATGCTGACAGTCAGTGCCCAGAAGTTGGTATAATTTCTATCCATAGGTATAGCTAGAAAGCCTGGATAATAATGAGCGGGTTGGATAATCAAGGGACTCTTGATTAATCTTAGGAGCCTCTTGGGTTGAAGTGATCATAATAACAATAGAAAATAGAATTTGCCCTGCCAACGAATGGTGAAAGAGAGAGGCTAAAATTGAAAGATCTGTATTACAGTTAAGTAAAGGTAACTACAGGGGCATGAGAAAGGAGCTGGCCAAAGTTGATTGGAATGGCACACTAACTGGGATAATAGTAAATCAACGATGATAGGTCTTCTCGATGAGCAATGTAGAAGACACAGAAAAGATACATCCCAAAGAAGAAGCATGCTAAAAGGAGGATGAGGAAACGGTGGCTGACAAGGGAGGTCAAAGATAGTATAAAAGCATAAAAGAGGGCATAAAATATAACAAAAATTAATGAGAAGCTGGAGGACTGGGGAGCTTTTAAAAATCAACAAAAGGGAACCAAATAGACAATAAGGGAAGAAAGGCTGAACTAAGAAGGCAAGCCAGCAAATAATATAAAAGAAGATAGAAGAAGTTTTTTTCAGATATGTGAATAAGAAAAGAGAGGTAAGGGTGGGCACAGGAGCACTAGAAAATGACACTGACAGAGTAGCAAAGGAGAACAAAGAGATAGTGTATCAGTCTTCAATGTAGAAAACACCTCAACGTGTCAGAAGAATGAGAAGAGTTAGGGGGCAGAAGTGAGTGTAGCTATTATTTCTTAGGAGAAGGTGCCTAGAAAGTTGAAAGGTCTGAAAATAGATAAGTCATCTGGACTAGATGGTTGTGATCTTGCAAGAATCACTAGGTTTGAAATTATAGGCCAGTTAAGCTGACTTTGGTTGTTGGCAAGATATTAGTGTTCATTATTAAGGATAAGATTTCAGGGTATCTGAAGGTAGATAATAAAATAGGCAAAGTCAGCATAGTTTCCTTAAGGAAAAATCATGCCTGACAGATCTGTTGGAACTCTTTGAGGAAATAACAATCTGGATAGGCAAAGGAGACTCAGTAAATGTTGTTCACTTAGATCTTCAGAAGACCCATAGTATTACCAGATATTGGCAAGGACGGAAGATTTTCTGACTAGCAGAATGCAAAGAGCGGGAGTAAAGGGTAGTTTTCCTGGTTGGCTGCATGTGACAAGCGGAGTTCCACAAGGGTCATTGTTGGATTGACTGCTTTTCATGTTATATATTAATGAATTGGAAGATGAAATTGATGGCCTGTATTCAATTTTGTGGATGATAATGGAGGGTCAGGTAGGGTTGAGGAAGCAGTGAGTCAGTATAAAGACTTGGTTGAGAGAATTGGAAAATAAATGGCAGATGGAATATAGTGTAGGGAAATGCACTTTGGTAGAAGGAATAAATTCGTAGACTATTTTCTAGATGGGGAGATAATTCAGAAATTGGAGGTGTAGAGGGATTTGGGAGTCCAGCTGCAGGGTACCCAGAGAGTTAACTTGCAGGTTGAGTTGGTAGTAAGGTAGGCTAATACAATGTTGGCATTCATTTTTCAGAAGACTATAAGTCTTCAGATGGTCTGATTTGGTGAGAGAGGAGTTTTGGGGATTAATGGAACAATCTTTCTCCTACCTCCTCCCAAAAACCATCCATGGTAACCAGGAGCCCTCAACATTCCTAGGACCTTAGGAACCCTCCTGCCATTGCTTAAATCTGTTAAGTGAGTCAAAGCAAAGGATAACAGCTCCATATTTAAGTTGACAACCTAAATTCCAGAAGTCACCTTGCTGTTGAGAACCTGGTCAAGTGCACATTAGTTAGGATTGTGTGTCGTTTTAAAAAAATCTGAACATTTGAATTGACTCCAAATATAAAATCAAAACCTGAATACTGATGCTTGAAAGAGTTATGATAGTTTTTTAAATACTTCAGTTTTTTTCAATAAATGTAAAGAGATAAAATATCATTCCTTTAAAGTGATTGATGACATAATTTTGTAAAAAATTCAACTTTTTGTAATCCACCTCATGGCAGAATTGCAATTAATTAAAGAAAGGGATGTCTATGAATTGTCATGCCATATAAATCAATCTGTTTGGTTCTTCTAGGGTGACATGGGTGACCCAGGACCCCGTGGGCCACCAGCCTCCTTAACAGTCTGTGAATGTCAAAAAGGTTTGATCCACATATTAGCAATTCCAATTATCTAAGTCAGATCTTAGTTAAGTAATAGTTTTACATTTAAAGTTGTACTATAACTGTTCATCTCAGTCAAACCACTGATGGCTATGTCTGTTAACAAGATTCAAATTTATTTGTCATGTGTATATCGAAACACACAAAGAAATGTGACGTGTGTGTTAACAACCAATACACCTAAGGGTGTGCTGGGGGCAGCCCGCAAGAGTCGCCCATACGTTCCAGCGTCAACTGAGCTTGCTCACAAAGTTCAGCAGAACAACACAGAACACAACCAGCAACAAACAAAAAAAGCCCAGTTCCTCCCTCCCACCCATGCACATACACAGTTCCCTAACCCCAGGTTAAATGTAACCTACAAACGTGTATATGTTTGACTGATCAGCTTTGGACTGCAATGATGAAAAGTAATTGGACTTGAAATGCCAATGTATAGTGCAACATTTTGTGTTTTGAAATTATGTAAAAGAAAATATTTTAGCACTTGAAATATGTTTTATTTTATATAATTTCATGAACCCTTCCATGAATTAATTTTAGGTTCTTCACAAAAATAATATGCTTATCAGGGTAAACTCTGGGCTGGCACTGTGTCACCAAGAGTTACGTTTTGTAACTTCAAAACTAATTGAAAAAAATACAAGGGAGCCCGAGAGCTGCATGTAAACTTGATTTTTATATTGTGAGGCCCACACATATGACACAGTGGTGTAATGATGTATGCCATTCATGTACTTTTATATATAACCAATAATGAATTATATAAACAACAAAGAATGCTTAACCAAACAACATATTCACAATATTACTGAAATGTTACATACACAACACTCCTCCCTGCTTAGCTATAAACTTCAACTCAATATCTAATATATTACTCTCTAATCATATATATACGGTATACTGTACAATACAACTACTGGATAGACATAGCATAGTAAATTTTAAATTGACCAATTCCATTTTAATTAATTTGTCATTAATTTCTGGTGTAAGCCACAGTGCTTGTCTCTTGTTAGTTTTCACATTGTAAATCTCAAGGCTATACAGTCCTGTGTCACTCTGCCATTGTCAGACTTTTCATCAACAGCTTGCAGATTAGTGCTCTTTTTGAAATTGCAACTTGAATTTTTAATCTCTTTCCCTTCCCTGTGTAGTCTATTTTTGTCTGTCTGACATGCTCTTTGTAAGTGTCCTACTTTTTTGTATTTTCTGCAACTTTTACCTTTAAATCTGCTTTGGTTTGGTGTATGTGAGCCATTGCTACAATGGTAACACTGTTTATTCAGCCAGACAAGTTTCTGTTTTGATGTTGCACTTTTGTTCACACTCACTATCATTCCTGATTTCAACTCAATTGCGCCTCTGACTGCGGTTCCCATTGATATAGCAATTTTAATTGCTGTTTTAAATGTGAGCTGTGCTTCAGTTAGGACCCTTTTTTTGAAAAGACTCCTAACTTTCCTGTAAAATTCCACAAAGTAAATGATCTCTCAATGCATTACTGAATGTACAATATTCGGACAATCTCTTCAATTCAGTCACGGTAATTGTAATGATCTCCCCTTCCTTTTATTTTGCTTATGAAACCTAAAGTATTCTGCAATCAACAATGGTTTTGGTTCTAAATACTCCTGCATTATTTCACGATATCAGCAATGCTAATTTCGGCTGGTTTGGTTGAAGCAATCAGCCTTCTAAGCACTGTATACTCTTCCACCTAATGCAATCAGCCAAACTTCTCATTAGCTCTTCCACTTGCTTTAAAATACTGCTTAATTTGCTCAGTATATATCAGCCAGTTATCTTTTTGAGCAATCGAATGTGTCGGTCTTTGCAATGTAGCCAGCCATTTCTGCTTTATTTATTTATGCTTATTATCAGCCAGTACCCACTGTTTATGAACCTGTGAATTCCTTCTCTTTTCTGCCTTTTTTTAACTCGACCATCTCTGTTCCTTCCCAAAGAGGCACACCTGCGCATTTCTTTTACTCTAATATATTGCTGTGCTTCAACAGGTCATTTCAGGTTTGGTTAAAACTTCCTCATTGCCACTGTTATGTTTTATAACTTCAAAACATAAACTAATTGAAAGAAAAACAAAGAAGCCCAAGAGATGAGTGTAGACTTTATTTTCACTTTAATTGAAGTGCACCCATATGACACAGTGGTGTAGTAAGGTATACCATTCTGGTACTTTCTACATATAACCTGTAATGAACTGTATAATTGAGTTGAATTGACTTTATTACTTATGTTCATCTTACATATACACGAGGGGTAAAAATCTTAACGTTACATCTCTGTCTAAATGTGCAATGTGCAATTATAGTAGTTTATAATAAATAGTGTGTACAGCAGGACAGTCACTATAGCATAGAAATACAGTTGTGTCAGGATGAGTTAATCAGTCTGATGGCCTGGTTGGAAGAAGCTGCCCCAGAGCTTGTTGGTCCTGGCATTTTTGCAGCAGTTCCTGGATGGTAGCAGCTGGAACAGTTTGTGGTTGGAGTGACTCAGGCCCCCAATGATCCTTCGGGCCCTTTTAACACACCTGTCTTTGTAAATGTCCTGAATAGTGGGAAGTTCACATCTACAGATGTGCTGGGCTGTCCGCACCACTCTCTGCAGAGTCCTGTGATTGAGGGAAGTACAGTTCCCATACCAGGCAGTGATGCAGCCAATCACGATGCTCTCAGTTGTGCCCTTGTAGAATATTCTTAGGATCTGGGGGCCCATAGCAAACTTCTTCAACCGTTTGAGCTGAAAGAGGTGCTGTTGTGCTTTTTTCACCACACAGCTGACATGTACAGACCATGTGAGATCCTCAGTGATGTTTATGCTGAGAAATTTGAAACTGTTCACCCTCTCAACCCCATATCCATTGATGTCAATAGGGGTTAGCCTGTCTCCATTCCTCCTGTAGTCCACAACCAGCTCCTTCGTTTTTGCGACATTGAGAAAGTGATCGTTTTCTTGACACCACTGTGTCAGGGTGATGATTTCTTCTCTGTAGGCTGCCTCATTATTATTTGAGATTAGGCCAATCAGTGTAGTATTGTCAGCAAATTTAATTAGCAGATTGGAGCTGTGGGTGGCAACACAGTCATGGGTATACAGCCCTGTATTGACAATGAATGCTTAATCAAACAATGTAATTTCAATATTACTCAAATATTCTGAAATAATAAAAACACAACACCAAGTAGCAAGCAGTTTTCATCTAAGACAGGCAAGATGCTGGGGGACTCAGCAGGTCAGTCTGCATCTATGGAAATGAATTGATGTTTTGGGCCATAATCCTTCATCAGGACTGGGTAGGAAAGGGAAAGATGCCAGAATAAAGAGGTAGGAGGGTAGGAGGTGAAGGAGGACAAGCTAGAAGGTGATAGGTGAAGCCAGGTGGGTTGGAAAGGCAAAAGGTTGGAGAAGAAGGAATCTGATAGAAGAGAAAAGTACACCATGGGAGAAAGGGAAGACGGAAGGGCACCAGGGGAAGGTGGCAGGCAGCTGAGGAGAAGAGTGGGAAGTAGAAGGAGAGGGAAAAAATACCTGAAGTAGAAATAGATGTTATCAAGCCTCAATACCATCAGGTTAGAGGCTACATAGAATCAGTATTACAGTGGAGTAAAGGGAATTACAGAGGGATGAGAGAGGAGTTGGCCAGAATTGATCAGAAAAGAACACTGGCAGGGATGACTTGGACAGATTAGGAGAATGGGGAAAAGGAATGGCAAATGGAATACAGTGTCGGGAACTGTATGGTCATGCACTTTGGTACAAGAAATGAAAGGGTTGACTGTTTTCTAAATGGAGAGGAAATAGAAAAAAAAACTGAGATGCAAAGGGACTTGGGAGTCCTTCTGCAGGATTCCCTAAAGGTTAATTTACAGTTTAAGTCTGTGGTGAGGAACACATTTTCAATGTTAGCATTCATTTCAAGAGGCCTAGAATATAAAAGTAAAGATGCAATGTTTAAATTTTATAAAGCGCTGGTGAGGCCTCACTTCGAGTATTATGAGCAGTTTTAGGCCCCTTTTCTTAGAAAGAATGTGCTGAAACTGGAGAGGGTTAAAGGAGAATCTTTTCAAACTTGATTCTAGGATTGAATAGCTTGTCATATGAAGAGCGTTTGATGGCTCTGGGCCTGTGTTCACTGGAATTCAGAAGAATAAAGGGTGACCTCATTGAAAACTATCGAATAGTGAAAGGCTTTAATAGAGTGGATGTGGAGAGGATGTTTCCGATGGTGGGAGAGTCTAAGACTAGATGATATAGCCTCATTTTAGAGGGCTGTACTTTTAGAACGGAAATGAGGAGGAATTTCATAGCCAGGGAGTGGTGAATCTGTGGAATTTGTTGCCACAGGCAGCTGTGGAGTCCATGTCCAAACCTTCCTTGATAATTCTCCCCAGCTCTTTTTGCGATATTGTATATTTAAGATGGAGGTTGATAGATTCTTGATTAGTCAGGGCATGAGGGATATGTGGAAAAAGCAGGAGATTGGAGCTGTATAGGAGGCTGCATTGGGAGCACTGGATAAAATGGACAACTCCAATAGATTTGCAGGAGAAGTGTTGCCTAACCTGGGTGGACTGTTTGGGACCTTGAATTGAGATGAGGGAGGATGTGAATAGGCAGGTGTGGCATTTCTGTGTCTTACAGGGATATGTGTCAGGAGGGAGATTAGTGGGGACAGACAAATGGACAAGGGAACCACAGAGGGAGCAATCCCTGTGGAAAGCAGAGAGTGGAGGAGTGGTAAAACTGTGTTGGTAGTAAGATCCCATTGAAGATGGCAGAAGCTGTTGAGAATGATGTGTTGGATATGGTGGCTCATGGGAAGGCAGGTATGGATGAGAGGAACTCTATACCTGCTAAGGTGGCGGGAAAATGGGGTGAGCATGGATGTCCGGCAAATGGAGGAGATATGGGTGACAGCAACAGCAATTGTGGAGCAAGGGAAATCCCATTCTTTGAAGAAAGAGGACATCTCTATTGTCCAGGATAGGAAAGCTTTATCCTGGGAACAGATGCGGCAGAGATGAAGCAACTGAGTAAGGGGAATGACATTTTTACATGAGATGGAGGGAAGAGGTATAGCTGTGGGAATTGGTAGGTTTATAAAAGATGTTGGTAGACAGTTTGTGTCGAGAGATGGAGACAGTGAGATCAAAAAAGTGGGGGGAGATGTTAGCAACGGACCAAGTGAATTTAAGGGCAGTGTGGAAGTTGGAGGCAAAGTTGATTAAATTGTTGAGCTCTGCATGGGTGCATGAAGCAGCAACAATAGAATTGTCAGTATATCACAGAAAGAGCTGGGGAGCATTATCAAGGAAGGCTTGGACATGGACTTTTTCACTTTGCCAACAAAAGCGTAGACATAGCTGCAGCCCACGCAGGTGCCCATGGTTACCCCTTGAGTTTTGGGAAAGTGTGAAGGGCTGAAGGAGAAATTGTTGAGGGTGAGGACCAGTTTTTCCAGATAGTGGAGAGGAAATGGTTGGGTTTTTTGTCAAGATAAGAACTGGAAAACTTTAAGGCCTTATTGATGGGGGATATAAGTACATAAAGAATGATATTCATATAATATCACTTACATGGAATTGCACTTGGAAGATGAGGATGTCACTTGTTGAACAGGGCTTTAGCTGAGAGCTGAGATCTGCTTTGCCATCATTGGGCACGAGGCATCTGGCCCATTGCCATGGCGATGGGTGCTTCTTACAGAGAGGATCTTTCTTCAGTTCTCATTGATTGGGAATGTTCCCAAGAAGTTCTGACAACCCCCAATGCTGCTGTTGCCATTCTTAGGTCAGGAGGATCATCTCCCCATCCAATATCACTTACAGATTATCTCCCACCACTTCAGGTTGTGCCTGGCACTAGAACAGCTGAAAACCAAAGGTCTCAATTGCACTGAGCTGTGCAATGAAGAACTTCTCAGTTTTTTGAAATAGAAAATATCAAAATATGTTGGAATTCCATGTCCATGTGTAATATTTCAAAGTCTTAGATCCGGAACTTGTTGATTAAAATCTGAAATAAAGACTTGGATTTTTTTCATACCCCTTTATAAACAAAGAAGCACATTTGTAATGTTGTCACCGTTGCGTTTTAGGAGGAATGCTAGCAGTCGATGGCTAGCAGGCTGCATAGAACTGCATTGTGATAAATTGCTGCATTATCTGTGTGACAGAAATATTGTGATTAATTAATATTGACCAGGGCATTGGAACAACTCCATATTTTTCTTTGGAATAGTGCCCTGAAATCTTTTGCATTCACTAAGATATGTAAATGTATGCCTTCTCAGTTTAAAAGACAGTATCTCTGATATTGTGTCAGTCTGTTACTACTATGCTTTCACAAGAGATTCTGCAGATCTTGGCAATTTTGAACAGCATGTACAAAATTCTGGAGGAACTCAGCAATTCCAGTACCATCTATGGAGGGGAATAAACAGTGTACAGTTCCGATGGGCCTCAGCCTGAACTGTTGATCATTTATTCTCTTCCATAGATGCTGCCTGACTTACAGACTTCCTCCAGCATTTTGTGTGTGTTCTTGAACTTCACTAACTTTGAAGTGTATCTACAGCGCCTTTAAAAAGTATTCACCCCCACTTTCGTTTTCATATTTTATTGTTTTACAACATTGAATCACAGTGGACTTACTTTGGCTTTTTTTGACACTGATCAACAGAAAATGACTCTTTCATGTGAAAGTGAAAACAGATCTCTACAAAATTATCTAAATTAATTACAAATATAAAACACTAAATAATTGACTGCATAAGTATTCACCCCCTTCAAGTCAGTATTTAGTAGATGCACCTTTGGCAGCAATTACAGCCTTGAGTACATGTGGGTAGGTCTCTGTCAGCTTTGCACATCTGGACACTGCAATTTTTCATTATTCTTCTTTACAAAACTGCCCATGCTCTTTCAGATTGCATGGGGATTGTGAGTGAACAGCCCTTTTCAAGTTCAGCCACAAATTCTCAATTGGATTGAGGTCTGGACTCTGACTTGTCCACTCCAGGACATTAACTTTGTTGTTTTAAAGCCATTCCTGTGTAGCTTTGGCTTTATGCTCGGTGTCATTGTCTTGCTGGAAAACAAATCTTCTCCCAAGTCGCATTTCTCTTGCAGACTGCATCAGGTTTTCCTCCAAGATTTCTTTGTATTTTGCAACATTCATTTTACCCTCTACCTTCATAAGCCTTCCAGGGCCTGCTGCAGTGAAGCATCCCCACAGCATGATGCAGCCACCACCATGCTTCACGGGAGGGATGGTGTGTTTTTGATGATGTGTGGTGTTTGGCTTACACCAAACAGAGCGTTTAGTCTGATGGCCAAAAAGCTCTGCTTTGGTTTCATCAGACCACAGAACCATCTTGCAGCTGATTTTAGAGTCTCCCACATGCCTTTTGGCAAACTCTAGCTGAGATTTCATGTGAGTTTTTTTCAACAGTGATTTTCTCTTTGCCACTCTCCCATAAAGCTACGACTGGTAAATTGGTAAAGCACCTGGGCAACAGTTTTTGTATGTACAGTCTCTCCTATCTCCACCACTGAAGCTTGTAACTTCTCCAGAGTTGTCACAGGTCTCTTGGTGGCCTCCCTCATTAGTTCTCTTCTTGCAGGGTCTCCCGGTTTTTGCTCTAGGCAGATTTATAGTTGTGCTATGTTTTTCTATTTCTTGATGATTGACTTAACTGTACTCCAATGGATATTCAGTGGCTTCAAAGTTTTCTTGTTTCCATCTCCTGATTTGTGCTTTTCAATAACCTTTTCACGGAGTTGCTTGGAGTGTTCTTTTGTCTCCATGGCGTAGTTTTTGCCAGGATACTGACTCACCAGCAGTTGGACCTTCCAGATACAGGTGTATTTTTATTATAATCAATTGAAACATCTTGACTGCACAGTGATCTCCATTTAACTAATTAGGTGACTTCTAAAACTAATTGGCTGCACCAGTGATGATTTGGTGTGTCATATCTCAGAGGGTGAATACTCCTGCAACCAATTATTTTGTGTTTTGTATTTGTAATTAATTTAGATCACTTTGTAGAGATCCATTTTCATTTTGACACAAAAGAATCTTTTTCTGTTGATCAGTGTCAAAAAACCAAATTAAATCAACTGTGGCTCAATGTTGTAAAACAATAAAACATGAAAACTTCCAAGGGAAGGGGTGAATACATTTTATAGGCACTGTAGATATGTGTCTAAGTCTCTGGAACAGGACTTGGAAAAACATCTGCTATTCAATGAATGATAATTTAGTGTGTACTATTTTATATATATTCTGTTCTAAATGTTATTTATCAGTCAATGAGTTAGGAAAGTAGATCACTCTTAATCTCATTAGGTATGTGTTGCAGGGGAACCGGGCTTTCCAGGTCTTCCAGGTATTAATGGAGAACCAGGGTTCCGGGGCCCTCCTGGTCCCCCAGGGCGTCCAGGCAACTCGTTTGAACCAGGTAACACTTTATTCCTAGTTTTTAAACTGTATAAGGATCAAAATATACAATACAGCAAATAATTTAGAGTTATTAACATGTTGTGGCACAGTGAATAATGTAGTCTCTCTGGTTTTGATCCGAATAGATGGGAGGAAAGATTCCTGTTCGCATTTCCTATAAGTAGGTACTATGAAATGATTCTAGGAAGCATTCAGGGCAACTTGGAGCAGGCAGGGATGCAGCACACAAGGCACAGTGCAAAATCAGCCAGAGATGCCGCAGAGTCATCTCAAATAACTTAACGCTGGTGCATGACTCTCACTTGGTTAAGACCCAATGTCGCTGGTGTGGTAAAGTAGGAAAAATCATTCCTTGTCCCTGTTTTGAAAATGGGCCAAAAGCATGCCAGTTTCTCAGGAAAACACTGCGCTGCCTCAAAGGTATCGGAAAGATCTCTGACCCATTTTTGAATCATAGAGTCATAGAACAGTACAGCACAGAAACAGGCCCTTCAGCCTATCTAGTCTGTGCTGAACCATTTAAGCTGCCTGCTCCCATGGACCTGCACCGGGACCATAGCCATCCATACCCTACCATCCTTGTACCTATCCAAACTTCTCTGAAATATTAAATAGCCAGGTAAAATCATAGCATTCAAAAGGAGATGGACAAACATCTGAAAGGAAAATATGTGCAGGGCATGGAGAAAGAGCGAGGTAGTGGGACAAACTGGATTGCTCTTACATGGAGGCAGTAGAGGTGAGATGGGCTACTTCAAAGCTATAACTATTGTGTAACTCTGTGAAAAGTGGAATGGTTTGTGTTTGTAAAATGACACCATTGCTTGACTGAATTCTTAGCTAATACCTTTGTTCAGATTGTCACAGTGATATCTTATTTGCTCAGGTTTTCCAGGCCCAAGGGGGCCTCCGGGTTTTCCGGGTCCCAAAGGAGTGCCAGGACAGAAAGGAAGAAACGCACATCCATCTGATTTAATCCTGGATCCTCTCCGCCAACAAGATCTCGGCATTTCTCAAGACTACCCAAGGATGTATGGTCCTCCAGGCCCCCCAGGGATGATGGGTTCCCCTGGTTTCCAAGGTCCAAAGGGCAGTACAGGTATATGAAAACATAAATATGTGGCTGATTATTTGAAAAATAATGTAGTTGGAGGGAAAAAAAATAAGAAAGGTGGAAATAACCAAAAACAGAAAATTCTAGAATTATTCAGATCATTGAGGACCCCTGCCTTAAATGTTTTCACTCTACAATCGTTGCTTGACCTGCTCAGTGCTTCTAGCAAATTTTTTTGTGCCATTAGTGCTCATTCATTACTCCCAGGGTACACTGTAGCTGGGCTAAAAGATACCTAAAAGCCTTTATTTCTCTGCAAAGATTACTGGTCTCTAAAAAGCTTGTGAATACAAGACAAGAAGAAGGTGTCTACCTCGAGCCCAGCATTGAGTCCATACTGCAGGAGACCATGTCAAACATGATCAAGGATGAGTTTTAATGTTTGTCACATACCACCACCGTTAAGATTAAGATTAGCTTTGTCTGTCACATGTACATCGAAACATACAGCATGTCATTCTTGCATCAGATCAGACCAGGGAGGATCCTGCTGTGTTGCCACACTTCCAGCACAAACATAACATGCCCACGACTCGCTAGCCCGAACCTGAACCCGTATGTATTTGAATGGTGGGAAGAAACCAGAGCAACTGGAGGAGACTCACATGGTCGCAAGGAGAATGTACAAACTTGTTACAGACTGCAGCAGGAATCAAACCCTGATCTTAAAGCTGGCGGGCGCTGTAATACCCTCATGTTAGGCACTATGCTACCGAAACACTTCTTCAAATGCTTTGCCTGGATTCTCAAAATGAAAATGAAGCCCAGAACTGATACATTATTTAATGGATTGCTAGCTGAACAAATGACTACAGTAATATGTTAAAAGTCTAAATTTGCCCTTGTGCACACTGATTACTTTTGTCTGGATGAAAGTACAGGTTTCGCTTGTGGCTCACTGGGAGCACGAGGCCTGCCAGGTCCAGTTGGCATGGAAGGGATCCCGGGTCCAAAAGGAACAGTAGGTTTAAAAGGTAAGTCATAGAATCATAGAGCCATGTAACACTGCAGAACAGAAACAGGTCTGTTGGCCCATCTAGTCTGTACCAAACTATTATTTTGCCTAGTCCCATTGACCTGCACTGGGTCCATACCCCTCCCATCCACGTACCTATCCAAATTTCTCTTAAATGTTGAAATCAAACTCACATCGACCACTTCCATTGGCAGCTCGTTCCACCTTCTAAGTGAAGGATTTCCCAGTCCTGTTCCCCTTAAACATTTCCCCTTTCAGCTTTATCCCAAGACCTCGTTAACTAGTCTCACCTAACCTCTGTGGAAAAATTCTACTTGCATTTACCTTGTCTATGCCCCTCATAATTTTGTATACCTTGTATAAAATGTTAGATATACAGACGTATTTTGTTAAAGTAACAGGAATGAAAACCTTGCATTTGAATTGGTTCAGCAAAGATCCACTAGATTGCTCTGTTGGATGAGGAGATATTGAACAGGATAGGCTTAAACTCTCACAGTTCAGACTAATGCAGGGGCATCTCATTGAAACCTAGAAGACTTTGAGGGGATTTGGCAAGATGAGGTTGGGCAATTGAAAGTTTCAAGCATACTCTCAGAATATGGGGTTAGCCACTTATGAATGAGTTGAGGAGGAACCTCTTTTACTGGTTTGTGAATCATTGGTATTCTCTGCCTTCGAGAATTGTAGAGAATCATTTGATGTATCAAAGTCCAGATCAATACATTTTTGGTTACAGGGGTGGGGCATCCAAATGTTAACATTAGCTTATTGAAAGATGGTTCATGCACTAGGGCCAAAGGACTGTTCCTTTAACATTCTTCTGTTCTCATGGTTTGTTTTGGCAGGAGATCCAGGAAATTGTAGCTGCTGCCCTAATTTCATAGGACCTCCAGGAAATCCAGGTAATCCAGGCTTCCCAGGGAGTCCTGGAATTTCTGGAAGAAAGGGAATACGTGGTACCCCTGGACTGCCAGGATTTGTCGGATCGCCCGGACTTGCTGTGAGCACAGTACATTGTTTGTAAATGGCTAAAAACCTATAATTAATTTTAAAAAACTACTTGAAATGCTGCCCATTTGGAATTTTTTAATAAACTAGCAGTAATTTGTGGTGTGTGTTGATTCACATGAACATGATAACTTGTACACCTGTTGATTGTAATTCTGTATCAGCACTGGCAATATAAGGAATTGCTTGACAACTGGGAAACTGGTTCAAATCAAGTTTAGAATGGAATTTTTTTTAAATTGTTCTTCTAAGTGGCATGGAGATTGCTACCAAGACCAGTATTTAATGCTCATTAGTAATTGCCCTTGAGAGGGTGATTGTGTGTTGCCATCATTTGTTCTGATTTAAAGAAGATAAAGATTAACTTTATTTGTCACATGGTCATGGAAACACTGAAACAAAAAGTGAAATGTCTTGTCTCTGTCAACGACCAACATTATCCAAAATGTGCTGGGGCAGCCCACTAGTGTCACTACACTTCCCGCACAGATGTAACATGCCCACAACTTGCTAACTCTAACCTTACCTGCACGTTTTTGGAATGTGGGGAGGAAACCAGAGAACCCAAATGAAAACCATCTGGTCAGCGGGGGAATGTACAAACTCCTTATAGACAGTGATGGGAATTGAGCCTCGATCTTACATCTGTGGCTATAATGCACGTGCTCCCCGCTACATGATTGTGCCACCGAATTTACTACATGTAACAGATCAAGCATTACTGCTCTCCTGAAGTTCTTTCTTAATGTTGAAATGAATGCAGTGTGGAATGTAGAACAGGCTTTGGTAAACACGATATTAAAGGGGTTGGTCCACGCAGCTAGTTCATTACCCAGTAGCAAAATGCCTTGGTTCCAGAATTAAGAAAAAGTGAATTACCCCAAAATGAAACCTGGTTATGCTATCTGCATATCATTATTTACTCCACAGGGAGCTCCAGGATTGTCGGGGCCTTGTGGTACAAAGGGCCAGAAAGGAGAGAGCTCCAAAAATGGAAGAAAAGGTAAAGCCAGCCATAAATACAGTCACTGAAACCTGTTACATAATGTTGTCATGATGCGTACTCCTCTTTGTTGAATACTCCCATGGTGTTACCTCCTAACTTATAATATGTAAGGTACTAGAAGTTAACTAACTTGGATCATTTGAAATAGTAGTTAAAGATTTTAACCTATGATTAAGGACTGTTTATATTTCACTAACTTTTGGGCATATACAGAGAGAAGGGTCTAAAATTTTGTTGTAATTTCATTCATTCAATTATCACATGTACATCGGAATTGATCAAAATGTAGGCTGGAAATTGTAGTGGACATTTTTAAGAAAGGGTTCAAAGCGTTAGGTCGGGGGTAGAGATAGAAGCAGTGCCAGTTTGGTGCAAGAACTTCCTCATCAGCACAAAATTCTGTTGCACTGGCGATCTGTGCTGAGGTCCACTGATAAGAGTGTGCACATGTTGGCTGACAGGTGGGTTAAGACAGAGAGAGCAGAGAAACAAAGTTGGCTCAAATGGACTCCTAGGGTAGTACAGCATGGCCCGTTTGGTCCGTACCATGTACAGCATCCTCCCTTCTAGTCCTAGTTGCTTGTGTTTGGCCCATAACCCTCCAAGCTCTTCTACATATACAGATCCATATGCTCTTGAATTTTTCCATTATATCTGCTGTTGCAGTGTCTTTTAAGTTTCTCTTAGTCTTCTTTAAATCTCTTCCCTAAAAGGTTGGCATAACATCATGAACTGAAGGGCCTGTGCTGTGTGGTAATGTTCTACGTTCTTACCTTGTATATCTTCCCTCTCAATTTGGACTCTCCAACCCTGGGGTAAACACTATGGCCATACCTCTCATCGGTTTATAAACTTCTATGTCGTCATAGGCGAGCTTCTGACGGAGCTCAGACCCATTTCTCATTCCACAGATGCTGCTTAGGTGTTTTCATCATTTTTTTTGGTTTCGGTTTTTGTTGCAGATTTTCAGCATTAGTATTTTTTTTCATTTTTAGGATTATCTGATTCTGATCACAATATTGGTTGGTGGGAGATGAATGGGCAGAGATTTGTGAGGTGTGTGGGCATACTTTAACCAGAAGGTGGTGAATCTGTGGAATTCATTGCCACAGATGGCTGTGGCAGCCAAGTCTTTGGGGTATATTTAAAGTAGAGGTTGGTTGGTTCTTGATTAGTAAGGGTATCAAATGTCAGGGGAAAAGACAGGAGAATAGAGTTGAGAGGGATAATAAATCAGGAATGCTGGAGCAGAATTGTTGGATCAAATGGCCTTATTCTGCTCCTATATCTTGTGGTCTTATACTCTGTGTGAGAGGACATAGTGCTGGTGGAAATATGAGTAGCCTGTGAATACCAGGAACATTACATGAAGAAGAAGCAACGTGAAAGAGTTGGATCACTTGGACTCCCCAGTAACAGAATAAGAATGAATTGTTCGTTTAAAATAATGCCAAAGCCCTCTAATTAAAGCTTAAAGACAACTTGCATGCATGAAGCTACAATCATATTGTTGGTTAATGTTTGTCCCATGTTGCACAAATACCCAATAGAATTTCTAGCTCATTAGCTTAATGACCACTGGATAGAAATTGACTGTCTTCACGCATACATATTGGTCTACAAGCATCCAATCTGGTGAGAAGGACCCACAGATATTCGCAATTGAAAGCTGGTGTTGTGATGCAAAGAGCTCTTGAATTGAACCTGGAAGGAGAATAACAGGATGAGTATATGTATATACTCATATACATATGAGTGTTTGAACTGCTGCCACAAAACAACAAATTTCACCACATAAGCCAGTGATATTAAGCATGATTCTGAGGTTATATGGTAGCAGTGAAAAAAATAGCCAGCTGAGAACTGTATAAAGGAAATCACATTATTATTTATTCTTTTAACTGATGGAGCAATAACAACTATTGCTAAAATGCACATAATTCTGGTGAACTTGCTGGACTACAAACACAAATGTTATGAATGAGGATGAGGGCCAATAACTCTGTGCAATCTCTTCTTATCATCAAGGACTTCTCACTGTCGCACTCTTATACATAGAAAGCACCTCCACATATGTTGGAAAAGAATCAAATTGCTTTATGTTCAGTGGAAGACTTTTAAGATGCAGTTACTGTTCAGTATTGAGCAAGACATTGGCAGTGAAATACTTGTGATTTTCTCCTTCAACAGGTGAGAAAGGAGATCCTGGTGATCTTGGACCCATAGGTGCGAGAGGGCGGCCAGGTTGGCCTGGTCAAGATGGTGCTGCTGGAATGATGGGCAAGCCTGGACCTCCTGTATGTAATGATCTTGTAAATACATTGTGCCTAGAGTGTTATAACGTCTCAGCTACACTGTCATTTTAGCAAGTAAATACTTTGTGAACACATCAGTCTTATAATAAGATGTCTTAGGAGGATCTGTCTGGGAGGATCTTCGATCCCTACCTATTGTAATTATGCAATTTTCCTTGTGGAGGTTAGGAGAGTTCATGTTCTGCACCCTGAGATGACATTAGAGAAGTCTTGACCAACATAGTAGTGTGGGGCCGATCAGCAAGGAAACTAAGGTCCTGTTTATTCCAAGTGGAAGAGACATATTAGTTGATAAGGAACGTAGGAGAGTTTACAACAATGACAAAACATCAAAATGGCATTTCATCTGTTGCAAATTTCTTTAAGAGATTTTAAGGCCTTGAAGGTTAAAGTTGAAAAGTCAGAAGTGAGCTGGCATATGCACACGTGGATGTACGCACAAGTACAGCAGTAAAATTACTTGCAGCAGTGTTACATCATATAAGGAGCATTCACAAGAGAAAGATAAGTTGAACATAAATTATGCACATATGATTTTACAAGGAAGAGCACAATAAGGAAAAAGTGGCCATTGTGTGGCTAAACTGTTGTGATTCAGGTTTTGCTGATTGGTTTCAGAACTGAATGGTTCAAGCGAAGCTGCGACTCTTAAACCTGCTTATGATGGACTTCAAGCTTCTGTATCTCCTGACTAGTTGTAGCTGTGAAAAGATCGCATGATCCAGATGATCTAGCAAAGTAGAATGTAACATGAGATGACTCTGTCCATGACTCAACATTCCTGTGCATTCAAATTTATTTTATTTTTTATTTAGAGATATAACATGGTAGCAGGCTCCTCAGGACCAGACACGATGCAACTAGTCATCTTTTAGCACTACATATGTAGAAGTTTATTAGAGTGTCCGATAAGATGAGTCTTCTTAACCTTCCAAGAAAATAAAACTGCTAATGCATTAAAAATATCATAAAATGTTTCTTTCTTCTTTATTTCTTTTAAGTGAACCAGCAGGTCTCAAGTCAATTTTGCTTTAATTGCCATTTTCCCCAGGATCAGTTTCCACGGTACAGAAAATTGCAGTGGTGAAATTGGTCATCTGAATGTTAAGTTCTCTCTCTGCGCTGAGAGTGTGGGATGCACTAACCTTCCATGTTGCAAGAACATATGGAGGAGCCATGGATTTATTTTCTGTCTGGCTGTATTGTATTTTGTGTTGTGGATAATCTATCACATGGATTGGGGCGTGGTAGAAGCAAATGAGTGTAGTTACATATTCACGCTTTGCCTTAGTTCGTCAGTTTAGGCTACTTGAGAGTTAGAGGCTACTGGGGAATGATTTTTTTTGTTGACTGCTAATAGGAACACTTATTTTGTTATTACTTTTATTTCTAATATCGCCATAAGATCATTCATCTTTGCTGATTTCGTAATAATGGATCAAATGCACTTTTTTGACTTGGAATTTGGTTATTTGGAAGCATGCCATACCGTGTCAACTCCCATACTCTGTCGTCTCTCAGCGGCTTTGACTTGTTTTCAAGTAACCGCTACATTTTGTCAGCATAAAATTAGATATTCCAAAAGAACATCTATCTACTGCAAAGGATAGCCTTGGTGAACTTGAACAGCTTGTGGTAGGATTAACTGCCACCTTCTGTTGATTCATGCTGTGCATTTGTGGTTTGAACACAGCTTTGAATAGTCAGCACTGCCCTTCCACTGGGGACCATTGCTCAATTGCATCATGTTTGCCTGAAGGTTTGTTGCTTTGCTTTATTGAAGTGCTGAAATATTGTCCTAGTTGACGACATTTGAACTGAATGCTGTTTGCTTGATCTGGTGCTGTCAATGGGCGGGCAGTTTGATTATTGCCTACGTTTACTGAAAGAAATACCGCCAGTGCGTTTTGTGAGCATGCTGCGGGTGAACAAAGTGTTAATTGCTAGTAGCACAATGAGGAGAAAGTAACATGAGTGAATCAAAGCATGGAAATGTCGTCAGCGACCCTGCAGTTGGGGCTGGCTAAAGAGAAAATAAACTTACTTTGTAAGCTTTAGCAGATAGAATCCAAAATCTTCAAAAGAAGTATAAAACAAATGCGAACAAAATTAAAGGTTTAATATCATCAATTAAAGATCTTGTGGGAAATAAAGAAAATGCCTTAACAGTGCAATCTTATCTTGAGGACTTGAATAAACTCTGTGAAGCTGTCGCTAAGCAACATCACTTGCTAATCTCATTACTGCCCAAGGACGAGCAGGAAAAACAGAATGAATGTTTTTCAAACATTGATAGCTTTTGTCGTGCATCCATAGAAAATGTTAAACAATGGTTGACTCAAACATCTTAGATTGAAGGTCATGTTGCTACAACAAGTGAATATGGTTCTCCCCTTCCAATAGATGATGATTCTCAAATTCCATTGCATGTTTTGACTTTGCAGATAGCAGAGGACCCACAAGATGATGCAAACCCAAGTGGTAATATATCAAATGTCAGTGCGCGAACTTCTGTTTCAGGAAGAAAATCTTCTGTATCTACTACTTCTTCTGTCTGCATTGAAACAGGCTGATTTAGCTGCATTAATTGTACATCAACAATTACTGAAGGACAAATGTGTGCTGAAGGAGCAAGAGAAACAGTTAATTGCTATGGAGCTATGGAGAAGAAAGGAACAGCTTAAATGGGAGAAAGAAATTGCCATACAGGTGGTCAAAGTTAATGTGCTAAGGGCTTCAGGTGTGGCAAGTGATAAAAGTGCTCTTGCAGGACATTCCTGTGGTGTGAGGTCTTATTTTGAAAAGACACTGAGAAAAGAAAATGCCCAATGTCAATGTTGATTCATTTGTTCCATGAACTAGACTCTCAAGAGATAGTTCAGGATGTTTACTCTCATCCTGCATGAATGAGATATTCTGAACCTATGCCATATCCCACATCTTGAAGGGTTCATGGAGACATCCTTACAACATGAAAACACTCTTATTTCATATGATAAAGGTAAAAACTGTATTACTGATATTACAGAGTCATAAGTATAGCACAGAAACAGGCCCTTTGGCAATCTAGTCTGTGTTGGACCATCCAAACTGCCTACTCCCATGGACCGACCTGCACCTGAGCCATAACCCTCCATATCCCCACCATCCATGTACCTATCCAAGCTTCTCTTAAATGTTGAAATCGAGCTCACGTGCACCACTTGTGCTGGCAGCTCATTCCACTCTCTCACAGTCCCCTGAGTGAAGATGTTTCCCCTCATGTTCCCCTTAAACTTTTCACCTTTCACCCTTAACCCGTGACCTCTAGTGGTAGTCTCACTGAACCTCAGTGGGAAAAAGGGACAGGTGAAGTACTGGTGGGTTGGATGTTCCTTGTCTATCCCACTTATAATATTGTACATCACTATCTACATTCTAAAGAATAAAGTCCTAAACTATTCAATCTTTCCTTGTAACACAGGTCCTCCAGTCCTGGCAACATCCTTGTAAATTTTCTTTGTACTCTTTCAATCTTATTTATATCTTTCCTGTAGGCAGGTGACCAAAACTGCACACAATACTCTAAATCAGGCCTTGCCAACATCTTATATAAGTTCAACATAACATCCCATCTTCTGTACTCAGTACTTTGATTTATGAAAGCCAATGTGCCAAACGCTGTATTTATGATCCTATCTACGTTTGACACCACTTTCAATGAAATATGGGCCTGTATTCCCAGATCCCTCTGTTCTATCACACTCCTCAGTACCCTACCATCCACTGTGTAAGATTTACCCTGGCTGATCCTACAGAAGTGCAACACTTCTCATTTGTCTGCATTAAATTCCTTCTACCATCTTTCAGCCCACTTTTCTAGTTGGTCCAGAACCCACTGCAAGCTTTGATAGTCTTCCTCACTGTTCACTACACCCCCAATCTTGGTATCATCTGCAAATTTGCTGATCTAGTTAACTACATTACCATCCAGATCATTGATACAGATGACAAACAACAGCAGACCCAGCACTGATCCCTGTGGCACTCCATTAGTCACAGGCCTCCAGTCAAGGAGGCAATGATCTACTACCACTCTCTGGCTTCTCCCACAAAGCCAGTGTCTAATCCAGTTTACTACCTTGTTTTGAATGCTGAGTGACTGAACCTTCTTAACCAACCTCCCATGTAAGGCCTTGTCAAATGCCTTGCTAAAGTCCATGTAGACCACCTCCACTGGCTTACCTAACTATTCCAGGTCTATCCAAATACTCATATGTCCAGTCCCTTAGAAAATATTCCACTGTCTTTCTCACTGCTGGTGTCATGTTCACTGGCCTATAATTTCCAGGCACAGTAGAACATTAGCTATTATCCCATCCGCCTGTACTTCACCAGTCCCTAAGAATGACTTATATATCTCTGCTAGAGTCCCTGCAGTTTCTGCACTTGCTTCCCACAGGGTCTGAGTGAACTCCTGGGGATTTATCCACCCTAATTTGCCTCAAGACAGCAAACACCTCCTCCTCTGTAATCTGTATAGTGTTCTTAAACTTGCTGCTGCTTTGCCAGACTTCTATAGACTCTGTGTCTATCTCCTGAGTAAACACAGATGCAAAAATGTCTATTTAAGATCTCCCCTATCTCTTTTGGCTCCATGCATAGATTATTATTTTGATCTTCCAGAAGACCAATTTTGTTCCTTGCAATCCTTTGTTCTTAACATATCTGTAGAATCCCTTAGGATTCTCCTTCGTCTTGTCTGTTAGGGTAACCTCATACCTCCTTTTAGCTCTCCTGATTTCTTTCTTAAGTGTTCTCTTGAGGAAGCAAAATGAAATAACGACCTTATTGGCACAACAACAACACATTTCATCTTTGCCTAAAAGAGAGATTCAAATCTTCATTGGCAATCCGTTGCAGTATCATGCGTTCATGAAGGCTTTTAAAAAGAGCGTTGAAGGCAAGAGTGACAGAGACTGCCTCTATTTCCTTGAATAGTACATTAGAGGACTTATCAGAAGTTGCCAGTGTGTTAACCCTAAGAAACAATATGTAAAAGCTAAGGCTTTATTACAGGACCATTTTGGTAATGAACAGAAAATTTCATCTGGCTAGGCACAAAAGGCTCTTTCTTGGGTACCCGTCAAATCTGACGAAGTGAAAGCTCTTCAAGACTACACTTATTCTCTAAGAACCAGTTGCAATGTAGTACATGCGTGAGCTGGACATGCCAGTCAATATGTTGATTGTAGTAAAGAAATTGACCGATACTCTTAAGGATAAACGTAAGATCGCTTTTGCTGATATTGTTGATTTTATTGAAAGGCAAGTAAAGTTTGCTACAGACCCAGTATTTGGGAACATACAGAAGGCTTCATCATCGCTAATAAGGAAAGGTGTGAAAAAAACGAAGTCACAACTTTGTTCTGGAGCTAACGGAAGCAGCTATGCTGCTACTGTGGCTACTGTGAGAAGTAAAGCTAAAGCTCAACCTAGAACTAATGGAAGGGAAATAGTCAAAAAGGTTTTTCTGTTCTGCGAGGCTGAGCATTTTTCTGTTCTGCGAGGGTGAGCAGACATTTTCCTGTTCTGCGAGGGTGAGCAGACATTTTCCTGTTCTGCGAGGGTGAGCAGACATTTTTCTGTTCTGCTAGAGTGAGCAGACATTTTTCTGTTCTGCGAGGGTGAGCATTTTTCTGTTCTGCGAGAGTGAGCAGACATTTTTCTGTTCTGCGAGAGTGAGCAGACATTTTTCTGTTCTGCGAGGGTGAGCAGACATTTTCCTGTTCTGCGAGGGTGAGCAGACATTTTTCTGTTCTGCTAGAGTGAGCAGACATTTTCCTGTTCTGCGAGGGTGAGCAGACATTTTCCTGTTCTGCGAGGGTGAGCAGATATTTTCCTGTTCTGCGAGGGTGAGCAGACATTTTCCTGTTCTGCGAGGGTGAGCAGACATTTTTCTGTTCTGCTAGAGTGAGCAGACATTTTCCTGTTCTGCGAGGGTGAGCAGACATTTTCCTGTTCTGCGAGGGTGAGCAGACATTTTCCTGTTCTGCGAGGGTGAGCAGACATTTTCCTGTTCTGCGAGGGTGAGCAGACATTTTCCTGTTCTGCGAGGGTGAGCAGACATTTTCCTGTTCTGCGAGGGTGAGCAGACATTTTTCTGTTCTGCTAGAGTGAGCAGACATTTTTCTGTTCTGCGAGGGTGAGCATTTTTCTGTTCTGCGAGAGTGAGCAGACATTTTTCTGTTCTGCGAGAGTGAGCAGACATTTTTCTGTTTTGCGAGGGTGAGCAGATGTTGTATTCATGCCCTCAGCTGGAGAAATGGCTCAAGTTGGGAAGATTATCTTCCTAAAGGAAAATGACGTCTGATTTTGCTGTTTTGTGTACAGCGCACATCAGCAAGAACTATAGGAAATTACAGGCAAGCATCCCAGCATACTTCATATTCGCTCTGACCAAAAGGATGTAGAATCAGAACAAGCAGTGAAGGGATCAGACACAGCAGTGAGTGTAATACCTTGATATGCAATAACCTTACAGGGGCTGGCGATCATGATTGTAAACTTCCCATTGTTCCAGTACAAGTGAAGTCGAAGAAGGGTGACAAGGTGGTTGTTATTAAGCTTTCTTAGATCAAAGGAGTACAGCAGTGTCCTGCATAGTGGGTCGAACGAACAAGCTCAACACACACCATGAGTCAAGAGAAGGTCATGAGTAGCTGGATTATTTCAGGATTGAAAGTGGCTGGCTTAGGTGATGAAAATTATTGTGGACTACTTAACATCTATACACAGGAAAGTATGCCTGCCAACAGGGGGAGCATTCCACGACAGAGGGATTTCCAGGGATGGACTCACCTGAAACATGTCCATTTGCCAGAGATTGATTCCGAATTTGAGAGGCTGACAGGGGTGAATGTGTCCAAAGAACTGGAGCCATTGCAGGTGACTTGCAGTGTTGATAATGGTCCGTATGCAATTAGGACAATGTTGGGTTGGACTGTGAATGGATCACTAAAAGGAGACAGTAATGATGGGAAAGACTGTGCACAGCCTGAGCTGACAGTTAACAGGATCTCAGTTTTGAACTTGGATGAGCTTTGTCAGTGGCAGTTCAAGGCAGACTTCCCTGAATGTAGTCAGGATGTAGCCTGGTCTGTCAAGAGAATACCACAAGTTCATGGAACTGGTTGCAGATTCTGCAAAACTGATGGATGGTCATGACCAGATTAGTTTACCTTTCAGAAAGAAGGAGATTAATAGGAAGATTGCAGAGCCTCGTGCTCAAAATCTAAGGAGAGGTTTAAAAGGGATTACTGTAATCATTTCACACTGACTACACGGCTTTCAGGAAGGATGTTGTCTCCAAAGGTTATGCCAGGAGAGTGCCAGCAGAGAATCTGGAACACGGTGATGGGAAAGTCTGGGTATATTCCATATATGGGAGAGATTGATCAAGTCTGTGTGAAAGGTCCTCAATTTCATATGAAGGTGCTAGAATCTTGACAGAGTCCTTTGATGAGTAAAGCTATTCTCAATGGTCATCCAATTACTAAGGCATCCTCCAATCCCATGAGTTGGAAGCACTGACACCCAACCATGTGTTGTTTCTGAAGACTCACCATCTTTATGCTCGTTGTAGATGGAAGTGGGTCCAGTACATGTCAAGATTGTTTTGGAAACGGTGAGTCAAGGAGTACTTAGCACAGTTACAGGAACATCAGAAATGATCAGGTATAAAAAGCAATTTCCTCCCAAAAGACATTGCATTTATAGTTGATGAAACAGAACCTCAAAACTCATGGATCTTGGGAAGAGTCATTCAAGTCTTTCCAGAGAGAAGAGGATTTATGCAGCAGCTGTGCATCAAGACTAAGACCAGCTGTCTGGACAGGCCTGTAACCAAGATCTGTCTTCTACGGGAGGCAGAGGTTTGAGGAGCTACAGCTCTAGGATCTTCATGACTTTGACTTGACAGAGTGTGGTGGTAAAGATCGCTCTGCACTGGGCTAAGTGCTGGTAGCCTCTGGCCTAGATGACTTTTACATGACTTGACTCAAAGAAAAAAGAGGATATTTGCATAAATGTTAAGATGTTTATCCATGAAGATTTCATGTCTCTTATTTATAGTAGCATGTAGTTGTAATTATGATAGTGTAATAATTAGGAGCTGGGATATTGGAGCCATTTTTCCATTTTCTGTCTGTCTGTACTGTATCTTGTGTTGCATGTTTATTATGGGCTATTTGTTGTGTGGGTTGGGACATGGTGGAAGCAGTATGCATCAATGTTGAATAATTGTTCAGGGGCAACACAGGGAGTGCTGTTGCTCCACAGCTCCAGAATTCTGTATTCTTCTTGACCTCCAGTGCTGTCTATGTGGAGTTAGCATGTTCTCATTGTAATTGCATGGATTTCATCTGGGTGCTCCATTTCCTGCCACATCCAATGATCTGCTGGTTGGCAAGACAACTGGAGATTGTAAATTATCCCCAGTAGAGATGAGCAGTAAAAAAATCAGGGTGGAGGTGAAGGGCATGTGAAAGATTGAGTAGTAGGGAAATGAGGAGGGAATGGGATTGATTGGATTGTCCTCCAATCTGGCATTGACTCAAAGATTGTATGGTTTCTTTCTATATGTGAATAATACAAAATACTCCCGAAAATATCAATTGGTTTACTAAAGCTTCTTATTCAACATTTTCTTCCAAACAATTGGCTGCAACTTGCCATATTAAATAAAGACTTTCCTATGGTTATGTGACCAGATTCACAGATAGTTCTTTCAATAGGGTTTGGTGCCCAAGAATAACTTTAGATACTAATTTTATTTCCTGCTCTTTCATAATTTAAGTAGACATTAGTGGGGGCTTTGGATGGTTGGTAGAGATCAGGGTCTGGTTACATCAAACACATACTCCTTGTCCTAGCTTCCAATTTTCTGCCATGTTCAGCAACTATTCCATAACCTGCCTGTGGCTGAGTATGTCCTAATAATATGCAGAAGCATGAATTTCTCTTTCATCTCTCATGTTGTAGTGGTTACTTGTAAACAAGCCAAACCCTTAGAGAGACAGGGTACAAGAGTTGACTCTGTGTGACACGCTTCCAAATAACTAAGTTCTAAGCTAAAAAAAAACAGTTCGTTCGATCCTTTATTATGAAACCAGCAAAGATGAGTAATCTAACAGAGATATTAGAAATAAAAATAATAACAAAATAGAGTTCCAATTAGCGGTCAACAAAAAAAATATCAATCTCCGGTTGCCTCCAACTGTCAACTAGACAAAACTGTCTAAGACAAAGTGTGCATACGTACAGTACTTACAAAAAAGGTATCAATAAGATTGAAAGAGTACAGAGAAAATTTACAAGGTTGTTGCTGAGACTTGAGAACAGAATTATGGGGAAATATTGAACAGGTTGGGTCTTTATTCCCTGGAGTGCAGGAGGATGAGGGGAGGTTTGATAGAGGTATAAAAAATTATGAGGGATGCAGATAGGGTAAATGCAAATATGCTTTTTCAACTGAGGTTGGATGAGACTAGAACGAGATGTCATAGGTTATGGGTGAAATATGGAATATTTAAGGGGTAGCTGAGAATTAACTCCTTTACTCAGATGGTGGTGTGAGAGCGGAACAAACTGCCAGAAGAAGTGGTAAATGCAGGTTTGATTTCAACACCTATGAGAAATTTGGACAAGCACATGGATGGGTTGGGGGGGGAGGCAGTGTGGAGATATGTCTCTACCAAAGGAGGTGTACAGCACTCTTTCCCTCCACTATCCTGCAGGTCACCCTAGAGCAAGGTGTAACGCCTGCTTATCCCACCCCGATCGGGGTCACAAAGCCATGGGAGATGGTCGTATGAGCAGCTGGTATGTATCAGGAGTCCTGGTTACGTGACCACTGGCACCAGGCAGGCAATCTCTGAAGAGTATTGATAATGGTTGGGGTCACCCGCCTTGTAAAGGCACTGACCAGAAGAAGGCAATGGCAAGCCACTTCTGTAGAAAAATTTGCCAAGAACAATCATGGTCATGAAAAGACCATGACTGGCCACGTCATACGACACGGTACATAACAAGCAAACGTGGATGGGAGAGGTATGGAGGGGTATGGTCCAGGTCCAGGTGCAGGTCAATGGGACTAGGCAGAATAATAGTTTGGCACAAACTAGATGAGCTGAAGAACCTGTTTCTGTGCTGCAGAGGTTTATGACTCTGTGAATGAGGTTTTTTTTACATTGTCGCACCAGACAGTCAGTATGGTGCGTGGTGTCAGGGTTGGTCTCCTTTCGGATTAACTGGGTCACGATATGAACGTTCCTGACTCAACCCTTTCTTTTTAAATGAGGCCGAGTGGCTAGCTCGACGCTCAACCCGGCACGGATGGAAAGCGTGCTCAGGGGGGTGGGGGGGGGGTGGTGGCCCGACTTGGATTTGAACTCGGGAGCCTTCGCTCCGGAGTCCAGCGCTGATGCCTTTGCAATTGGGAATGGGGTGAGTGGGCAAGACGGAGCTGAGAACTGAGTGAAGAGGCAGTCACTGTTTGTTCCCCCGCAACAGCTTGGAGAGTGGGACCAGGTTGAATTTAATGGTAGGTCTCATTTAATTCCCAGTAGACAACTGCTTCGTCTGTTCAGGTCAGCAGGAAATTGTGAACCATCACGTGGTTTGTAGCAGTACCAGCTTTTGGCTTAGGTTCTTGCAACTGTGTGGCTGGAGGATGGTTGTGCGGGGGAGGAGAAACAAGACTGGCAGAGTAGGTTTAAATGTTTATTAAAGGGCTGTGGAAACATTTATCCCTCTTGCCCTCAAGGAATAGTCCCATGTGGGTCAAGTCCTGCTCCAGTCCTTTGGCCTGCTGAGAAGCTCATTTGTCTTTCCTGATTAAATAGCCTAGTAATAGTAGCTGTCATCTCCCAGCGATGGTGGTGGGATTAGACATGTGTCTATGGAAATAGCCCTCTGATTCAATAGGTCCACAGTATGTCAATGCCGACCATCAACCTCCCAATGTACCAATCCTACTTAACTTTGTCCATATTTCCTTCAACTTCCCCCAGATTCAACCTCCCATCCCCACAGTAGGAGCAATATATTCATGGCTAATTAAGTGACTAACGTGGACATCTCTGGAATGTGGGGAGAGAATAGGTGCACTTATGGGAAAAGCCATACAGTCACAGTGAGGAAATGCAAAATCTCTGCACAGAGAGCACTGAAAGTCAGCCTTGATCATGGGTCTCTGGAGCTGTGAGACAGCAGCTCCACAAGCTGCCCCGTTCTACTGCTCTTATAAGTGTGTTCTAAAGGTACTCTTATTGCCAAGGAAAGAAATAATGTTTCAATAGTTTGAGATGGATGAAGTGCCACTGCATATTTAGCTGCCCATTCAGGTAGGGCTAAGATTGACAACTGCTGTATATTTGACTTGTTTTGAGGTAGTGTAGTATTCCATTCTCTGATGTACATTTAAATTTCCTGAAGGGCGACAATGTAAATGGAATGCCAGGACCCAAGGGGAAACCTGGCCTTCGAGGACATCCAGGTTTCCCAGGACCACCAGGACCTCCAGGCACGGGTATTCACGGTTCAAATGGTCAAGCTGGTCCTATAGGAGAGGAGGGTTTTCTGGGACCTTCAGGATCTACGGGACCTCCAGGACCTCCGGGATCTGAATGCCAAGAAGGTAAAGTATCTTGAATATTCTTAATTGCTAATTCAACATTTATGTACAATTCTCATTTTTGTTATCTGCCAGGGATATCTCATGTCCTCATTTTGCTCTCCTAATCTCCTTTTTTATACTTTATACTTTATTGTCGCCAAACAATTGATACTAGAGCGTACAATCATCACAGCGATATTTGATTCTGCGCTTCGCAGTCCCTGGAATACAAATCGATAATTAATATTAAAAATTTAAAGTATAAGTCATAAATAGAAAATAGAAAAGGGAAAGTAAGGTAGTGCAAAAAAAACTGAGAGGCAGTTTCGGATATTTGGAGAGTACGGCTCAGATCCGGGTCAGGATCCGTTCAGCAGTCTTATCACAGCTGGAAAGAAGCTGTTCCCAAATCTGGCCGTACAAGTCTTCAAGCTCCTGAGCCTTCTCCCGGAGGGAAGAGGGATGAAAAGTATATTCCTACATCCCTTTTATTCTTTAAGGGATTCGCTTGATCCCAGCTGCCTGCACCTGATGTACGCCTCCTTCTTTTCCCTGACCAGGCCATCAATGTCCCTTGTCAACCAAAGTTCCCTTTTCGTGCCAGCATTGCCCTTCCCCCAAATGGAAAATGCCAACCTTGAACTCTTTTTATCTCACTTTAAAAGCCTCCATTTGCCAGCCATCCATTCACCTGCAAACAGCCTCTTCACATGAAATTTTGAGAGTCCATATCTGATGTCATTGAACTTGGACGTCCCCCCAGAATCAGAATCGGGTTCATTATCACCATTGTCTTGTGGCAGTAGAACAGCGCAAGGCATAAAAAAAAGTTAAAACATTTAAAAAACTATTGCTTAAACAAAGAAAGAAAGCTAAAGAGGAAGCACTTTAGGACTTGAGCATCAGTGCTAGCATTTTCCATGACTATCTTAAAACTATTGATTAATAGTCATTGGTACCAAGACGCACCAACACATCAGCCACTTGCCCAGGAGAATGTGGAGCGTGGCCTCTTTAGTATTGTGAGAGACAAGGATCAGAGAATGATGTGGAGGTACAAGTAGACCATGCATGATTGTACTGAGCCTTGAAGCAGGCTCCGGCAGCTTAACAGCCCTGCTTTGTCACATTCCTAACACTGTTCTGCGCTTTTTCTATCTGTAGTACTGAACACGTGTAAAGATCAGCTTTATTTGACACATGCACATTGAAATATACCTCAAAAGGGCGCCACAGTAGCGTAGTGGTTAGCATAACGCTTTACAGTTCTAGTGACCTGGGTTCAATTCCCACCCCTGTCTGTACGGAGTTTGTGTGTTCTCCCCGTGACTGTATAGTTTCCTCTGGGTGTTCCAGTTTCCTCCCACAGCCCAAAGATGTACTGGTTGGTAGGCCGGTTGGTCATTGTAAATTGTCCTGTGATTATGCTAGGGTTAAATCGGGGGTTGCTGGGTGGCACGGCTTGACGGTCTGGAAGGGCCTACTCCACACTCTATCTCAATTTTTTTTAAAATCAGTTGCTTATTACCATTGACGTTTTTCTCTTTGCAGATACTCCTGACTGTCCTCGAATTACAGGGCCGCAGGGTCCAAAAGGAATTCTGGGTCCTCAAGGTATTTAGCTTTAAATTGGACCAGCACCACCAATGTACGTAGATCACTGGTGTAGAATTCATAAACTGAACATTGGGCTGTTGTTTGACTGATGGAGAGCCAGCTCCAGCACTGTGAACGCTATGTGATTGCAGTATTCTCATTCTAAGAAAATAAACTGGGTATTGTAAAGAAGTTCTGAGAGCCATCCAAAACTTCTCCTTAGAGGCAACACACACACAAAATGCTAGAGGGACTCAGCAGGTCAGGCAGCATCCGTGGAAATGAACAAGCAGTCGACATTTCGGGCCGAGACCCTTCGTCTGGGTTGGAAGGGAAGGGGGAAGACGTCAGAAAGGGGGAGGAGAAGGAGGATAGCTAGAAGGTGGTAGGTGAAGCCAGGCAGATGGGAAAGGTAAAGGGCTGGAGAGGAAGAAATCTGACAGGAAAAGAGGGTGGACTATGTGAGAAATTGAAGGAGTGGAAACCGAGGAGGAGGTGACAGGCAGGTGAGAGGTAGGAGACCAGAGTGGAAAATAGAAGGAGGGGGGGGATTTTTTCCCCGGAAAGAGAAAACAATATTCATGCTATCAGATTGGAGGCTACTCAGATGGAATATAAGGTGTTGCTCCTCCACCTTGAGGGTGGCCTCATCAGGGCACAAAAGGAGGCTATGGACATACGTGTCAGAATGGAAATCAGACATAAAATGTTTGGCCAGTGGAAAGTTCTGCTTTTGGCAGATGGAGTAGAGGTGCTTGATGAAGCTGCCCCTCAGTTTATAAAGGTTCTCACCAAGGTAGAGGAGGCCGCATTAGGAGCACCAGATACAACAGGTGATCTTAAAGGACTGCCCGCATGTACTGTATAATACATAAAAGAAAAGAACACAGGCAACACACTCAAAACGCTGGAGGAACTCAGCAGGCCAGGCAGCATCTAGGAGAAGAGAACAGTCGACATTTCGGTCCAGCATCTGCAGATTTTCTCTTGTTTGAAGAAAGGAACCCATGTCAGTATTGCCGGTTGTTAGGATCCCCATTGGTTGCTATTGCTGTAATGCAGGTTAAAGTTGAACTCGTGCCATAATTCACCCATTTCTCTTTCCCTTCCTCAGGCCGAGAGGGTTTTCAAGGACCACCTGGCAGCCACGGACCAAGGGGCTTTGATGGGGTCAAAGGTTACAAAGGTGAACCTGGCCTGATACCAACCACTACAAGACCAGGTGGGAACAGAGGAAGTTAAATGTGTCAAACTGTATCATTATTGTTCTAGTTTTGTTAACATCCTGATTAGCTATGAATCATGACCCACAATGGCTCTTTGCAAATGACCAGTGTTTTTCCATTCAGTCAACCATATTTGTATTCAAGGACGAAATCCTGCCTGAAGGGTCTTAAATTGCACATACCTGGGAAACCACTGGTATGCTGGCTATATCACATAGGAACCCCAAGACACATTGCAGCAAATCACCAAGCTTGCCTGAGTTTAGAAGAACGAGGGGTGGAATCTCACTGAAACCTATCAAATATTGAAAGGCAAACAACAGGAATTCTGCAGATGCTGGAAATTCAAGCAACACACATAAAAGTTGCTGGTGAACACAGCAGGCCAGGCAGCATCTCTAGGAAGAGGTGCAGTCGACGTTTCAGGCCGAGACCCTTCGTCAGGACTAACTGAAGGAAGAGTGAGTAAGGGATTTGAAAGTTGGAGGGGGAGGGGGAGATCCAAAATGATAGGAGAAGACGGGAGGGGGAGGGATGGAGCCAAGAGCTGGACAGGTGATAGGCAAAAGGGATACGAGAGGATCATGGGACAGGAGGTCCGGGAAGAAAGACAATGTGGGGGGGAACCCAGAGGATGGGCAAGGGGTATATTCAGAGGGACAGAGGGAGAAAAAGGAGAGTGAGAGAAAGAATGTGTGCATAAAAATAAGTAACAGATGGGGTACGAGGGGGAGGTGGGGCATTAGCGGAAGTTAGAGAAGTCGATGTTCATGCCATCAGGTTGGAGGCTACCCAGACGGAATATAAGGTGTTGTTCCTCCAACTTGGGTGTGGCTTCATCTTTACAGTAGAGTGGATCTCCCAGTGGCCACATATTTTAATTCCACATCCCATTCCCATTCTGACATGTCTACCCATGGCCTCCTCTACTGTAAAGATGAAGCCACACTCAGGTTGGAGGAACAACACCTTATATTCCGTCTGGGTAGCATCCAACCTGATGGCATGAACATCGACTTCTCTAACTTCCGCTAATGCCCCACCTCCCCCTCGTACCCCATCTGTAACTTATTTTTATACACACATTCTTTCTCTCACTCTCCTTTTTCTCCCTCTGCCCCTCTGAATATACCCCTTGTCCATCCTCTGGGTCCCCCCCCCCCTTGTCTTTCTTCCCAGACCTCCTGTCCCATGATCCTCTCGTATCCCTTTTGCCTATCACCTGTCCAGCTCTTGGCTCCATCCGTCCCCCTCCTGTCTTCTCCTATCATTTTGGATCTCCCCCTCCCCCTCCAACTTTCAAATCCCTTACTCACTCTTCCTTCAGTTAGTCCTGACGAAGGGTCTCGGTCTGAAACGTCGACTGCACCTCTTCCTATAAATATTGAAAGGCCTTGGTAGAGTGGATATGGAGAGGATGTTTCCTATAGTGAGGGAGTCTAGGACCAGAAGGCACAGACTCAGAATAGGACATCTCTTTAGAAAAGAGTTGAGGAGGAATTTCTTTAGCCTGAGGGTGGTGAACTGTGGAATTCATTGCCACATCCAGCTGTAGAGGACAAAACATTGAGTATATTTAAAGTGGAGGTTCATTGGTTCTTAATTAGTTAGGGCATCAAAGACTATGGGGGATAAGGCAGGAGAATGGGGTTGAGAGGGATAATAAATCAGCCATAATGGAATGACAGAGGTGACTCAATAGGCAGAATGGCCTAATTCTGCTCCTATGTCTTATGATCTTATGGTCATAGCCCTACCATCTACAGTATATTGCCAAGGAAAGCAAGAGCTTCTCTGTTATAGATTTCCAGATTATTAATTTAGCTCCTGAGCTATATTAGTGCACCTTTTAAAAACTATTGTGTATGTTTTATCTTTCGGGCTGTCGACAGTGCTGAGCATGTCTAGTACTACAGGCATGGTAATAATGAGAGGAGCTATTTCTTCAACATTGTGCAGTAGTGAGTTAATTTACTTAGCGAAACATATCAAGAGTTTACTGGTCATTAGTTCCAGCTTTCATCTCTTGATTTTATCAGCTATAATGAGCATTCCTGTCACAAGACCATAGACATAGGAGCAGCATTAGGCCATTCAGCCCATCAAGTCTGCTCCACCATTCCATTATGGCTGATCCTGGATCCCAATCAAGTCCATGCACCTGACTTCTTGCCATAACCTTTCATGCTCTGACCGGTCAGGAAACGGTTAACTTCCGGCTTAAGTACACCAACAGACTTCGCCTCCACCGCAGTCTATGGCAGAGCATTCCACAGATTTACAACTCTCTGGCTAAAAGATTTCCTCCTTACCGCTGTTCTGAAGGGTCGCCCCTCAATTCTGAGGCTGTGCCCTCTAGTTCTGAATTCCCCCACCGTAGGAAACATCCTCTTCACATCCACTCTAGTCCTTTTAACATTTTGTAGGCTTAAATGAGATCCCCATGCATTCTTCTAAATTCCAGTGAGTACAGGCCCAAAGCTGCCAAATGCTCTTCATATGTTAACCTCTTCATTCCCGGAATCATCTTCTTGAACCTCCTCTGGAGTCTCTCCAATGACAACACATCCTTTCTGAGATATGGAGCCTAAAACTGTTGATACTCCAAGTGCGGTCTGACTAGTGTCTTATAAAGGCTCAGCATTATCTCCTTGCTTTTATATTCTATTCCCCTTGAAATAAATGCCAAAATTGCATTTGCCTTCTTTACCACAGACTCGACCTGTAAATTCTGGGAGTCTTGTACAAGGACTCCTAAGACCCTTTGCACCTCTGATGGTTGAACCTTCTCCCCATTTAGATAATAGTCCGCATCATTGTTCCTTTAAGCAAAATACATTATCATACATTTCACACAAAGCGATCAATTACATTATCTGAACCATTGACCAACAATGTGGAATGCAATCATCCTAATACTCACCCTTGAGGAACACCACTAGTCACTGACAGCCAGCCAGAAAAGGCCCCTTTTCCCCCCATTCACTGCCTCCTGACTGTCAGCAATTCCTCTATCCATGCCATAGCATTTTATCTTGTTAAGCAGCCTCATGTGTGGCACCTTATCAAACACCTTCTGAAAAATCCCAGTAATTGACATCCACTGCCTCTCCTTTGCCCATCCTGTTTGTTACTTCCTCAAAGAACTTTAACAGATTTGTCAGGCAAGATTTCCCTTTCCAGAAACCATGCCCACTTTGATTTATTTTATCATTAGTCTCCAAGTACCTCAAAACGTCATCCTTAAAAATAGACCCCAACACTTTCCCAACCACTCAGGTTAGGCTAACCTGCCAATAATTTCCTTTCTTTTGTCTTCCTCCCTTCTTAAAGGGTGGAGTGACATTTGCAATCTTCCAGTCCTCTGGGACCACACCAGGATCAAGTGATTCTTGAAAGATCATAACCAATGCGTCTGTTATCTCTTTAGCAACCTTTCTCAGGGCTCTGGGATGTAGTCCATCTGGCTCAGTTGACTTATCCACCTTAAGACCTTTGAGTTTGCCTTGCACTTTTTCCTTTGTAATAGTAATTGCACTTACTCTTGCTCCCTGACACTCACAGACCACTGGCACACTGCTACTGTCTTCCACGGTGAAGACAGATGCAAAGTACCCATTAGATTCATCTGCCATTTCTTTGCCTCACATTACTACCTCACCAGCAGTCCAATGTCAATGCTCACCTCCCTTTTACTCTTTATGTAACTGAAGAAACTTTTAGTATCTTGCTTCATATTATTGGCTAGTTTCCCCTCATATTTCATCTTTTCCCCCTTCCTATAGCTTTCTTAAGTTACCTTTTCTTGGATTTTAAAAGCTCAGAAACAGGTTTATTATCACCGGCATGTGTCATGAAATTTGTTAACTTAGCAGCAGCAGTTCATTGCAATACCTAATATAGAAGAAAAAATAATTATAAGTAAGTAAATCAATTACAGCATACGTATATTGAATAGATTAAAAATCATGCAAAAAACAGAAATAATATATATTCAAAAAGTGAGGAAGTGTTCAAGGGTTCAATGGTCATTTAGGAATCAGATGGCAAAGGGGAAGAAGCTGTTCCTGAATCGCTGAGTGTGTACCTTCAGGTTTCTGTACCTCCTACCTGACAGTAACAGTGAGAAAAGGGCATGCCCTAGGTCCTTAATAATTGACACTGCTTTTCTGAGACACCGTTCCCTGAAGATGTCCTGGGTACTTTGTAGGCTAGTACCCAAGATGGAGCTGACTAGATTTACAACCCCCTGCTTCTTCTTTCGGTCCTGTGCAGTATCCAGCCCTTCCATACCAGACAGTGATGCAGCCTGTCAGAATGCTGTCCTGGTATATCTATAGAAGTTTTTGAGTGTAATTGTTGACATACCAAATCTCTTCAAACTCCTAATAAAGTATAGCTGCTGTCTTGCCTTCTTTATAGCTGCGTCAATATGTTGGGACCAGGTTAGGTCCTCAGAGATCTTGACATCCAAGAACTTGAAGCTGCTCACTCTCTCCACTTCTGATCCCTCTATGAGGCTTGGTATGTGTTCCTTCCTTTTACCCTTCCTGAAGTCCACAATCAGCTCTTTCATCTTACTGACGTTGAGTGCCAGGTTGTTGCTGCAGCACCACTCCACTAGTTGGCATATCTCACTCCTGTACGCCCTCTCGTCACCACCTGAGATTCTACCAACAATGGCTGTATTCGTCAGCAGATTTATAGATGGTATTTGAGCTATGCCTAGCCCACAGTCATGTGTATATAGAGAGTAGAGCAGTGGGCTAAGCACACACCTCTGAGGTCCTCCAGTGTTGATCATCAGCGAGAAGGAGATGTTATCACCAATTTGCACAGATTGTGGTCTTTCGGTTAGGAAGTCAAGGATCCAATTGCAGAGGGAGGTACAGAGGTCCAGGTTCTACAACTTCTCAATCGGGATTGTGGGAATGATGGTATTAAATGCTGAGCTATAGCCAATGTACAGCATCCTGACATAGGTTGCTGTCCAGGTGGTCTAAAGCCACGTGAAGAGCCACTTCCCAATCATCCAACTTCCTATTCATTTTTGCTAACGTATGCCTTTTCCTTAGCTTCTATGCAATCACTAACTCCCTTTGTCAGCCCCGGTTGCCTACCCCTGCCATTTGAGGACTTCTTCCTCTGTGGGACTTAACTACCCTGCACCTTGTGAGCCATGCCCAGAAACTTCAGCCATATCTGCTCTGCTGTCATCCCGGCAGTATTCTCCTCCAATCCACCTGGACAAGCTCCTCTCTCATGCCTCTGTAATTCCCACTGCGATACTGATGCATGTGAGTTATGCTTCTCCCTCTCAAACTGCAGTACGAATTCAATCATATTATGATCACTGCCTCCTAGGGGTTCCTTTATGCTAAGCTCCGTGATAAGGTCTGGGTTATTACACAACACCTAATCTAAGATGGCTTTCCCCGAGTACACTCAAGCACAAGCTGCTCTAAAAAGCCATCTCATAGGCATTCAACAATTCCCTCTCTTGTGATCCGACACCAACCTGATTTTCCCAATCCCCTTGCATATTGAAGTCCCCTATTACAATTGTGTCATTTCCCTTGTTATGTGCCTTTTCCAGCTCCCTTTGCAATCTCAACTTCATATCTTGGCTACTACTTGTAGGCCTATATATGATTTTCATAATAGTTTTTTACCCTTGCAATTTCTTAACTCCACCCACAAAGATTCAATATTCTCTGACCCTATGTCACCTCCTTGTAAAGATTTAATTCCACGTTTTACCAACAGAACCACACCACTGCCTATGCCTTCTTGCCTGTCCTTTTGGTAGAAAGTATATTGTTTGATGTAAAGCTCTCACCTGTGATGTTCTTTCAGCCACGATGCCCACAATGTCATATTGACCAATCTCTAATTGCACCACAAGTTTGTCTACATTATTCTGAATGCTGAGTGCATTTAAAATCAGCACCTCCAGCCCTGCACGCTTCACCCTTTTGAACTCTGCCTCTGGTACAATTTAACCCTTTCCACTGTCTGCATTTGTACCCTAGTATTGGCTTGTCTTTCCTTACATTCAAATTACATGCATCTTCTACTTCTAAACCTGCTGGCTCATCCTCAGCTCTCTCATCCTGGTTCCCATCGCCCTGCCATATTAGTTTAAACCACTCCCAACAGCTCTACTAAATCTGTCCACAAGGATATTAGTCTCCCTTGGATTCAAGTGCAATCCGTCCCTTTTGTACAGGCCCCACCTGCCCCAGAAAGGGGCCCAATTATCCAGAAATCTCAATCCCTGCCCCCTGCTCCAATTCTTCAGCCACGCTTTTATTTGCCTCCTCATTCTGTTCCTATCCTCATGGTCATGGGGCACAGGCAACAATCTCAAGATCACTACCTTTGAGCTCCTGCTTCTCAGTTTTCTTCCTCATTCCCTGCATTCTTCTTCCAGGACCTCCTCCCTTTTCCTACCTATGTTGTTGGTACCAATATGTACCATGACTTCTGGCTGCTCACCCTCCCTTTTCAGCATATTGTGGACGTGTGCAGAAACATCTTGGACCCTGGTAATTGCGAGGCAACCTACCATTTGTGTTTCCTTTTCGTGTCCACAGAATCACCCATCTGTCCCCCAGACTACAGGGTCCCCAATTATTGCTGCCATTCTCTTCAGTTCCCTACCCTCTAAGCCACAGAGCCAGACTCAGTGCCAGAGGCACGGCCGCTGTTGCTTCCCCCAGGCAGGACCCCCGCCTCACCCAACAGTACTCAAAGTGGAGTACTTATTGGTGAGTGAGACAGCCACAGGGATGCTCTCTACTATCTCGCATTCCCCTTCTCTCTCCTGAAAGTCAACCATTTATCTGTCTCCTGTAGCCTTGGGACAACTACCTCCCTATAGCTCCGGTCTGTCACCTCTTCATTTCCCGGACAAGCCGAAGGTCATTGAGCTGCAGCTCCAGTTCCCTAATACGGTCTCTAAGGAGCTGCATCTCGATGCACTGGTGCAGATGCGCCCATCGGGGAGGCCGGAAATCTCCTGGAAGACCCATGTCTGACACCCAGGACAGAACATCATGTCTTTAATGTACTATGTTGCTTCCATGGACTGTTACTGGTCAAAGCTTAAATATTCTTGGTGATGTATTCCTTAGCCATTCAGAGGAGTGCTGCAGTTTTGAATCTTTACTTGCTCTAAATTATTTGATTTCAAATAGGGCAAGAATGCCAACTACAGTTAGCTCTCTCAAGCTCTCTCTATTATTCTCGTACACTTATTCACTGTCACTTTTTCTCCCCCTTGCCTCCCTGAATCAGTTTTACTGTGGTCATTATTGGCATGAACTGGATCTGATCTTCGTGTAGATTGTCACAGTCTCCCTCTGCTTTTCCTGAATGAACCCACTCTGTCCCAGGTGTGCTGTCTCATTCTGCTTCTCTATTTTGCATTCCTTCTTTGTAAATCTGGGAATGATCTTGTTGTTTCTCTTCCCAAGGTGAAGAAGTATTGTTGAGCAGAATGTTAACAAGCTGTGGGGGTTGTCAGTAAGGCAACCCCTGAACAGAAAAATTCTTACGTTCTCTCAGAGCACACTTAAGCATTGACCACATTACTCCAATTTGTAGGCTCATGTGATAAGGTTGACATAAAGGACATCTGGTACAAAATACTGCTGCAGTGGTGAATATGTCAGTATCTGTGGGGGTGGGGGGAGTAGCAAGACACAGGGAAGGCAGTGATTAGTGCACAGTTGAGTACAAAAGTGATTTGACAAATGGTATTACATTAGTCCTGTAGCCATGTTTCCTCTTAGCTTCATTTCTTTGCCTGATCACTGTCGATTGCAACAAGCTAGATTACATGCAGCTTCATGCTTACTCTCAGGCGTTCAAGGACCCGACGGTAACCCAGGTCCTCCTGGACCCCCTGGACCCTGTGTGGATGGAGTCCCTGGCTCTCCAGGAGTTCAAGGTCCTCCAGGAGAAGAAGGCCCACCTGGTGATTCAACTGAAGGTCCTTTAGGACCCCCTGGACAAGTTGGACGGGATGGCTCAATGGGTGCGAGAGGAAGGCCTGGAGATCCTGGATGCCCAGGAACACGAGGTAACTTCTAACAGTTTGTAAGCTGCCCTTTGGCTGAAGAGTTATTGGTCAATATGCATACTTTTTGTTACTAATTCAAGTATTAAATCCGGTTCTGAGTCAAACTGGCTGTTTACAGAAAACTGTACTTCAGCTTTGTACATTTATTCATTCAACAGAGCAATATAAAATCTAAAAGAATACTTTTCTCCCGCTAAGTCCTGCTGTTAATCTATATTCTGTAGCCCAGGCTACGGAGAGAAAGAGGGAAAATGGACACGAGGAAACTTGACCAATCTTCTTGTCCATCTGTTTGATTTCAAGGCTGGAATCAAGGTCTAATTACACTTCCATTTGCTTGGCTTTTTTCTTGGGTTGACTGTCTTACCATTTCCTTAGGAAAATGGAAACATTTGAAATGTACTGGCCAGTTTCAAATCTTCTGACCCCTTTTATTGGTTATATTGGCTTTCTGTAACATTTTGCAGTCTCTATCGTCCCTTTCCCTTTTCTGTTCAGCCGGTGCAGTTAATTACATTCAGAACTGAGACTGCGGCCCCAGTTTTCTGCACAGAGCAAGAATGGATTGAACTTCCTTCGTGCTGTCATTTTAGCACTTTGATATTGCAGTTACAATGAATTCCTACGTAGATTATTCTAACAAAGTTACTAACACATTGATGTTGTGCTGTTCATTTTGTTAAAATAGATTTTCAAGCTTCTTTCAAAACTTTGAGGAATTTGTTTATACATTACTTTATGAAAATATAATGATAAGTGTATGTAAGCCTGTGGTGACTTTATGAAATTCTCTGTGGGAGACATATGTTTTAAAACAATTTAAAACTGTAGCAAAATAATATCCTAATGAATGCACTAAATGTTTCCACTTTGTGGTTTCCACGTTGCAGTTCAGATTACATTGCATACCTAGTTTCTGTTCTAAGTTACTTGCTTCTGTTATTTTCAGGACAACATGGAGCCCCGGGATTCCCAGGACTCAAAGGAGTCAAAGGCAATATGGGCCCGAGTGGGTTTCCAGGGGAATGTGGCCCACCGGGTGACCAGGTGAATGGGGAGCCAGGTCCAGTTGGGCCTCCAGGCCAGCCCGGTACCAGTGGCCCTCAAGGTGAAGGGTATTTTAAAATTTGAGGCCTAACTGCATGCACAGAAGCTGACTCACATCAGGAGCTACTTCCTCCAGACTAACCTGTTGCTCATTAATAGCTTACCTCCTTTCTCTCTGCACCATCAACTCTTTTGTCACTTAACTTCTGGCTGCACGCTATCACAGACCTTTCCTTTTTGTTCCCTCTTCACTCCCTCACTTTTTTTTGATTCTCAAAAAATTGTTTGATCTCTAACTTTTCTCGGTTCTGGTGAAAGGTTATTAACACGAGGCAGGAATGTTGTACCTCCCTCCACAGAATCTGCCTGGCCTGCTGAGAATTGCAGCATTTTTTTTTGTTTCAGATTACCTGCATCTGTGGTATTTTGCTTTTTCCTTAAGGGAGCAGACACAGATTTCTAACCTCATCCTCAAAGCAAACCAAAGAGAGTCAAGGGGCTGGAAGTGAAAGATTCCACATTTGCCTGAACTCATTTTGATGATGGCTTCATTTCAGATCTTTGTCCCATGCCACCTTAGGGAACAACTTGTATGATATTTAAATCAATCTCATCACTGTAAGCCCAATATTAAAAAAAGAGACAAAGTCATCGAGGTTAAAGAGGAGTGTGTCCCTATCTGAATTCCTGCATTGACTAACACCATCCCCTCAAACAAATCTTCTGTTGCTGTCAGCCTCTCTTCCTCTCTGCTTTACCAGCCATTTAGCCTTCTGGACCACTGCCACTCAATTGCTGGCCTGATTCCCCCAGCCTACTTTCTAATCTATAATCTTTCTCATTTCCCAACACCCTCTCACTCATTCCATTCCTCAGCTCTGGTTAGTTTTAATGTACAAGCCTGCCCCACCACTCACTGAGATTGGGGCAGATCTACCTCAGCACCTGCTCCACATCTGCACCCCTCGATTCCTGTCACACCCTCAAACCCACCACCCACCTGGAACTTATTGACTGAACGCCCTCAGCCCAACCAACATCCAGCTTTCTCTGGTGAAGAAACTTTTAATCTCCGCAGGTGCAGGGATAGGAAAACTTTGGAGGGATGAGGGCCAATCATGGGCAAATGGGATCAGTACAGGAAGGCAACTTGACCAGCATGGATGAGTTGGGCTGAATGGCCTGTTTCTATGCTGTGTGACTCTATGATTGGAATGAAAAAGCAAAAGAAAAAAGATCTCAGGAACCAGAGTGCTCTGTAAGAGATTAAAAAGCTGGATATAGGGTGGGTTTATGAAAATAAGGAAACAGTTGATGCAGGATCGATTTCAACATTTAAGAGAAGTTTAGATAAATATGTGAATGGGAGCGGTATGGAGAGCCGTATTCCAGGTATGGGTCGATGGGATTATGCAGAACAACAGTTCAGCATGGACTTGATGGGCCAAAGGAACTGCTTCTGTGCTGCACTTTTCTAAGACTCTATAAGCATGCTACCTAGCCATTAAAATTCAGCAGGACCCCTGTGAACCTGGGATTTTGTGACTCTCTTCTGCGGGCAACGCTTGTTCCCTGCTCCCTCTACAACTACCCTCAAGTATCAGGGTGCATGTTTCTATTTTACTTTCTCTATTAATTTTTAAACTTTTTTCGTAAATACTAGTTTTATTGATTCCTGCATTCCAATTAGATAGTTTTGCTTACAAACTCTCACAGTAATTTTGTCACACGTTGGGTAATTTCTTGGTGAGGGCAGTAAGTCTTCAGCTAAACACCTATTGTTGGGTCCAGCAATGTCACAGAATCATACTGTATGTACAGCCTGTTCTTAAATCCAAAGTATGATCTTCAATCTGAAATGTTAGCAATTATTTCACTTCATACACGTATGCTGCCTCATATTTTGAGTATGTATTTCTTCCATTTTCTCTTTCTTTAATTTTTTTTTAATATAATTTTTATTAAGTTTTCAAAAAGAAAACATAGATAATATCCACCCTCCCCCCCCCATATACTCCTACCTAAAAAAGAAAAGAAAGAAGAAAAAAAGAAGAACCGCCTGGATATCCTTTAATTTTTAAAGTTGCCCCTGCACTTTGCAGTAAATCCTTAACTTTCACGGAGGTTACGTTCCTGAAATGACTAGGCCTTCGAAAAATATAATTCCATTTACTGCCGATGGGAATGAGGCAGGGCAGGTGACAGAAGTTTGTTTAGAGGAACACCTTTCATCTAGTGATCATTATGCCATTAGTTTCAAGATAATTGTGGAGAAGAATAGGTTTGGTCCTTGAGTTGACATTCGAAGTTGGAGAAAGTCCAATTTTGATGGTATCAGAAAGGGTCTGGCGAGTGTGGTTTGGGCCAGTTTGTTTTCTGGCGAAAGTGTACTTGGTAAATGGGAGGCTTTCAAAAGTGAAATTTTGAGAGCAAAGGGTTTGTATGCTCCTGTCAGAATAAAAGGCAAGGTTAATAGGCTTAGGGGAACCTTGGTTTTCAAGAGATATTGAAGCCCTGGAGGTGAACAGCAGAGAACACACAGGCAGGAGGGAAGAAATGAGGTACTTGAGGAGAATAAGGAATACAAGAGAACACTTAAGAAGGAAATCGGGAAGGCTAGAAAAAGACTTGAGGGTGGTCTCGCAGACAAGGTGAAGCAGAATCTCAAAGGCCTCTACAGATATATTACTAAGAGCAAAAGGATGGCAAAGGACAAAATTTGTGCTTTTGTGGATCAGCATGGTCATTTATGCATGGAGCCAAAAGAGATGGGGTGGATCTTAAATCTATATTTACTTGGGAGATGGACACATAGAGTTTATACAACTGAGGCAAATCAGCAGTGAGGTTATAGACTGTATACAGTTAGCAGAGGAGGAGGTTGATTGCTGTCTTGAGGCAAGTTAGGGTGGATAAATCCCCAGGAGCTGACAAGGTGTTCCCTCAGACCTCCTGGGAGGCTAGTGCCAAAATTTCAGTGGCTTAGCAGGGATATTATAAAATAAACTTAGCAATGAGAGAGGTGCTGGAGGACTGAAGAATAGCTAATGTTGTTCTTTTGTTCAAGAAAGATTCTAAAAATAAGCCAGGAAATTATAGGCCAGTGAGCCTGACTATACAAGCGACTATACAAGTATATAAGTATTTGAATAGGCAGCGACTGATTAGGAATAGTCAACATGGCATTGTGCAAGGTAAATTGTGTCTAAACAATATCATTGATTATTTGAGGAAGTTACCAGGAGAGTTGATGAAAGCAAGGCAGTGGATGTTGTGTACTAGAATTTAGCAAAGCCTTTGGCAAGGTGTCGCGCAAAAGGGTGGCGAGAAAGGTTCAGTCACCTGGCATTTAGGATGAGGTAGTAAATTGGATTGGACATTGGCTTTGCGGGAGCAGCCAGAGAGTGGTTGTAGATGGTTGCCTCTCTGACTGGAGGCCTGAAACTAGTGATGTGCTGCAGGTATCGGTACCGTGTTGTTTGTCATCTATATCAATGATCTGGATGATAATGTGTTAAACTGGATCAGAAAATTTGTGGATGACACCAAGACTGGACAGCAAGGAAGCCTATCAAAGCTTGCAGCGGAATGTGGACCAGCTGGTAAAATGGCAGATGGAATTTAGGGCAGACAAGTGTGAGTGTTGCACTTTGGGGGGACCAACCAGGGATGGACTAACACAGTGAGTGGCAGGGCATTGAGGGATGTGATATAACAAATGGATCAGGGAATACAGATCCATAATTCCTTGAAAGTGGGGTCACAGGTAGGTTCGCAAAGAGAGCTTTTGGCATATGGCCTTTATCAATCAATGTATTGAGTACAGGAGATGGGACATTATCTTGAAGTTGTATAAGGTGTAGGTGAGGCCTAGTTTGGAGTATTGTTTGCAGTTTGGATCACCTATCTATAGAGAAGATATCAATAAGGTTGAAAGAGTGTAGAGAAAATTTACAAGGATATTGCAGGACTGGAGGATCTGAGTTACAGAGAAAGGTTGCATAGGTTAGGAGTTTATTCCCTAGAATGTAGAAGATTGAAGAGAGATTTGATGGAGGTATATAAAATTTTGAGGGGTATAAATAGGGTAAATGCAAGCAGGTTTTTCCATTGAGGTTGGATAAGACTAGAACTAGAGGTCATGGGTTAATAGTGAAAGGCAAAATATTTAAGAGGAACATAAGGGGGAACCTCAGTGTTTCCGTTCAGGGACGATTTCCAGGTTATTATGCTTTGTACATTATTAACGTAATGATTATAGCAAATCGAGGGCTTACAGGAAGGCAGAGATGTAAAATAATCTCTGCTGCCAGGAATAAGTCATAGACAAATCCATAGGGCTAAAGGCTGACATGTCCCCTGGATCTGTTGGCTTCTGATCTAGGTATTAGAGGAGGTGGTTGTAGAGTTAGTGAGTACACTTTTCGTGACCTGTCGAAATTCCTGTGATTTTGAAGAAGTCACAGGGGATTAGAACATTGCAGACTTTATTCATGAAAGAAGAAAAACAGAAAGCAGCATAGTATAGGCCAGGTAGCCAAACATCTGTTGTTGGGAAAATGCTGCACTTCATTCTTAAGGAGAAAATGACAGGGCTTTTAGAAAATTGTAGGACAATTAACCAAAGTGAAAGTGGTTTTCCAATTCTTTGGCAGAGTAAACAACGAGGGGAAATAGTAGATGTATTTGGATTAAGATGCCACAGGTATATGATATTGGGGATAATATATTGGCATGAATAGGGTGTTGCTAACGGACAGGAAATAGCATCAGGAAAATGGATCACCTTCGGATTGGCAGTTAAGAACTGAATGGGTGCAATAGTATTCAGCTGGACCCTCTAGTCGCTAACTTGCTGGATTGAAAGCCTGGGGCCTGGGGATAGAGGGCAGACTGAGTGCAGTGTAGCCAACCTTGCAGATGGTTAGTAGTTCCAGAGAAAGGAATCACCTATGTTTCTCAGACTTGTCATCTGCAGAAATTCTCTAATGACTCAGCAATAGTTCAGTGTATAAAGGGAGGATGAATACAGGGCCCTGGTGGAGGACTTTGACAAATGGTGCAAGCTGAATCACCTGCAGCTCAAGATCAGTTAGACAAAGGAGATGGTGATGGACTTTAGGAAGACTAAGCCTGCACTGCTCCCTGTTACTATTGATGGTGAGGACCTGGATGTGGTGAGGACCTACAGGTACCTGGGGCTGCACTTGGATGACAGACTTGAGTGGAGCCCCACCACAGAGGCTGTGTACAAGAAGGGCCAGAGTCACCTCTACTTCCTGAGGAGACTGAGGTCCTTTGGAGCATGCAGGCCTCTCCTTCACACGTTCTACCAGTCTGTTGTCGCCAATACCATCTCCTATGTGGTGCTGTGCTGGGGTGATGGCATCAACACGGGTGATGCCAAAAGGCTCAATAAACTGATTAGAAAGGCTGGGTCTATTATAGGAGTCAAACTGGGCACACTGGAGGCTGTGGTAGAACAAAGGACTCCACGGAAAATGCTTGCAATTCTGGACGATGTTTCTCACCCTCTGCGTGCCACCTTAGCTGAACGGAGGAGCTAATTTTAGTAATGGACAAAGACAATTGTGCTGCTCTAAAGAGTGCTATGTGAAGTCACTCTTACCCTCGACCATTAGGCTATATAATGAATCAACCTCTATCCGGGGAAGTGATGACCCCCTTCTGTTAGACTGTGGTAACTTACTTTTTTTTAAATTTTTTATTCTTTCTACTTCTCTTCTGATATTTGTATCTGTGCACTTGTAATGCTACTGTGACAATGTAATTTCCTTTGGGATCAATAGAGTATTTATCTATCTAATTGGAGATGAGGCAGAGTATCTTCTCTAAAAGGGCTGTGGAAGTGGTGTCATTGAATATACAGTATTCTAGATAAAGATTAACAGATACTTAAACTACAAGGGAGCTGAGGAGCATGGGGAGAAAGCAAGAAAGTGGTGTTGAGGCCAAGGCCGGTTCTGTCATGATCTTTATTCCAGTTTCTTATGTTCTTATGTATGTAGCAAAAACTACTGAATCATAAATGTCTTTCCTGTTTCAGGTCTCTCTATGAAAGGGTTTCGGGGAAATCCAGGTCACTTGGGACCCACACACATGAAAGGTCCTCCAGGCACACCTGGCAATCCAGGACCCCGGGGCCCAGTTGGTCAACAAGGTGACCCAGGTCCTGCAGGTATCAAGGGAAGACCTGGAACTCTTGGTCCAGTAGGTAGGCTGTGACTGCTTCCCTACGGTGTGATATTATTTGTCATCTTCGTCAAGGATTTGTGACATTTTTCATCTTCCAGCTCTCTGAATTGATACCTCAGATGACCCGGCTCACCAGCGGTGGTGAATCCCATGTGTTCCATTTCCTTCGCCTCTTACAGGGCCACAATCCAGCTGTATCAGTCACCCCATTCTACAAACAGCCTCACTTCATATCTTTAAAAATGCAAACACGAGGAATTCTGCAGATGCTGGAAATTCAAGCAACACACATCAAAGTTGCTGGTGAACGCAGCAGGCCAGGCAGCATCTCTGGGAAGAGGTACAGTCGACGTTTTAGGCCGAGACCCTTCGTCAGGACTAACTGAAGGAAGAGCTAGTAAGAGATTTGAAAGTGGGAGGGGGAGGGAGAGATCCAAAATGATAGGAGAAGACAGGAGGGGGAGGGGGAGAGGTACGTCAACTGTACCTCTTCCTAGAGATGCTGCCTGGCCTGCTGCGTTCACCAGCAACTTTGATGTGTGTCACTTCATATCTTAATCATTTTCTACCATTCTCTTTTACCCAGAGTTGTCTTTGACATCGTTTAAAGTGTTCACTACAGTCCATCAGTAAACATTATTCACTAAAGAGAGCTTGATTGAACTTGCAAGTTGTTAACTGTAATTATTTGCCAAATTAAAAATTAAATCATTCAAAAACCTGAATGGCGTAACTCCCTGCTATTGACGTTGCATCTTGAATCATAAATATTGGTTTTAAAATGAGTGCATCAAAATGCTTTTCCTTTCACTGTAATTATGTTCACTTCCCCTTTTGAATGGTGGATCAAAGGGAAAATACACAGTTTTTCACGATTGTACAAACACCATATTTTCCAATTATATACGCTTTCCCATGAACACTGACACACCAAATTTCCCAATCTCTCTCATTCTACCCTGGTGACGCATCACACAGAGGCACACACACATTGGTTGATCGCATGCAGAAAGATATAGATGTGATCAATAAATAAAAAATACATATACACACAGAAATATATCCAGAAATGCACTAGAAAAAAAGCAAGCGATATCATGAAGGATCATTCTTATGGGCTGTTAGTCCAACTCCCATTGGGGAAGAGGCTACTCAGCATTCGTGCCAGGACTACAGACACAAAAATAATTATGTCCCCCAAGCCATCAGGCTGTTCGACACCTCCACCATTACTCCACTCCACCATCCCCACCACCACTACATACACATCATCTAGTGTCACTTTATGCAGATACAATCAAATCTATGTATATAACAGCTGTACATTATGTTCATCAGACTGCTTTTATATTTATTGTGTTTTCCTTTTGATTTTATTTCATTGTGTTGTTTATGTTTTTGTGTGTTTTTCATACTGCATCAGATCTGGTGTAACAACCATTTCATTCTCCTTTACACTCGTGTACTGAAGAACTGCAATAAACAAGTTTGAATCTTGAATCCAGAATCTACCATATTTCTCTTTCTCCTGCATGCTTGTGCACAAGCCAATTTTCTAATCACACATACCAAATTGACCAATCTTCCTCTCTCTCTGAAATGTGTAAGAGAAATTAGTATGTATGATTAGGGAATCTCATTGAAATGTGTAAATGATAGTCCCTAATCATACATACTAAATCCTCCCAAAGCATCCGCTAAAGGCATGTGGAGACTTGCCTCATAGGTCTGTAGCAAGCTGACAAGATATTCTGAGTAACTTATTGTAACAGCACACCTGATTATAGATGGTTAATTTATCTGAGTCTCTTTATGTATTAGGCTGCAAAGGTGACCAAGGCATTGCGGGATTTCCAGGAGTACCAGGTCCACGGGGACAACCAGGCCCTTCTGGACCACAAGGACCAAATGGGGACTGTGGAATGAGTGGCCCAGATGGAAATAAAGGGTCTATTGGAATAAAAGGTACTAAACATTGGATTTTAGTCTGACATGTTGTTTCAGTTGTAAATCTGGTCTTAATATTTCCTTGTGAATCATTAACATGCTCTATTTGTAAATTAGAATCAGTATTTCTACATTTAAAACAATTTACAAACCTAAGTCATACTGAAAAAGTGCTTGAACTGGTACTTAGAAAAAAGAGTGATGATGCAGGGCATGGTGTTGAGAAAGCAGATAGACATAGACAAGATTCACAGTTGGCCTAGATGAGCCGGGCCAAAATGGGCTGTTTCTGTGTGCTGTACGGTCCTATGATTCTATATCCTATGTGGGGCTATATTTTTTTTTGCCCCTTCCTTTCATGAATTAGACAGAAAAGATAGCCTTTGGGATTTCAAGCATTGAGGTCTATGGTTTATAAATTCTGCTCTTTCTCTTTCTATCTCCATTTAGAAAGAAATATATTACTCTATATATGACTTCAGCATTTCAGATCATTCTTCAAACACCTGCTGTGCTTTGGTTCTCGAGGGCATTCTTTGAATGAATGTGAAGGTGGTGTGCTTCATTGTGGTGGTCTCATTTATCTGCATCGATCAGTGCTTGGACCTTAGCTTTTAACAATCCAGACTCTGAAATCCAAGACACAATTTCTAGATTTAGAAACATAGAAGCATAGAAAACCTACAGCACAATACAGGCCCTTTGGCCCTCAAAACTGTTCTGAATATGTCCTTACCTTAGAACTACCGAGGCTTACCCATAGCCCTCTATTTTGCTAAGCTCCATATATCCATCCAGGAGTCTCTTAAAAGACCCTACTGTTTCTGCCTCCACCGCTGCCGCTGGCAGCCCATTCCACGCACTCATCATTCTCTGCATAAAAAAACTTACCCCTGACATCTCCTCCATACCTACTTCCAAGCACCTTAAAACTATGCCCTCTCGTGCTAGCGGTTTCAGCCCTGAGAAAAAGCCTCTGACTATCCACACGATCAATGCCTCTCATTATCTTGTACATCTCTATCAGGTCACCTCTCATCCTCCATCGCTCCAAGGAGAAAAGGCTAAGTTCACTCAACCTTTTCTCATGAGGCATGTTCCCCAATCCAGGCAACATCCTTGGAAATCTCCCCTGCACCCTTTCTATGATTTCCTCGTCCTTCCTGTAGTGAGGTGACCAGAATTGAGCTCAGTACTCCAAGTGGGGTCTAACCAGGGTCCTATATAGCTGCAACATTACCTCTTGGCTCTTAAACTCAATCCCACAATTGATAAAGGCCAATGTACCGTATGCCTTCTTAACCACAGAGTCAACCTGCGCAGCAGCTTTGAGTGTCTTATGGACTCGGACCCCAAGATCACTCTTTTCCTCCACACTGCCAAGAGTCTTGCCATTAATACTATATTCTGCCATCATATTTGACCTACCAAAATGAACCACCTCATACTTATCTGGGTTGAACTCCATCTGCCACTTCTCAGCCCAATTTTGCATTCTATCAATGTCCCGCTGTAACCTCTGACAGCCCTCCAAGCTATCCACAAAGCGTCCAAACTTTGTGTCATCAGCAAATTTACTAACCCATCCTTCCACTTCCTCATCCAGGTCATTTATAAAAATCACAAAGAGTAGGGGTCCCAGAACAGATCCCTGAGGCACAGCACTGGTCACCGACCTCCATGCAGAATATGACCCATCTACAACCACTCTTTGCCTTCTGTGGGCAAGCCAGTTCTGGATCCACAAAGCAATGTCCCCTTGGATTCCATGCCTCCTTACTTTCTCAATAAGCTTTGCATGGGGTCAAAGGCCTTGCTAAAATCCATAACCACTACACCTACGGCTCTACTTTCATTAATACGTTTAGTCACATCCTCAAAAAATTTAATCAGGCTCGTAAGGCACGACTTGCCCTTGACAAAGCCATGCTGACTATTCCTAATCATATTATGCCTCTCCAAATGTTCATAAATCCTGCCCCTCAGGATCTTCTCCATCAACTTGCCAACCACTGAAGTAAGACTCACTGGTCTATAATTGCCTGGGCTATCTCTACTCCCTTTCTTGAATAAGGGAACAACATCCACAACCCCCCAGTCCTCCAGAACCTCTCCTGTCCCCATTGATGATGCAAAGATCATCACCAGAGGCTCAGCAATCTCCTCCCTCTCCTCCCACAGTAGCCTGGGGTATATCTCATCCGGTCCCGGTGACTTATCCAACTTGATGCTTTCCAAAAGCTCCAGCGCATCCTCTTCCTGAATATCTACAAGCTCAAGCATTTCAGTCTGCTACAAGTCATCCCTACAATCACCAAGATCTTTTTCCGTAGTGAGTACTGAAGCGAAGTATTCATTAAGTACCTCCAGTATTTCATCTGGTTCTATACATACTTTTCCACTGTCACACTTGATTGGTCCTATTTTCTCACGTCTTATCCTCTTGCACTTCACATACTTGTAGAATGCCTTGGGGTTTTTCTTAATCCTATCCGCCAAGGCCTTCTCATAGCCCCTTCTGGTTCTCCTAATTTCATTCTTAAGCTCCTTCCTACTAGCCTTAGAATCTTCTAGATCTCTATCATTGCCTAGTTTTTTGAACCTTTTGTAAGCTCTTCTTTTCTTCTTGACTAGATTTACAACAGACTTTGTACACCACGGTTCCTATACCCTACCATCCTTTCCCTGTCTCATTGGAACGTATCTATACAGAACCCCATGCAAATATCCCCTGAACATTTGCCACATTTCTTCCGCATGTTGTTTCCAATTTATGCTTCCAAGTTCCTGCCTGATAGCCTCATATTTCCCCTTACTCCAATTAAACATTTCCCTAACTTCTCTGTTCCTATCCTTCTCCAATGCTATGGTAAAGGAGATAGAATTGTGATCACTATCTCCAAAATGCTCTCCCACTGAGAGACCTGACACCTGAACAGGTTCATTTCCCAAATACTGGATCAAGTACAGCCTCTCCCCTTGTAGGCTTATCTATATATTGTGTCAAGAAACCTTCCTGAACACACCTAACAAACTCCACACCATCTAATCCCCTCACTCTGTTATTGTAATTCCTTTCCAGAATCTGTTTCCCTATCTGCTCCTGGATGTCCCTGTTACTATTGGAAAAAACACCCAGTAGGCTTATTGACCCCTTCCAGTTCCTAACTTCCACCCACAGGGACTCCGTAGACAACCCCTCCATGACTTCCTCCTTTTTTGCAGCCATGACACTATCTGTGATCAACAGTGCCACGCACCCACCTCTTTTGCCTCCCTCCCTGTCCTTTCTAAAACATCTAAAGCCTGGCACTTGAAGTAGCCATTCCTGCCCCTGCACCATCCAAGTCTCTGTAATGGCCACAACATCACAGCTCCAAGTGCTGATCCACGCTCTAAGCTCATCCGCTTTATTCATAATACTCCTCGCATTAAAATAAATACGTCTCAAACCATCGGTCTTAGTGCGTCCCTTCACTATCACCTGCCTATCCTCCCTTTCGCACAGTCTCCAAGCTTTTGCTATTTGTGAACCAACCTCCCTTTTCTCCGTCACTTCAGTTCGGTTCCCACCCCCAGCAGTTCTAGTTTAAACTCCCCCCAAAAGCCTTTGCAAACCTTCCCGCCAGGATTGGTGAGAGGGTAGAATAGTGAAAAGGCAAATTCAACACGATAGCACACTGGTTAGCCTAATCGCTTTGCAGTGTCAGCTGTAAGATCAGGGTTCAATTCCCACTGCTGCCTGTAAGAAGTGTGTACGTTCTCCCTGTGATAGCGTGAGTTTCCCTGAGTGCTCCAGTTTCCTCCCATATTCAAAAGATGTATGGTTATGGTTAGTAAGCTGTGGGCATGCTTGTTAGCACCTGAAGCAAGGTGACACGAGTGAACTGTTCAGTACAATCACTGATTTGATGCAAACAACACGTTCTGTGGTATGTTTCCATATACAGGTACAGATAAAGCTAATTTTTTTTTAACATACAGAATGAGCAAATATTTGTCAATCGAGTTCAATGCCAACAAACATGAGGTGTTTTCTTTGGCAGAAATAGAGAGGTCACTTAATGTTTAGAAGCTGCAAATCTACATGGGTACAAGGGTAAGGTGATCTTAGGATCTAAAGTGCAAGTTATGTTTATTGTCATATGCATCTATGCAGTGTAAAACTTACTCGCAGCAACGTGTTCAGGCATGGAGTATCATTTAAGTGTCATTGACAGGAAAACCAAATTAAGCATAGATTATATACAATTGTGTACAAGACAGAACACAATTAGAACAATGTGATGGAAGTGGCCGGAGTGTTGCTCGTTGGTTCGAAAAGTGAATGGCTGAGGGGAAGATGGATGCATCATTGATTAAAAGACTCGCCTCGGGTTAGCAAGATTGCAAAAAAAACACAAACTGTACAAGCAATGTTTATTTCTAGAAGAATAGATCTGAAAAGTAAGGCAATTATACTGAATCCCGTTCCATGTTGTCGGACCATGGCCTCCTCTTCTACCACAATGAGGCACCTCTCAGGCTGGAGGGGGAGCACCTCATATTCTGTCGAGGTAACCTCCAACCTGATGGGATGAACATCGATTTCTCTTTCTGCTAATTTTTTTCCCTCTTCATCTACTTCCCACTCTGGCTTCTTACTTCTTCTTCTCACCTGCCTTTTGCCTCCCCCAGGTGTCCCTCTTCCTTCCCTGGTTCACTCTCCTCTCCCATCAGATTCCTTACCTCCCAGATTTTTATTCCCCCCTCCCCACTTCCCCATCCACCTGGCTTGACCTATCACTATATATCTTGTCCTCCTTCACCTCCCCCCCCCCAACCTTTTTACTTTGTCTTCTTCCCCCTTCCTTTCCAGTCCTGATGAAGGGTATTGGCATGAAATGTCAATGATTTATTCATTTTTTTAGATGCTGCCTGGCCTGCTGCATATAGTGTGTTGCTCAAACCTTGGTTAGAGCACACTGCCCCTGCTTTCTGTAAAGAAAATAAGTTTATGATAGAACATAACATTTTCATAACTTCATACTTTGTTGAAATGAAAAACAGTGAGCAATTTGTAGCTGATCCTGGTAAGTGAGAGACACCCACAGTTTTTATCCAGGAAAACCCTATCAGTATGCTTCACCAATAACTTTGTTGTAGACTGGTACTGCTTTCTATAAAGAGACAATCATGAAATTTGATTTAAACATATGCCTTGGCAGAAAGCTGCTGGGGCAGATTTTTACCAGACCCAAACACGAGGAATTCTGCCGATGCTGGAAATTCAAGCAACACACATCAAAGTTGCTGGTGAACGCAGCAGGCCAGGCAGCATCTCTAGGAAGAGGTACAGTCGACGTTTCAGGCCGAGACCCTTCGTCAGGACTAACTGAAGAAAGTGCTAGTAAGAGATTTGAAAGTAGAAGGGGGAGGGGGAGACCCAAAATGATAGGAGAAGATAGGAGGGGGAGAGATGGAGCCAAGAGCTGATAGCGAGTTTGAGTCAAAATGTGGTCGAAAAGTTGAAGAGCCGAAGAAATGAAACCATGTCTCACCAGTTCAGTGAAACCATCTCTCACTCAGTTCAGTGAAACCATCTCTCACTGCTCCCCATCTGTATGAAGAAGTTTAAATCTTCTCTTCAACGGGAGTTCAGTGAAACCATCTCTCACTGCTCCCCATCTGTAATTTCTTCGGCTCTTCAACTTTTCGACCACATTTTGACTCAGACTTGCTATCAGCTCTTGGCTCCATCCCTCCCCCTCCTGTCTTCTATCATTTTGGATCTCCACCTCCCCCTCCCACTTTCAAATCTCTTACTAGCTCTTCTTTCAGTTAGTCCTGATGAAGGGTCTCAGCCTGAAACGTCGACTGTACCTCTTCCTAGAGATGCTGCCTTTACCAGACCCAGAAGGCTTGGTGTATAGGAAAGGTTCAGAGGGATATAGGCCAATCTCGGGCAAATGGGACTGGTTCAAGCAGGCACAGACTCTTCCACCTATCACCTCCCAGCTTCTTACTTCATCCTCCTGCCCCCAACTAGCTCTACCTATCACCTTCTAGCTCGTCCTCCTTCCCCAACTCCTCTCCCAGCTTTTTATTCTGGCATCTTTCCCCTTCCTTTTTAGTTCTGATGAAGGGTCCCGCCCCGAAACTCAAGTTGTCTGCATAGACAAGTTGGGCTGAAGGGCTGGTTCCTGTTCTGCATGGCTTGTTGTATTTTTCAATTGAAGCAATATGTGGGAGTAACTTGTTTATTAGTGTGTGACATTACACGTAGGCAAGTTGTGAGTTTTGAGTGAAATGAGTAAGCCCTTGCTGAGTTTATCTACTTGCTGCCTGAGAGGCAAACAGTTCAACAAATCTTATCACACTCCAACTTATCCAAACCACATTTAAAAAGAGAGATGAGTACTCAAAGACGGAATATCTAGCTCAGATTACAGTAGGATTCTTTACACTCATGTACAGTTAGATATTGAAACTGCTGTTCGGGGATGACACTATGCACAACGCCCCAAGAGAATACCTAGTGCAAGAATGGAAATTCATTCAGTGCTTTATCTTGTGCTGAGATTTTGAAAGATGTTATCTGAATACTAACATTACTGGAATATTTTAAATAACACTAATAGGAAAGGAACGATGGTTTTGTTTCAGGAGAAATTGGGGAGCCAGGAGATATGTCAACGCCAAATATCATTTACATAAAAGGTGACCGTGGATTTTCAGGCCCCTCCGGTGAACATGGATTTACAGGGCCAAGAGGTGAGGAGAGACTACAACTTTATTACTTTTCTAGCCTGTGGCTAGAGGACTATTTAGCTAGCGATGGGGGTAAATGGTGGAACTGATTCCTCCAACTCATGAATGACATGGAATTCAACAAAATCAGATGGTCAGGCTTAACCTTGGCTGTTTGGGTCTGGGTCTGAATCTGCAGCTACTCTGGACAATGGCAATGGCAATGCTCCTAGGAAGTACAGACATCTGGCCTAGGATCTTGTAAGAAATACCACCATGCCTTCAGGACCCTGTCTGAGATTTAACTCCATGGCCTGTGAGCAGAAGTCCTTCATAAGTACCCAAACATGGTTATAAAATGAGGTACAATCGTCCTTTCAGGAATTGCAGGAACGCCACTGTTCAATGATTCAATTGACACAAAATCCTTGTCATGCCAATCACACACTTACTTTTATCACCTTCAGCATTAGTTTGAAAGTGAATTGTGGTACAAATTCATCCTTGACAACACGTGAAGCACAAGAGCGTAGCATGTTCACATTGTCCTCTTTATTTTCTGAAATTCCATCTTGGAATTAAATTGTGGAAATGGAGTTCAACATGCATTTGCTTCTGCGTTGGAACTTCAACCCAGCTTCGCACTGTGCATTAAGCTGCACTCAGTGGAGTAACCAAGCATAAGGTGCTTCGCTCAGCTCAGTAAGATCGCATTAGGGCCAAGTTCGGGGAGGCCAGATATTAAGTAGCTCCATACTGCAGTGGTCAGGTGGGCAAGTCAGGACTGGAGTGTGGACTATTGCTAGCCAGCTCTTCTGAACAGAACCGCTGCCATATTGTGGGATTGAATCTCTCCTCTGTTGAACCTTTGCTGCAGCACTGTGCAATAGTGTTCTGGATTCCTGAGCACAAGGGCGGTTTGTTTCATATATTCTTCACTAAAACATCATGATAACTTTTTCAGGAGACAAGGGATTTCCTGGAATTCCAGGGACCCCTGGACACCCTGGAAGGCCTGGCTTACCAGGCCCCAGGAAAGGCTTGTCTGGAATTGTTGGACCAACGGGTCCAGCTGGACGTCAGGGCTTAATGGGAGAAAAAGGTGAAATTGGTATCATTGGATTTCCCGGAATGAAGGGTGAGAAAGTAAGTCTTTGATTCAATAGAATTGTTTCATCAGATTTATTTTGCTATAGCATCAAACCAATGCATTTCAATAGACTTGAGATGATCTCACACTGTGGTTTATTTGCACCTAGGGTGATAATGGAGGATGTGGGATACCTGGATTACCAGGGAATCCTGGTTGTAAAGGTGCAAGAGGTAAGTGTGCATCATTAGTTCCCCAAAATATTTCAGTGATTGTGTTGCTTCCTGCTAAGGCTATCAGAATGAGCTTTAATATCTCCGGCATATATCATGAAATTTGTTAACGTAGCCACAGTGATACAATGAAATACATAATAAACAGATGTAGAGAAAAAAAAACTGAATTACATTAAGTATATATACTGTAAGTCTATAGTTAAGTTAAAATAAGTACTGCAAAATAACAAACTAAAAAGAGTAGTGAGCTAGTGTTCATGGGTTCAATGTCCATTTAGAAATCCGATGAGAGAGGGGAAGGAGCTGTTCCTGAATTGTTGAGTTTGTGCCTTCAGGCTCCTGTACCTCCTTCCCGACTGTAACAATGAGCAGAGGGCATGTCCTGGGTGGTGGGGATCCCTAATGATGGACGCCGCCTTCCTAAGGCACCACTCCTTGATGATATTTTGGATACTATGGAGGCTAGTGTCCATGATGGAGCTGTCTAATTTTACAAGTTTCTGCAACTTACTTCAATCCTGTGCGGTAGTCCCTCTGTAGCAAATGATGGTGCAGACAGTCAGAGTGCTTTCTGCAGCACATTCGTAGAAGTTTTCGAGTGTTTCAGATGACAAATGAAATCTCAGACTCCTGATGAAGTATAACTGCTGTCTTGTCTCTTTATAGCTGCATTAATATGTTGCATCCAGGTTAAGTTCTCAGATATACTGACAGCCAGGAATTTGAAACTGATCACTCTCTCCATTTCTGATCCCCCTATGAGGATTGGTTTATGTTTCCTCGTCTTGCCCTTTCTGAAGTTCACAATCGTCTCTTTGGTCTAACTGATGTTGAGTGCAAGATTGTTGCTATGAGACTACTCAACTAAATGGTATCTCACTCCTGTACACTATGAATTGTACTCTCATCCCATGTAGCTAACATTCACTGAATGGAAGCTGCAAGTTTCAGTTACTTGGCATTTGTAGCTCCAAGTGAGCATGATCTGGAATCTTAAAGATTCAAGTTTCTGGATATTAGATATTCATAAATTCATTTTATTTGGTGTTTAGAAGAATGAAGGGTTACTTAATGAGATGTATAGGATCCCAAGGGGCATGATCCTAAGTTGAGATATTTTTACTAGTGGGAGAGTCTTGAACGAGGGGATGTAATTTCAAGATAGGGGACTAGTCATTTAAAAGAAAGTACATAGATATTTCTTCTCACAGAGGTAGTGAATGTCAGAAATTCTCCAGCCTTGAAAGTTGTGGAGGCTCGATGATTAAATGTTTTAAGTTGGAGGTAGATTAATTTCTGAAAGATAAAGATTAATTTCAGAAAGATAAAGATTTGATCTCAGGAAATTGGGGGTAATGAGAATCTGGCAGTGAAGGAATTGAGGCTGGAGGTAGATCAACCAGGATCCTATTGAATGGAGAAGTAGGGCTAAGGGGCCCGGCGGCCTACGCCTTCTCCTATTTTCTTGTCTTCCTATGCTTTTGGGGATGTGCCCCAAGTGAGCTGTGTGACCATGGTGGTCATTGAGACGCTATTATAGATAGGGGTGTCGCAGCTTGGAGATCAGTCCCAGTGTTGTCGAGTCTCTGTATGTCTTCCCCGCACGATGCATGGACTTTCTCTGGGTCCGCCAGTTTCCTTCCACAGTCCAAAGATGTACCAGGTAGGTTAATTGGTTATTGTAAATTGTCCTGTGATTAGGTTACGCTTAAACTGGGGTTGTCAGGGGGTTGCTGGGTGTTGTGACCCGAAGAGACAGGAGGGCTTCTTCCACACTGTATCTCTAAATAAATAGATGAAATAAATATCACTAATACACTAACTGAGGAGGCCACAAAGCAAATCAGTGAGGGTAGAGCGATGGATGTGATATATATTCATTTTAGTTAGCCATCTGACAAAGCTCCCCAAGATGGGCTCATCCAGAAAGTTGCAAGGAAACCCGGCTGTGTGGATTTGAAATTGACTTGCTCACAGAAGGCAGAGGGTGGTAGTTGATGGAGCGTATACAAGTCAAATCAAGACAAGTTTATTGTCATTTAACTATGTACGTGTATACCATCAAAGAAGACAAGTTTCTCTGAACCAGGTTGTAAAGCACTATAGTACACATAACACACAATCAGTTGTGTAAGTAAGGATGAAATCTCTGAATGGATTACACATATATAAACAAACTAAAGTGCATAAATTAAACATTTTAAGGTACAGAACAGATTAACCAGTGACACTTGGAATACAGCAAGGAGTTCAGAAGCCTCATGGCCTGAGGGAAGAAACTGTTTCCCATCCTGACTGTCCTTGTTTTTATGCATTGGAGTCTTCTGCTTGATGGTAGAAAGTCAGAGAGGATGCTGGATGGATCCTACCTAGAAGTTAGTGACTAATGGTGTTCAGAGTGGGATCCCTATATATTTTGATTTTATAAATTTTGGATGAGGAAATAGCTGGGTGGATTAGTAAGTTTGCAGTTGACACAAAGGTTGGTGATGTTCTGGATAATGTAGAAGATTGTCAGCGGTTACAGTGGATATAGTCAGGATACAGATCTGGTCTGAGAAGTAGTAGCTGGAAAAGTGTGAAGTGGTAGACTTTGGAAGATTGAACCCGAAGGCAGAAAACAAGGTTAATGGCAGGATTCTTAGCAGTGTGGAGGTACAAAGGAGTCTCTGGTTCAAGTCATGTTTCCAGTTCACGATGGCATTGGTAAAACACAGTGATGGCTTATAGGCAGCAAACAAATCTACTAGCTACATTATTAATCATACTTTTTCTGGACAACGATCACCATCATCAATAGCCTGTAACTTTCCTTTCGGAGCTAAGCTTTGAACTGTCTGTACAACCTGACATTATTGCGGTGTGAAAGTTTCAAAGGTGCAGGATGGTTGCAGCATGGTGTGTACGGGCCAAATCAAGACAGCGGTGCCCCGGGCCAGGGAGTGAGGAATGAGCTGATGCTTGACTGATTTAAGCTCCAGGCCGGGTTGAAAAGGTTGGGTACGGGCCGGATTGAGGCAGGAGGACCTGGGCCCGAGAGCATAACAAAGCAGCAGGGCCCGGGTCCAGAAACAAGAAATGACCCGCTGTTTGGCCGATTTAAGCTCTGGGCCGGGTTGGAAAGGTCAGGACGTCAGAGCTGGAGGTGAGGGATGGGCCGGTAAATTGATAGGGTGGGTAATAATTATACTGGCTCTCAATAGTAGGAGGATTGACCTCAAAAGCTGTAATGTAATGCTACCACTCCTGTAAAACTCTGGTTAGATCACACTTTGTATTGTCTTCAGTTCTGGTCATCACATTACAGGAAGGCTGTACAAGCTTTAGAGAGGGTGCAGAGGAGATTTCTCTAACTTCTCTGGATTAGAGAACATGTCTTGTGAAGAAAGGCTGAGTGAATTAGGCTTTTCTCATTCAAGTTCAAAGTAAATTTATTTATTATACGTCACCATATACTACACTGAGATTCAGTTTCTTGCGGGCATTCACAGTAGGTGCAAAGAAGCACAATAGTGTTATGTCCTTTAACTTAAAAACATTGAACTAATTCAAAGGAATATGTGGGAGTCCAAACTGTGAGTCTAACTTTCAGTTTACTTCAAGCGAGGTGCCTACTTATCACATGATAACATGATGAGATATGCATTTAGCGCATTTTTACATATAACCTGCAATGCATTATTTTAACAAACAAGAATGCATAATCAAACTATATATATGAGGTAACTCAAATATTATTAAAATATTATTGAAACAACAAATAGAATCAATGAAAGACCTTGGAGTGAAGATGGGTGAGAGATGACTTGATAGTGCTGTGTAAGATTGTAGGATGCATAGATGGAGTGGACAGCCAACATCATTTTCCCAATACCAATCTGTTTAAGGTGAGAGGAGGAAAGTCTGAGGAGATATCAGAGGTATTATTTTTTTCACACAGAGAGTGTTAAGCATCTGGAACACACTGCCATGTGTGCTGATAGAATCAGATATAATAGGAATATAAAAGACTCTGGGCATATGGATATAATAAAAATGGAGGGTTATGGGCTATGTAATTGGAAATGGTTAGATTTATCATGGAAAAGGTTAAAAGGCTGGCAAAACATCATGGCCCAAAGAAGACATAATGTGCCATCTTGGTGTATGTTCACCAGAGCGTTGCCATCTGCATTATTACATCTACTGAACTTAAAATTTTCATCTGAAGTAGTAAATAGTAGATAACAATAATGGGAAGGAAGATATAAAGTTTAACAGGAGTTTGAAAATAGGGACAAAAGAGCACTTTTCTTATAAAGAGCAATGAAAGAAGAATTATTTATCTCCTGTGTTATAATTGTCCATTTTATAATAAATTTCCTCTGACAATAAACTGTCAATGCATCTTTCAACAGGAGACATAGGCGAATCTATTCTTATGCAGCCATCTCCTGGTACAAAGGGACAACTTGGTGACCCTGGAGATTCAGGTAATGTTTACCTTTCGGAGAGTGATCATCTCCTGCTTTTGGACACTGCTCACTGACAACTCAGCTCGGCATTTAAGTCTGACATCAACTGAACTTAATGTTGATTCCGTGTGTGAAGCACTATTACTGTTTCTCCCAATTACTTGTTGCAACTTTGAAGAAAAAATAAGAGAGGCCCCCAAGAAACATTTGAAACCTTTGGTTCTGTTTCATTTTCTGAAACTTCCTCTGCTTTTTCCATCAAAAATTTAGTGGACAGGTATAAAATCTCTTGTGGAAAGTCATGGAATAGTTATTAATCTCTGTTCCTGTAAATTTTTTTTGGTCTATGTCTTTTAGTTTAATTTCTTTCTTCCTCCTTGTTCGTCATTTCTGCAATAAATGTTATCTGTTTCTTGTGGCTCCATGTCCTTGACCATGAATGGTCTGTTAACTGCCCTAGTCACTGTCTGCCGCACCTTTGTATTTGGTGTCACCAGCAACTTTTGAAATCACATGTCCAACTCATTTATGCAGGAGGTACAGAAGAGTTTCACCAGGATGTTGTCTGGATTGGGGTGTGTTTGCCATTAGGCATGGCAAAGTTGGATTATTTTCTCTGGAGTTTTTTGAGGAGCAACCTGACAGAAGTATACAAAATGATGAGAGTCATAGAATGGGTAGACAGATTTAGGGTATTGGAGAGTCTCAGCCTGAAACATTGACTGTCCATTTCCCTCCATGGATGCTGCCTGACCCACTGAGTTCTTCCAGTGCTTTGTGAAATGAGTGGCTTTGTCTGTATTAGAACACAAAACCATGGAGTCAACTTTTCAGGCCAAAGGTTCTTCATCAGAATGGGTAAGGAGGGAAAATATGCCCAACCTCCCTTTGATGAAAGATCTGCAGCCTGAAACATTAACTCTATTCCTGACTGGCTGATTTTCTGTTCCTGTTTTAGGTTTCCAGCACCTTCAGACATTGTTAAAATACTTTTTGAGAAAATTAGCTTGTTTGGTGTGTGAAAAGTAACTGCTGGGAAGGAGGATTTCTCTGATAGGGTAAAATTGGGGTGACCATGAGGATGAGCTGCTAACAAGATTGTCTGGGAGTGTGAATGGGATCCATCAAAGAGTTCAGAGATTCAAAGATTCATTCATTATCAAAGTATGTATGCAATATACAACTCTGAGATTCTTCTTCTCCAGACAGCCATGAAACAAAGAAAAAAAACCATGGCAGTCAGTTCAGAGAGAAACAACAAACCCATCAACATGATCATCAAACTTCCCATGCACAAAACACATCAAGAACATTGCCCCCCAACCCCCTCCCCCCACACGAAATGGACCAAGACTATCAACCTCCAAATCCCCCTCCCCCGCACAAAGAAACATCGAGAAAGAACTTGAGAAAAGACAAAATACAAAAGCCATGGGGCTGAAAAAAATGTATAGTCCATAGTCCAAAATCCATAGACAGAAAGCTCAGTAACATTCAGTAGCATTATCGAAAGAGAGAGAGAGCTCGGCCACAGCGATAGGCCGCAGAATGTAGACAGAAGAATGTAGGAATTGTGAAATGCCATGTAGATCAGGCTGGGAGTGTCCTCCAGCCCACACCAGGCATGTCCTCCTGCTCTGCATCTTGTAAATTCACCTTTATTATTTTGCCACCTTCACCATCTTCTTTGTCATTTAGAAAGCTCTATCCTTGACTTTGGTTCCTCTACCTCTACCTCCGGTGAGAATTTATCTGGCCTAGGCCTTTTTTCTTTTGACTGAAGGAGGATGAAAGGTGACTCATGAAGGTGTATGTGATTAAAAGAGGAATAGACACAGTGGCTAGCAGCTCCTTTTTCCCAAGGCAGAGTGGCTAACACTAGAGGACTTCCTTTTAAGCTGATGGGAGATATCGGAGGTTTTTTTTTACACAGAGTGGTGAGCACTTGGACCACACTGCTGGGGGTGGAGATAGAGGCAGGTACACTAGGGACACCAGGAACGCGCTGCTGGAGGTGGAGATAGAGGCAGATACATTAGGGACATTTAAGAGTCTCTTAGCTAGACACATGGATGAAATTAAATAGGAGTGTTTGAGTTATACAGAAGGGAGGCGTCTGATTGATCGTGGAGTAGATTAAAAGGTCAGGACAACATTGAGGGCCAAAGGGCCTGTACTATGTAGCACCATTTTATATTCTATATTCTGTCTAGCTGGTTTATCGATATTAAATACATTGTTGTGTATTTAAATACATTGAGCCCTGATGAAGAGTCTCAACTCGAAACGTTGACTGTTTACTCTTTTCCATAGAAGCTGTCCGGCTTGCTGAGGTCCTCCAGTATTTTGTGTGTTGTCTTGAATTTCCAGCATCTGCAGATTTTCTCATAAGACCATAAGACATAGGAGCAGAATTAGGCCATTCAGCCCATCAAATCTGCTCCGCCATCCCATCATGGCTGATCCCGAATCTAGACATCCCACCCTGCAAAAACTTATTTCAGGGAGGTAGCACCATCAATTTGCGGGAGACTCCCAGAACTTCTAGGAGAGGTGGGATGTCTGCAATAGAGTAGCTCCTTAGCAGCTAGCCAGCTAGTTTAAATAACGTTAGCTATGCTAATGAATGAATGATACCTGTTAAACTCACGTCAACATGTCTTTTACAGTCTTAACCCACCATGGGCAATAGAAAAGTCACTGTTGCAAACAGTGCAGCGAGCAACACTGTCATTATTTTGACCCCTATTAGGCAGGGGTACACTTTAGGGTAGTCTGGGGTGATGTACGTTTTATATTTTCTTTTTTGGAACACTCTGCCATGGCGCACGTGCGCGTGCCCTCTTGCGCTCTTGCTCTCTCGCTCTCTTGTGGTCGTGGTCACTCTCGCTCTCTCTTTTGGGGTCACTCTCGCGCTCTCTTGGTTTCTCTCTCTCGCTCTCGCGCTTGCTCGCTCTCAAAAAAATTGATTTCCGGGATATTGTATATAATTTGCGGGCGTCAGGGAGCCACTATTAATATGTGGGAGACTCCGGGAACTTCCAGGAGAGGTAGGATGTCTGCGAATCCCACTCAACCCCATAGACCTGCCTTCTCGCCATATCCTTTGATGCCCCGACCAAGCAGGAAATGATCAACTTCCGCCTTAAATATACGCATGGACTTGGCATCCACTGTAGTCTGTGGCAGAGCATTCCACAGATTCAGTATACTCTGGCTAAAAAATTCCTCCTTACCTCTGTTTTAAAGGGTCACCCCTCAATTCTGAGGCTGTGTCCTCTAGTTCTGGACACCCCCACCATAGGAAACGTCCTCTCCGTATCCACCCTATCTAGTCCTTCCAACCTTCGGTAAGTTTCAATGAGATTCCCCCATATTCTTCTAATTTCCAATGAGTACAGGCCCAATGCTGTCAAATGGTCCTCATTTGTTAACCCCTTCATTCCTGGAATCATCCTCGAGAACCTCCCCTGGACTCACTCCAAAGACAACACATCCTTTCTGAGATATGGAGCCCAAAACTGTTGACAGTACTCCAAATGCAGCCTGACTCGTGTCTTATAAAGGTTCAGTATTATCTCCTTGCTTTTATATTCTATTCCCCTTGAGATAAATGCATGGCCTTGGTTGTCATGTTTGACATTGTTGTGTCACTCTTTTACTTGCCACGTATCCAATGACAAATAAAACTTCACTTGCATAGTTTCCCTTCAGGCAAATCACACAGCAGAAATCAGCCTTAGTTGGAATATGCAAACCAAACTGCAGATGCTTGAAATCTGAGGAACAGAAATTGCTGGAAGTATTCATCTGGTCAGGCAGTATCATAGAAAGGGAAGCAAAACTCCCACTTTAGATTAAAAAATTGTTGTCAACATTCTGTAAAGTCTTTGGACTGAAAAGTTGCATTGTTTCTCTTTCAACAGTTGCTGCTTCACCTGATGAGTGTTTTAGACTGCTTTATTTGATTAACCGTTTCTATATTTTAGAACTGTTTTATTTATTTAAAACATGTGCAGTTACTAGTGTGCTTTCATTTACCAAATTGTCTGGGGTGCAAAATGGAATTACCACACTGATCAAGTAACATTTCCCATGGATGAGGGTGACGTATGGTTGAGTGAACTCAGCCTTTTCTCCTTGGAGCGACGGAGGATGAGAAGTGACCTGATAGAGGTGTATAAGATAATGAGAGGCACTGATTGTGTGGAAAGCCAAAGGCTTTTTCCTAGGGCTGAAATGGCTAACACGAGAGGGCACAGTTTTAAGGTGCTTCAAAGAAGGTACGGAGGAGATGTCAGGGATAAGTTTTTTATGCAGAGAGTGGTGAGTGCATGGAATGGGCTGCTGGCAACGGTGGTGGAGGTGGATACAATAGGGTCTTTTAAGAGTCTCCTGGTTAGGTACATGGAGCTTAGAAAAATAGATGGCTATGGGTAACCCTAGGTAATTTCTAAAGTAAGTACATGTTCGGCACTGAATGGCCTGTATTGTGCTGTAGGTTTTCTGTTTCTGTGTTCTATGGTTATGATCACAGAAAATCATACATTCACCAAAAAAAAACATATAGCCCAGTTCCCTGAGTGTCATGGCCTACAGATTGATGGTGCATGGGATATTGACCTGGAGCCACGTTTCTATAAGAACAAGCATGCAGCAGTTCCTCATGAAGCGCTGTTGTAGCTGCAGACAAAGGCAATCTAGCTTCCCTTCTCCCAAGTAAACACTATAGAGCAGCACCAGTGGAAGGGGAGGTGGGCAGCCCCTAACCCAGCATGGACTCCAGCGTGCCCACCACACCTCTACTCTCTCCCACACCGCCTCTGGTGTCTTCTCCTCTGGGCAGCTGCAATGGGTGACATCACAGCGTGAGGGGCTGGCCCACACAATCACCAAGGTCATGCAGCTAACACACACAAAACACTGGAGGAACTCAGCAGGCCAGACAGCGTCTATGGAAAAAAGCACATTCGATGTTTCGAGCCGAAACCCCTTGGCAGGCTATGCAGCTCCCCCTGTCCCCCTGCCATCGGTCTCAACAATGAACCAATGAACCGAACTTACAGTATACAACATTACCAATGTCCAACAGGGTCTTGTGATCACAAATGAAATGTCAAAGACAGTCATTTGCACCTTTTGTTGGACCGAGCACCAGCTCCATGCACTGCCTTCAACGCCTTCTTCCCTGTGTGGCCGCAGCGGGAGACGACACAGTACACAACAAGCCTATGCTGGGCTCCGCCGCTACCCAGCAACTCTCTAGTGGGGAAGACCAGCACTATCTGGTGGTATCCAGCAGCGTCTTGCAATCGTAAGAAAAACATAAAGGACAAACAATTACACCACTGGTTGGATCTGGAGAACCTGCTGCGACCAAGAACGCCACCTTTCCAGAAGGCTCTTTTCATCACTTTTACTCTTAATCTCATCATCAATTCATGTGAGAACATGTAAAACTGAGACAAGATATGCAAAGAGAGATAATAGTGCAACTCACGCAGCTCAAAGTATACCATTGAGATGAAATTAATTGCCATTTAGAAATGTATGAGAAGCCTGGGTTACCAAGAAGACTGGAGGCAGATGTGTTGAAGATTGATCAGAATGCAGTATGTCCTGAGACATGGTAGAAAGATATACCTGTGAGCCTAACTTATGAAAGGCATAGTGGGAGCATTGATAGAAATGGGTTGATGAACAGAAAAGAAATAATTGTGTGTTGTGTGGGTATGAGAATGAATGGAAGTGGTGTCATGAAGATTCAACGCTGTTTTCAGTACCCTTTTGTTCAGAAGATGTTTGAATAATTTGAGTATAAAGATAGCAGTCTCAAATTGTTAGTTACAACATAGAAGGAACTGATTTCAAAATCTGAAAATAATTTGTATCCCAAGACATGTGACACTAGAAAGAATATTTTTCTTTTTCATCTTTACTTTCACTTTGTTATAATCAGACTTGCTCTCAGTTGAATTTTTCACTCGGCATATTTCATATCTCTGCTATTATTGTTTCATCATATTCACCCCAGGAAAGTTAACAGAATGTGGGGAGAAATACAGTTTAGCAGAATTGGCCAATATGTTGTTGTAGCCGTCCCTGAATCGTGGCTGAAGGATGGTTGTAGTTGGGAACTTAATGTTCAAGGTTACACGTTGTATCGGAGGGATAGGAAGGTAGACAGAGGGGATGGTGTGGCTCTGCCGGTAAAGAATGGCATCAAATCAGTAGAAAGATGTGATATAGGATCGGAAGATGTTGAATCCTTGTGGGTTGAGTTAAGAAACTGCAAGGGTAAAAGGACATTGATGGCAATTATATACAGGACTCCCAACAGTGGCTGGGAGGTGGACCACAGATTACAACAGGAAATAGAAAAGGCGTGTTAAAAGGGCAATGTTATAGTGGTCATGGGAGATTTTAACATGCAGGTTGATTGGGAAAATCAGGTTGGTAATGAATCTTGAGAGTGAGTTTGTTGAATGCCTAAGAGATGGCTATTTAGAGCAGTTCATCGTTGAGCCTACTAGGGGATCAGCTATACTGGATTGGGTGTTATGTAATGACTGGAGGTGATTAGGAAGCTTAAGGTGAAAGAACCCTTAGGAACCAGTGATCACAATATGATTGAGTTCAACTTGAAATTTGATAGGGAGAAAGTAAAGTCTGATGTAGCAGTATTTCAGTGGAGTAAAGGAAATTACAGTGGTGTGAGAGAGGAGTTGGCCAAAGTAAATTGGAAGGAGCTGCTGGCAGGGATGTCAGCAGAGCAGCAATGGCGTGCGTTTCTGGGGAAAATGAGGAAAGTCTGTATTCCAAAAATGAAAAAAATACTCTAATGGAAAAATAGTATAACTGTGGCTGACAAGGGAAGTCAAAGCTCTTGTAAAAGCAAAAAGAGCACACAACAAGGCAAAAATTAGTGGGAAGGTAGAGGATTGGGAAGTTTTTAAAAACCTACAGAAAGCAACTAAAAAAATTATTAGGAAAATATGAAATATGTAAGCAAACTAGCAAATAAAATCAAAGTGGATAGTAAAAGCTTTTTCAAGTATGTAAAAAATAAGAGAGAGATGAGAGTGGATATATGACCACTAGAAAATGAGGCCGGAGAAGTAATAACAGGGAACAAGGAGATGGCCGATGAACTAAGTGAGTATTTTGCATCAGTCTTCACTGTGGAAGACACTAGCAGTATGCCTGATGTTGTAGTGTGCGAAGGAAGAGAAGTGGGTGCAGTTACTGTTACAAGAGAGAAGGTGCTCAAAAAGCTGAAAGACCTGAAGGTACATAAGTCACCCAGACCAGATGAACTGCACTCCAGGATTCTGAAAGAAGTAACATTAGAGATTGTGGTGGCATTAAAATTGATCTTTCAAAAAATATTGGACTCTGGCATGGTGCCAAAGGACTGGAAAATTGCAAATGTCACTCTACTCTTTAAGAAAGAAGGAAGGCAGAAGAAAGGAAATTATAGACCAGTTAGCCTGAGCTCAGTGGTTGGGAAGATGTTGGAGTCAATTGTTAAGGATGAGGTGATGGAGTACTTGGTAACACAGGACAGGATAGTACAAAGTCAGCATGGTTTCCTTCAGGGAAAATCCTGCCTGACAAACCTGTTGGAATTCCTTGAGGAGATTACAAGTAGGATAGATAAAGGGGATGTCGTGGATGTTGTATATTTGGACTTTCAGAAGGCCTTTGACAAGGTGCCATACATGAGGCTGCTTACCAAGTTAAGAGCCCATGGTATTATAGGAAAGTTACTAACATGGTTAGAGTACTGGCTGATTGGTAGGAGGCAGCGAGTGGGAATAAAAGGATCCTTTTCTGGTTGGCTGCCAGTGACTAGTGGTGTTCTACGGGAGTCGGTGTTGGGACCACTTCTTTTTATGCTGTATATAAATGATCTAGTTGATTGAATAGATGTCTTTGTTGCCAAGTTTGTAGATGATACAAAGATTGATGGAGGGGCATGTAGTGTTGAGAAAACAGGTAGGATGCAAAAGGACTTAGACAGATTAGGAGAATGGGCAAGAAAGTGGCAAATGAAATACAATGTTGGAAAATGCATGGTTGTGCACTTTGGTAGTAGAAATAAATGTGTGGACTATTTTCTAAATGAGCATAGAATCCAAAAATCTGAAGTGCAAAGAGACTTGGGAGTCTTTGTGCAGAACATTCTAAAGGTTAATTTGCAGATTGAGTTGGTGATGAGGAAGGCAAATGCCATGGTAGCATTCATTTCAAGAAGTCTAGAACCGCGGTCCCCAACCACCGGGCCGCAAAGCATGTGCTACCGAGCCGCGAGGAAATGATATGATTTGGTGATATGAGTCAGCTGCACCTTTCTTCATTCCCTGTCACGCACTGTGAGCTTGAACTTACATGAGGTCATTACCCGCGCGTCATCCATGTCAGCGCAGAAAGGAGATCAACTCCTCGAGCTTGCAAATGACGACGGGCTGAAAAGTGTGTTTGACATCAGATCTCTGCCGGCATTCTGGATCTAAGTCAAGGCTAAATATCCTGAGATCGTCAAGAAAGCACTGAAAACGTTGCTTCCATTTCCAACATCATATCTCCGGGCGAAGCGGAGTTTTCTGCAATTAATGCAATGAAAACTAAATTGCGGAATAGACTGGACATAAGGAACCCCCTTTGAGTATCGCTGTCTCCCATCACCCCTCAATAGGACCATCTTGTTGCAGGGAAACAAGCCCAGTGCTCCCACTGATTCAGTGATATTGGTGTGTTGCAATGATTTTATATGTTCATACGGGGAAAATATGTGCTGTGTGTTTAATATCCAAACGTTACTTAAAATGTTATGATGCTATTGACTTATAAGTGATTTATATAACCATATAACAATTACAGCACGGAAACAGCCCATCTCGGCCCTTCTAGTCCGTGCCGAACGCTACTCTCACCTAGTCCCACCAATCTGCACTCAGCCCATAACCCTCTATTCCTTTCCTGTCCATATACCTATCCAATTTTTCTTTAAATGATAATATCAAACCTGCCTCTACCACTTCTACTGGAAGTTCATTCAACACTTACTTCAAGCTCCCCTGTCTTCCCCTGATAATTGACTTATCACTGTATTCATGCGAGGAAAATATGTGCTGTGTGTTTAATATTAAATTCGTTAGATAAACCCTTTTAGAAATGAAATTGAGTGTACTAGCCACTTATCACCTATATTCCGGTTGTGATTAACACCCCCCCTCCGAACAGAATCACCAAAAACGATTTGTAGAAAAAAAATCGGCGGGTACACGCATGCGCAGATCACGCATGCGCACTGGTGCCCGTGCAAGGCGTCATGATCATTGTCGTCTTTCTCTGGGTAAACACAACGTATTTGACTGCTACTCTTGTCTGTTGGCAACCTTACCAGCAACCCCCCCACCCCCCCCGGCTCAGTGGGTCCGCAAGAATATTGTCAATATTAAACTGGTCCGCAGTGCAAAAAAGGTTGGGGACCCCTGGTCTAGAATACAAGAGCAAGGATGTAATGCTGAGGCTTTATAAGGCACTGGTGAGACCTCACCTCGAGTATCATGTACAGTTTTGGGCTCCTCATCTTAGAAAAGATGTGCTGGCATTAGAGAGGGTCCAGAGGAGGTTCACAAGAATGATTTCAGGAATGAAAGGGTTATCATACGAGGAAAGTCTGATGGCTCTGGGTCTGTACACACTGGAATTCAGAAGGATGAGGGGGGATCTCATTGTAACCCTTTGAATGTTGAAAAGCCTAGACAGAGTAGATGTGGAAAGGATGTTTCCCATGGTGGGATAGTCTAGGACAAGAGGGCACAGCCTCAGAATAGAGGGGCACCCTTTCAAAACAGAGAGGCAGAGAAATTTCTTTAGCCAAAGGGTGGTGAACTTGTGGAATTTGTTGCCACGTACAGCTGTGGAGGACAGGTCATTGGGTGTATTTAAGGCAGAGATTGATAGGTTCTTGATTGGACATGGCATCAAAGGTTACAGGGAGAACGCTGGAAAATAGGGTTGAGGAGGAGGAGAGAAAAGAATCAGCCATGATTGAATGGCAGAGCAGACTCGATGGGCCAGATGGCCTAATTCTGCTCCTATGTCTTATGGTCTTATGATCAAGGGTTCTTTGACCCGAGCTCAGCCCTATCTGAGCATTAATTATACTGCCCATTGTAATCCTGAGGCCCTTGTGAATGTAGTATACGGACGTACTGAAACATGGCTTTGATGCCTTGTAAGCCTTACAACCTTCAGATGATTGTGTTATTCTTATCACAGAATGCAAGGTGTTCTCCGCAAGTCTAATGAGTTCAGAAAGGCCCTCACATCTTAAACTAAGTAAAAGATAGGCGGTGAATCATAAACACCAGAGGTTCTGCAGATGCTGGAAATCCAGAGTACCATGCACAAAATGCTGGAGGAACCCAACATGTCAGGCAGCATCTATGGGGAGGAATAAAGAGTGGACATTTTGGACCAACACCCTTCATCCAGGAAGAAGGGAGGCAGGTTTATTTCACTAATGATTCACACAGGGTATTTAATTAATATAGGATGCTATGAGCCTGAAGACACACACTCAATATTTCAGGAACAGTTTCTGACCCTCCTCCATCAAATTTCTGAATGGACAATGAGTCCACATACACTACCTCACTTTTTTTCCCCTTTTTTTGCACTACTTATTAAAATTTTATATATAAAATATGTATATATTTCTTATTGTAATTTATATTTTTTCTTATTATGTATTGCAGAGTACTGCTGCTGCAAAAGAAAAAAATCATGATATATGCCAGTGATACTAAACTTGATTCTGATTCTGATATCTATCTTTACAACATTTATTTCAGTGCAGAAGAAGCTATAATAGAAATCACAGTTTTGTAATGTACAAAGCATTATTTTTAAGTTGCATTTACCATATTTACAGAATTTATTATTTAAGTGTTGGAATTGATTTTGCCTGTCATTTGAATTTCACTTTAGAAAGCCCCATGCATCTTGGAATATAAGATCAGAAGAGACAGAAACAGAAGAAAGCCATTTGGGCCCTTGCTCTGCTATTCAACCATGACTGATCCTTGAACTTAGAGTCCAATCAGAATCAGGTTTATTATTGCTGATACATGTCATGGAACTTGTTATTTTGCAGCAGCAGTAAAGAGCAAAATTACTAAAAGTTTCAAAAGTAAACTGTGTCCATGGGAGTTTCAGAAATCTGATGGTAACCAGGGAAGAAGCTGTTCCTAAAACGTTGAGTGTGGGTCTCCTCAGCCTGCAGATAGGATTCTCCTTTTTGGATATCACCATACATTCTGTCTTTTTGCAATTAATAGATAGACCCATTTTTGCACTTTCTTCAACAACTCTATCAATTAAGTTTTGTAGTTCTTCCTCCGTACTTGCAATTAACTTGCTACTTAGGAAGCTGGGTGACATCAGGTGGCAGGTGCGATATGGACATCAAAAGAAGAATAGGGATGGCAAAAGACACCTTTACGAGAATGAAGACTATACTGACCAACACTAAACTAGGCATGACAACCCGCCTCAGAGCACCGAACTGTTACGTTTATCCAGTTATTTTATATGGCTCAGAATGTTGGACAATATCTAGTAACATGAGGAAATGAACTGAAGCAGCAGAGATGTGGTTTCTGAGGAGGATGCAAAGAATATCATGGATGAAACGAATATCTAATAAGGATGTCATGAACAGAGCAAGCATAAAAAGAGAAATAATATATGAGATCATGATAAGCCAATGTGACTTCATTGGACATGTGATTAGGAAAGAGGAGTTAGAATGCATGGTAATTCTGGGAAAGATTGAAGGGAAGAAAGCTAGAGGAAGACGAAGACAAATGATGATGGAGACAGCAGCCAGAGAACTGGAAATGAATACCAATGAATTGATCCACTTGACCCGAAACGGGAGTGTGTGGGCCATGGCAGTCAAAGCTCAAACTGGGCACGGAACCTGATGATGATGATGATGATGTGGGTCTCTTCTTCGATGGTGGTAAAGTGAAGATGACGTCCTGGATGGTGGGGGTGCTTAAAGAAGGATGCCAGCTTAAAGGAGAAATTTAAGGAATTTGAGGAGGAATCCAGCTGCCTGATTACTCTGCCCTGTAAATTTCAAGGGGGAGGACAGGACTGGATCATTTTCTGCCCACCCAGCATCAATGTACACACACACACACACACACACACACACACACACACACACACAAAAATGCTGGAGGAACTCAGCAGGCCAGGCAGCATCTATGGAAAAGCGTAAACAGTCAATGTTTTGGGCCAAGACCCAACAGATCTATTATCTGTGACAAATGTTGTGGAACTAGATGTTTTGTAGCAGCAGTACAATACAACACAAAGATTGCTATAAGTTACGAAATAAACAAACTAGTACAAAAAGAAAGGGATGATGTGGTGTTTATTGGTCATTCAGATATCTGATGGCAGATGGGAAGAAGCTATTCCTAAAATGCTGAATGTATGTCTTCAGGCTCCTGTACCTCCTCCCTGATGGTAGTAATGGGAGGAGGGCATGTCCCAGATGGTGAGGGTTCTTAATGATGGATGTTGCCTTTTTGAGGCACCAGCTCTCAATGGTGAGGAGGCTTGTGCCTGTGATGGAGCTAACTGAATCTGTAACCTTCTGCAGCCTGTGCATTGGAGGCTCCATACCAGGCCGTGGTGCAGCCAGACAATAGACAATAGGTGCAGGAGTAGGCCATTCGGCCCTTTGAGCCAGCCCCGCCATTCACTGTGATCATGGCTGATCATCCACAATCAGTATCCAGTTCCTGCCTTATCCCCGTAACCTTTGTTTCTGCTATCTTTAAGAGCTCTATCCATCTCTTTCTTGAAAGCATCCAGAGACTTGGCCTCCACAGACTTCTGGGGCAGAGAATTCCACATATCCACCACTCTTTGGGTGAAAAAGTTTTTCCTCAAAGTTTTTCCAGCCAGTCAGAATGTTCACCACCATAGCAAAAATATCAATTGATGCCCGTTTTGAATATACTCGGACATACTCGGAGTAAGCTAAGATTTATTATATTCTGGGGAAGAAATAGCCTTGCAACTGTGTCCTGAATTTTGAGGCAATGACCCATTCAGAGACACCCCAGTCAGAGGAACATCAATTCTGCATCTAGACTATAAAGCCCCTAAAAAGTTTGTTTCTGTGATATGCTCTTCAAAGTTTAATCCAAAAGTACTAGGTTTTGTACTTAGGTGGCCAGTGCTATCATGTTTGCTGTTGTGTGCTGGGGCAGCAGGCTGAGGGTAGCAGACACCAACAGAATCAACAAACTCATTCGTAAGACCAGTGATGTTGTGGGGATGGAACTGGACTCTCTCACGGTGGTGTCTGAAAAGAGTATGCTGTCTAAGTTGCATGCCGTCTTGGTCAATGTCTCCCATCCACTACATAATGTACTGGGTGGGCACAGGAGTACATTCAGCCAGAGACTCATTCCACCGAGATGCAACACAGAGCGTCATAGGAAGTCATTCCTGCCTGTGGCCATCAAACTTTACAACTCCTCCCTTGGAGGGTCAGACATCCTGAGCCGATAGGCTGGTCCTGGACATTTCATAATTTACTGGCATAATTTACATATTACTATTTAACTATTTATGGTTCTATTACTATTTATTACTTATGGTGCAACTGTAATGAAAATCAATTTCCCCCAGGATCAATAAAGTATGACTATGACTATACTACTACTACTACTATTAGTATAATGCCAGGCTAATTTTCAATCCCAGCATTTGTTTTATTTTATCTGTTTTTCATGTTTTATGCTCTTGAGATATATATATATATATATATATATATATATATACACACACGCCTTTTACCGTACGTCTATTTTGAACAGTAATGTAAACAAAAAATACCTACCTATGCAATTAAGTTTTAATGTATATATTATATTAACTTTTTAAAAAATTTATAGATTAGCCTTATTTGTCACATTTACATCGAAATATACTGTGAAATACGTTGTTTGCATCAAATCAGCGACAATTGTGCAGAGCAGCTCAAACTTTCACCCTGCTTCTGGTGTGAACCCAGCATGCCCACAACTTACTAACACTAACCACATGACTTTGGAACATGGGAGAAAACCAGAACATCTGGAGGAAATGCCTGTGTTCATGGGGAGAACATAGAAACTCCTTACAGGCAGCAGTGGGAATTGAACCCCTGTCGGTGGTCGCTGACACTGTAATAATGTTACATTATCTGCCGTGCTATTGTGCTGCCAGTGTACACCTTTGTAATGTTTTTATTTCTCTTCTGCAGGTCCTGACGGCTTCCCTGGGCAGCCTGGCCCATCTGGTCCATATGGAAGCCCAGGAATACCTGGTTCAAAAGGAATACGTGGAGCTTCAGGGGTACCTGGTTTCCCAGGTAGCTATTTGAAATAGATAACTGACCCATGAACAGTTTATCATCAGCATGTCAGGTGTATGGTAGAATCAAGTGTAGAGATTGCAAGAAGAATTTAGGGGAAGAATCAAGGGAGTTTATTGCCTGGTGGCTCGTTACGTGGACTGTTATGAGGAACAAGATCTAGTTCCACTCTGCTACCTTCTTCTTGTATGTCTTGCTCTGCCACCTTCCAGACTTCAAATATGCTTCCCTTAAAACTTACCTTGAATTTTGCAGTGAGACATAAAGTTAGATTGATCCCTGTGTCCATGGAAGAACGCCATCCACGATGAGCAACTGTATGAACTCTGTGCAGTGGACTTTGACATTTCTTGCTTCAAATCAAGTGGGTCCCTGTCCTTGAGAAACATTGATGCCATCAAAATTGCCAAAAATCTTATTATATTGGAGAATTTTCAAAAGCAGCAAGCCAGGAAGGAGAAAGCATTATTTTTAGTTGGAAAAATTGGAAGGTAAAAGTGAGAACTGGAAATAAATGGAAAAAAAACGAATTTGTTATTTCAAGATCCACTTAATGAGGCACCGCGGTCGCATAGCGCTAGCGCAATGCTATTACAGTTCAAGCATCAGAGTTCAGAGTTCAATTCCTGTATCATCTGTAAGGAGTCTGTATGTCCTCCCCGTGGAATGTGTGGGTTCTCCCCACATGCTCCAGTTTCATCCCACAGTCCGAAGTCCAAAGCAGGTTAATTGGTCATTGTAAACTGTCCCGTAATTTGGTTAGAGTTACGGGGGGGTTGCTGGGGTGGTGTGGCACAAAGGGTCAGAAGGGCCTACCCTGTGCTGTATTGCTAAATTAATGAGAAATATGTCTCTGAAGAATTACAGTTCACGCGGAGAAGATACAACAGTGTGTGGTAGAACCAGACTGCATAAAGAAGATGAATGTACACTCTGGGTTGCATGACTTAGTAACCAATGGATTGAGATAATTTATCACTGGGATGCATCATTGTGGTACTTTCAACATGGAATCAGATTCATTTGCATTGCTTGGAATGAAATGCACTCATCAGTTTCACACTGCATTTAATGAAAGTTAAGCAGGATAAATAAATGAGCCATGGCTGAATGGCAGGACAGACTTGATGGACTGAATGGCCCAATTCTGCTCTTATATCCCATATGTTTATTAGTGACAGAGTTTAGCGAGCAGTCCATTACAAACACAGCTCTTGCAACAAAATATTGCAGTCAAGGATACTAAGAATATTTGGCACATATCTAAATGTTTTTCACTGTTGTTTTCTTGATTACTTGAAGGTGACTGATATCTCCACACCCAGTGCATAATTGGAATTTGTGTGTTAAACTTCATGTGGAATCCTGATGTTATTGTCACAATATAAAAAGAGCAAATACAGATGATTTCACAATGATTACAATGGCAAAAATCAGGACATCCCTAATCAGAAACTATCTGTCCCTTCCTCCAAAACTATTTCTTCTAACATCATTCACCTTTTTACTAAGCGGTTTTAATTGAAGCACTGCCTATCCACCAGGTGGAACTGATCTTTCTCTGCATTGTCACTCAAAACCAATAGTCCTGCAGACTTTTATTAAATTGTATTTAACCATTCTCAGTGAAATTAATCCCATTAGCTCAATACCTTCTGTACAGTACTGAGCCAATGTCTTAGGCATATATATATATATCTAGGGTGTCGGAGACGTTTGCACAGCACATCAATGTAGAGCAGAGAGCGAGTTTTAAACCTGGTGAGAGCAAAGGATGCTGGGAATGGCGAGGGTGGAGTGCTGTGGGACAGGTGGCAGACATGGAGTGCGAGGGACAGGGGTGGTGGCACTCAGCTCTGAGACATCGGACAAGGTCATTTCATTCCAAAGAATTGGTTTATTGATCATTACAGGAAGTCTTTCTGATGCTTCCCTCTCCCTTTTCCCAACCATGATCCCTCTCTCACTGCCCCCTTCCCACTCTCAATCCACAACAGAGACCCATATCAGGATCAGGTTTATCATCACTCACATACATCATGAAATTTTTTTTGCGGAGGCAGTGCAGTACAATACATAAAATTACTACACTACTGTGCAAAAGTCAAAGGCACCTTAGTTATACATATACGCCCAAGTCTTTTGCATAGTACTGTACCTCAGTAAGGTTCTGAGAGAGACATTGCCAGCAGTAAAGTGAGAAGAGGCAGCAATATGTTCATGGTGGCTCGAAATATCCAATGAACTCTAATACCATGGGGAGTCAGAGAATATCAGATTCAGTGACTGGATCTTACAGAAGATCTTTCACCAGAAGAAATGTACATTGATGCCCAGGCACTGAACATGTGAATGGCTCCACAGCATCAGCTCTCAGCATTAATATTTGCAGCTCACCCACTCCATATCTGAAGGCAAGAGAAGAAGGGAGAATTCCATGATGATTTTCACAATGTTCTGTGAGGACTTCGAGTAGCTTTACTTGTCACATGTACATTGAAACATCAAAACATAAGAATGAATATAGTTTTGCATCAATGGCCAACACAGGCGAGGGTTTTGCTGGGGCAGCCCACAAGTGTTACCACACTTTCAGTGCCAACATAGCATGCCTGCGACTTTGGAACGTGGGAGGAAACCAGAGCACCCGGAGGAAACCTGCATGGTCACAAGGAGAACATACACACAATGATGGAAAGTGAACCCCAATCAGTGATTGCTAACGCCGTAAAGCGATTGCACGGACTGCTAGGCTTCAATAACCTTTTTGTTTATCCGTGATTTGTGTGGTTGTAATATTGGGTTACAGTGCTTGAAGGGAATATGATGAATGAAAACAACCATGTTATAGGGAATCATAAACAGCATAGTAACATGTCCCCCTGGCAAATGAGTACCCAGCAACCATCTACCATCTGTTCACAGTAAAGCCATTTTTTATTCTCGTCACATATTCCCATTAGCTGCAGCTTCTTCCCAAAGCTCTTCCACTCACCCAGTGGCCAATTAATTGAACTATCTACATTTCTTTGAGATATGGAAAGAAAGAAGTCAGACTTCTGGAAGAAGTCTACAGCATCATGGGGATCATGAAGAGAAGAATTTCTGCATTTGATAAAAATAATTAGTTACGTTCAGGGGGACTGGCAGCTCCTGCTAAATGTGGATTCCCTGATGTAGAGGGATGATTTGTAACTGTAGCTGTGTTTATTAGGTGAAGGGTTATGTCATGGATGTTGCTTAAGTTAGAAATAAGATTTAAAATTTGTGTAATCAGTAATCATTTTGACAACTGTACTCTTAAGGTGATCAAGGACTTCCAGGAGATTCAGGAGCCCCAGGACCCCAAGGACCACCTGGAACTCCTGGACCACGAGGATCTCCATGTACTCCTGGTCCTCCAGGACTCAAAGGTAAGCTGAGGAGCATTCTCAAAATATGGCAGTATAATCAATACATGTCATTACAACAGATAAGGTACAGTAATTATTGTAGCCTTGAGTTACCCTTTAAAGCCAGAACCATGCAGAACATGCCATTCTATTTTACATGTGATTGGCAGCTTAGCTGGAACTCCATTTATTTTTCCTTCAATGATATAGAAATTGGATGGCAGGGTGGAGATATGTCTCTACCAAAGAAGATGTAAGGCACTCCTTCCCTCCGCCAGCCCGTAGGTCACCCTTGGGCAAGGTGTAGCCCCTGCTTAGCCTTCCCCCCTCCCCCACTCAGGGTCACGTGAAGCCATGGGAGCAGGTGGTGGATGGTCTTACGAGCAGCCGGTCCATATCACAAGTCCTGGTTATGTGACCGCTGATGCCAGGCAGACAATCTCTGAAGAGTATTGATAATGGCTGGGGTCACCCATCTTGTAAAGACACCGCCCAGAAGAAGGCAGTGGTGTACCACTTCTGTCAAAAAATTTGCCAAGAACAATCATGGTCGTAAGGCCACGATTGCCGACATCATATGATAAGGCACATGATAATCATATGGAAATACATTGAGTGGATGGTGGTGCACACCACCAGCTGCTTCTGATATTGTACCAGCATGGTTTCTGTCACTGAAACAGAAAGCTGTCCATGCCAAAGGATTTGGAGAATACATTTTTGACTAACTTATAAATCATATTAGGATCTCTTATGCTTCAAAAAGTGCAATTTTTTAAATAAATGACAACCAATACTGAATGATTTAGTGGTTCCAAATATTGTTGGTGGTGAGATGAATGTCCATTTCCTGGTGATTTGGTTGGGGCAATCATGAATAGTGGAATGTTTATTCGTATCAGATCCAATATTACTCAACTCCCAAGATAAACTAAACTGCACGGATCAAAATACCCAAATTATATTTCACCTCAAGCAGCAGAGACATTATTATTCGCAGCTGCAAATCGAAACAGATATTCCATCTATCTGTAAAGTATAATGTTCATTGCTTTAAAAATGTTAATATGTTGAGCATATAGAATCTTCATGTAAGATTTACAGTGTGTGTTCTCTTGACACTAGGTCAGCCTGGATCACCAGGTTTAAATGGTTTAAATGGATTACGAGGACAAAAAGGAATACCTGGTCCTCCTGGTAAGGATTACATTATTTTCACATTGGTGCTTAACGTTGTATGAACAACTGTTCCATCCAACTAGTTACATCTAATCATTGTGTCCTCAGGTCATTATACTGAGATATTTAATCTTGAATACAGATACAACCCAAATCTCTTAGGTATACCTTCAACCTTTGACTATCCCATTTTAATGTTATTGCCCAGAAATTAATTTACAGCTACTTACTAAACACCCTGAACCACAGGCGTCTGAGCATTCCACACCATACCACTGCTTCATTATGACTGCCCTGAGTGGGTTAGAGCTCCTCCAAGATACAGTGTATACCTGTCACAACACCTCCAAGAGGACCACAACCTTGTCGTAGGGTTTGGAGGCCTGCATGCCTGGATGTCCCAGAGAGCTATGTTGGTTGGGAGTCAGGGCTTTATGTTTTGGCTCTTGGTAGGGTCACCTATGCCAAACAGGTCAAAGGGTAGTGGGCCACCGGTCCTCCAGGTTCAGGGGTTCAACTCAGGGCTAACAACCCTGACTGGTCAAAAAAATAGTTATGGAAACAGCAATGAAGAATCCTATATTGGTGTGCGACTGTATTCCTGAGTCTCCGCCTGGGAATTGCATGACAGACAGTAGTGAAAACTGAGAGGAAGCTACTGACTCAACGAAGGAAGCCCTGAACACTGCCTGAGATGGAGGACCTTCATTGCTGCCCTAAACACCAGCGGTGTAATGGACAGTAAGTACTGTCACACCAGCATTATCCTGAGAACACCAACATCAAATGTATTCACATGAACTCTGTTGTAATAGGATCATAAATACAGCATCGATCCACCGGGCCTTTACTTGCCATTAACCACCCATGATCTAAATTAATCCCACATTCTAAATTGCAAAATAGTTTCATTATTGTCACATGCACTGAGGTACGGTGAAAGTCTTTGTTTAGGGCGGCTTCCATGCAGGTCATTTCATCACATCAATCCATTGAGGTAGCACAAGGGAAAACCAAAAACTGCATGAATGCAGAATAAAGTGTTACACTTACAGGGAAAGGGTAGTGCAGGTAGACAATAAGGTTCAAGGCCATAACATGGTCAAGGGTCGACCTTATCGATAGTCTTAACAGCAAGATAGAAGCTGTTCTGGAACCTGGTGATACATATTTTCAGGCTTTTGTGTTTCCTGCCTGATAAAATTGGGATAAGGGAGAATGTCTGGGTGGGTGGGTCAGTCTTTGATTATGTTGGGTGCTTTACTGTGGCAAGGTGAAGTGTAAACAGAGTCCGTGCAGGGGTTGTTGGATTTGGGATAGGTTTATTAACTCCCTTCAGATGCTACCAATCACTGTTGAACTAAAGGCGATTTATAGTGGTCAGTTCATCTGCACATGTGTGAGGAAACCAGAGAATCTGAAGGAAATGCACATTGTCACAGAGAGAACATGTCATCTCTACACAGGTGGTGCCCGAGGTCAGGGTTGAACACAGGTCTCTGGTGCTGCTATGGAATAATGTCTAGTTGGTTTAAGAGAGTGGCAGGAGTGGATACCAGACCACTGGAAAATGACACTGAAGAGCTAGTAATGGGGGACAAAGGAATGGTGGACAAACCTAACAAGCATTTTGCACTGGTCTTCAATGTGGAAGGCAAGAGCTGATGCCAGAAATTCAGGACTGTTAAGGGATAGAGAGGAGTGTAGATGCTATTACTAAGGAGAAGGTGCTGGGGAAGCTGGTATGTCTGAAGCTGGATAAGTTACTTGGACCAGATAGACCACACCCCAGAATTCTGAAAGAGGCGGCTGAAGAGATTGTGGAGGCTTTGGTGGTGATCTTTTGAGAATCTCTAGATTCTGCAATGATTCAGGAGGATTGAAAATTTGCAAATGTCACTTTGTTCTTTCAGGAAGGAGGGAGGCAAAAGAATGGTAATTATAGGCTAGTTAGCCTGACTTCAGTAGCTGGAAAGATGTCAGAGTCTATTATTAAGGATGAGGTTTCAGGGTAGTTTGAGGTAAAATAGGCCAAAGTCAATATGGTTTCTTCAAGGGGACAAGTCTGTTGAAATTCTTTGAAGAATAACAAACTGGATAGACAAAGGACAGTGGACAAAGGATGTTTACCAGGATTTTTAAGAAGACTTTTGACAAGGTGCCATGCAAGAGGCTGCTTAACAAGATAAGAGCCCAAGGTTGTACAGTGTCAGGATGCTAGAGCAGGAATCCAATCGCAGACCCAGTACTGTGCACACAATGATATTAATTGAGTAACAAATCCCAAGGTGCAAACAAAGTCCGTGTCAAAGTTCAGGCAGACATCAAAACATACAGAGAAATCCAAAAAACCAGAATCAGGAAACAGGCAGAGTCAATATTCAGGTAGATAGAGTGCAGATACAAATGTGAGAAAGGCTCAGGAAAATTCACTGGCACAATCTGGCAACAAATAGGTGAAAACACAGGACTGAAATACACTGAGCAATAAACAGAGAGGCAGATGATAGGTGGAGCACAATGAGACACAGGTGGCAGCAACACAGGTAATAACGAGAAACAGGTGAGAGATGGAGTATTCAGTAATACAGGGGCTGGAGTAGAGCAGGAGTGGGGATAGGAGTACATGGCAATACAAAATCACAGACTGACAGCTGGGGGAAACACCCAAAAATACAGAATTCAACTGGAGGTACTGATATACAGGAAAGATACTAGCATGGATAGAAATATTAGCTAACTGGCAGGAACAGACAATGGAAATAAAGGGGACCTTTTCTGGTTGGCTGCTGGTAACTAGTGGTGGTGTTTTTTTCACATTGTATGTCAGTGATTTGGATGGTGGAGCTGATGGCCTTGTGAGAAGGTTTGTGGGTGATACAAAAATAGGAGGAGGAGCAGGTAGTGTTGAGGAAATGAATGTATACTGTATAACAAGTACAGTTTAGGAGAATGGGCAAATAAGTGGCAGATGGATTATAGTATAGGGCACTTAGGAAGAAGGAATAAAGGCATAGGGGATTTTGTAAATGGGGATGAAATTCAGAAATCAGAAGTGTAAATGGGCTTGGAAGTCTGTGTGTAGGATTCCTTAAAGGTTAACTTGTAGGTTGAATTCGTAGTAAAGAAAGTAAAAGCAATGTTAGCATTCATTTCAAGAGGGATAGAATATAAAAACAGAGATGTAATGCTGAGACTTTATAAGGTCAGACATTTCTAGCAGTATTGTGAGCAGTTTTAGGCCCTTTATCTAAGCAAGGATGGGTCTGTATTGGAGAGACCAGAGGAGGTTCATGAGAATGATCCTGGGAACGACAGGGTTAATGTATGAGTTGCATTTGATGGCTCTGGGCCTGTACCCACTGGCGTTTAGAAGAATTGAAACCTATTGAATATTGAAAGGCCTAGATAGAGTAGACTTGGGGAGGATGTTTCCCAGAGTGGGAGAACCTAGGGCTCAGCCTCAGAACAGAAGGGTGTCCCTTCAAAACGGAGATGAGGAGGAATTTCTTTAGCCAGGGGGTGGTGAATCTGTAGAATTCATTGCCACAGGTGGCTGTGGAGGCCAAGCCATCGAGTATAGTTAAGTAGACGTTAATAGGTCCTTTCTGATGAAAGATTATGAGGAGAAGGCAGAAGAATGGGGTTCAGAGGGGATAATAAATCATCTCTGGTGGAATTTTGGAACAGACGCAGTGGATCAAATGTCCTAATCCTGCTCCTATGTCCTATGGTCTAAGTTCCTTTACCCGATATACTAGACCTGAAATTGTCTCTAAGTTGTAAATTCATCATTATTCCGTGAACTGCAGCTTGATCTATTAATGTTGCTGTCATTTTAAAGGACCCAGTGAACCAGGACCACCTGGATTACCAGGACCAATTGGACATAAGGGTTCAAGGGGTGATCACGGTCCTCCTGGAGGACAGAATCCATGCTCAGAAGGCAATCCAGGACCTCAAGGGCCAGCAGGTAGGAATGTACATTAATTTAAGCAATCAATTTTCTTGATATGTTGCATTTTAAATTAAAGATATTAGTTCTCTATTATACATGCTATTTACATGTTTGATTATCATTTATGCTTTGAACACCGTCCCTAAAATTCATTTTCACCCAGGAAGAGATTATAAGAAGGAATTGTAGCTCTGACTTTTGGATTGATGTGCATCAGTCCTTAATACGTGTTCATATCCATATGTTTCAATTATTCTTAAATGATTATTGAGGGTCCTCTTATCCAGCTTGCTTCCCATGCACGTGATATGTTTCTACATCATTTAACTCGTACAACAGAGGATTGATTTTGACCACAATTTGCTTCTGATATTGAAATGAATCTCAAAAGCTCGAGTACACTTTTTGCCTTCAATACATTAACAAAGCATTACATTAGTTTGGGATTTGTATTCCCGTACTTCCTGCAAGTACTCTGGCGTATTGTCATGAGTATTTTATCTGCCAGGTGATATGAGCATCAAAGAGTTACAGATCTGTACAGGATGGAAAATCGGTCCTTCCATTAAAATTTGTCCAAGCTAAACAAATTGCCCAACTGAACTTGTCTCATTTCTCTGCATTTGGCTAATTTGGCTCTAAACCAGGGGTTCCAACCTTTTTTTTGCTATGGACCCTACCATTAACTGAAGGGTTTGTGGACCCTAGGTTGGGAACCTCTGCTCTAAACCTTGCCTATCCATGCATCCATCAAATGTCTTTTAAATGTCATCTAACAGCTCATTCCATGTATATCTGTGTGGAAAAAGCTGTCTCTCAGACCCTTTTCAAACCTGCGCCCTTTAGTGTTTGACTGCCCTACCCTGGTGACTAGACTGTGGCTATTCACAGTATCTCTGCATCTCATGATCTTATAAACCTCTGTAAGGTTGCCCACATTTCATTGTAATTCTGAATAGAACACAAATATTGCATGGAAACACAAGAATTCCACAGATATTGGAAGTCTTGGGCAACCCACACAAAACGTTTGAGGAACTCAGAAATTTAAATCGCATCTGAAGAGAAAAAGATACAGTCAGCATTTCAAACTGAGACCAAGAGTTCCTGCAGGTTTTGTGTGTGTTACTGCATTGAAATCCTGTTATATAAGACAAACCTATGTCTGCGGAGCTACGAAAGGATCTTTTGGACTTCCTGAGAAACCATCCCACTATGCCTGTGAACAGAGAAGATATTTTGGATTGATAGTTATATTGAACAAAATGCATGAGCACACATGAATCTGCTCTGTGATTAACACTTTAATTGATGTCAGGTATTGATTGGAGATTTAATTATGTGTGTGTTCAGAGCATTGTCCAATGATCCACTCTAGCACAGCTCAATGGAAACATGAATGATCTTGCACTGGCTTGGCAAAGTGCCATACCACTTCATGTTATCTCATTCGTTTGGAATCATCTTGTGCCTAATCACTATTTCCTACATGTGTTAAAAGGAGAAATCTGTTGAGTATTTTAACGTTTTTTTTTCTTTTGCATTGGTGCATTTGTCTTTCACCAATATCCTCACATGAATGGATACTACCTCTGACTGCTTGGTGCTTGCCCTTGTGAACTTACTCCAGGTCCTACAGGTGAGCACTCACACTGATTAATTAAATATTTTTTTTAAGCAGTAACTTCATTTGTCCTATGTACATTGAAACGTACAGTGAAATGTGTCATTTGTGTCAACGAGCAACAAAGTTCATAAGACCATAAGATACAGGAGCAGAATTAAGCCATCTGACCCGTCGAGTCTGCCATTTCAACATGGGTGATCCATTTTTCCTCTCAGCCCCAATCTTCTGCCTTGTCACCCCGCACCCCCCCCCCCCCCCGCCGCCACCATATCCCTCTATGCCCTGAACAATCAAAAATCTATCAACCTCTGCCTTAAATATACATAAAGATTTGGCCTCCACAGTTGCCTGTGGCAACGAGTTCCACAGATTCACTACTCTCTGGCTAAAGAAGTTCCTCTTCATTTCCATTCTAAAAGGACGTGTCTCTTTTCTGAGGCTGTATCCTCTTCCACCATAGGAAACATTCTCTCCACGTCTACTCTATTACGGCATTTCAACATTTGATAGGTTTCAATTAGGTCACCCTTCATTCTTCTAAATTCCAGTGAATGCAGGTCCAGTGCACTCAAACGCTCTTCGTATGACAATCCTGGAATCATTTTCATGAGCTTCCTTTGAACCCTCTCCAGTGTCAGCACATGCTTTCTAAGATAAGGGGCCTAAAACTGCTCACAACATTCTAAGTGAGGCCTCACCAGTGCTTTATAAAGCCTCAGCAATGTGCCCTTGCTTTTACATATATTCTGATCCTCTTGAAATGAATGCCAACGCCATATTTGCCCTCCTGACCACTGGCTCAACCTGCAAATTAACCTTTAGGGAATCCTGCACAAGTACCCCAAGTCCCATTGTGCCTGAGATTTTTGAGTTTTCTCTCCATTTAGAAAATAGTCTACCCTTTTATTTCTTCTACCAAAGTGCATGACCATACACTTCCCAACACTGTATTCCATCTGCCGCTTCTTTGTCCATTCTCGTAATCTAAGTCCTTCTGTAGTCTCTCTACTTCCTTAAAACTACCTTCCCCTCCACCTATCTTCATATCGTCGGCAAACTTTGCAACAAAGCCATCAATTCCATCATACAAGTCATTGCAGATGACATAAGAAGAAGCAATCCCAACACAGATCCCCGTGGAACACCACTAGTCACCGGCAGCCAACCAGAAAAGGTTCCCTTCATTCCAACTCTTTACCTCCTGCCAATCAGTCACTGCTTTACCCATGCTAGAATCTTCCCTATAATACCATGGGCTCTTAACTTGTTCAGCAGCCGCATGTGTGCACCATGTCAAAGGCCCTCTGAAAATCCAAATACACAACATCAAATGATTCTCCTTTGTCCATCCTGCTTGTTATTTCTTCAAAGAATTCCAACAGGTTCATCAGGCAGGATTTTTCCTTAAGGAAACCATGTTGACTACAGTCTGTTTTATCATATGCTTCCAAGTACCCTGAAACTACATCCTTAACAAACGACTCCAACATCATTCCAAACACTAAGGTCAGACTAACTGGCATAATGTTTCCTTTCTTCTGCCTCTCCCTCCCTACTTGAAGAGTGGAGTGACATTTGCAATTTTCCAGTCTTCTGGAACCATCCCAGAATTAGTGATTCCTAAACGATCATCACTAATGCCTCCACAATCTCTTCAGCCACCTCTTTCAGAACCCTGAGGTATAGTCCTTCTGATCCAGGTGACTTATCTATCTTCATACTTTTCAGCTTCCCAGGCACCTTCTCCCTAGTAGTGGCAATTTCACAGACTTCATGACCCCTAATGCCTGGAACTTCCACCATACTGCTAGTGGTTTCCAGTGAAGACTGTTGCAAAATGCTTATTCAGTTTGTCCACCATGTCCTTGTCTCCCATTACTATCTCTCCAGCATCGTTTTCTAGCAGTCTGATATCCACCTTTGTCTTTCTTTTACACTTTATACCTGAAGAAACTTTTGGTATCTTCTTTAATATTATCGGCTCACTTACTTTCGTATTCCATCTTTTCTTCCTTTCTGACTTTTTTAGTTGTCTTCTGTTGGTTTATAAAAGTTTCCAATCCTCCAACTCCCTGCTAATTATTCCTCTACTATATGCCCTCTCTTTGGCTTTTATGTTGCCTATGTCTTTTATTAGCCACAGTTGTGTCATCTTGCCTTTGGAACGCTTCTTCCTCTTTGGGATAGATATATATATATCCTATGTCTTCCGAATTGCTTCCAGAAATTCCAACCATTGGTACTCTGCTGTCATCCCTGCCAGTGTTCTTTTCCAATCGATTCTGGCCAACTCCCCTCTCATACTTCTGTAATTTCCTTTACTCCACTGTAATACTGATACATCTGACATTAGCTTCTCCTTCTCAAATTTCAGAGTCAAATTGATCATATTATGATCACTTGCTCCTAAGCTTTTCTTTTACCTTAAGCTCTCTAATCAATTCTGGTTCATTACCCAGCACTCAATCCAGGATAGTTGAACCTCTTGTGGGCTCCACCATAAGCTGCTCTCAAAAACCATCTCATAGGCATTCTAGAAATTCCCCTTCTTGGGATCCAACACCAATCTGATTTTCCAAATCTAACTGCTTATTGAAATCCCCCACGACAATTGTAACATTACCCTTTTGGCATACATTTTCTTTCTCCCATTGTAATTTGTGGACCACATCCTTACTACTGTTTGGGGGTCCGTATACAACTCCCATCAGGGTCTTTTTACTTTACGGTTCCTTAATCTACCACAATGATTCAACACGTTCTGACTATGTCATTTCTTTCTAATGATTTGATTTCATTTTTATCAACAAATCTAAGCAATCCCCTTGCCTAACTGCAATGTGTATCCTTGGACATTAAGCTTCCACGTATAATCTTCTTTCAGCCATGATTCAGTGATGTCTACAACATTATACATGCCAATCTGTAACCATGCTACAAGTTCATCTACCTTATTCCATACACTGCACACACTCCAGTATAACACCTTCAGTCCTGTATTCACCCTTTTTTGATTTTGTCTGCCTTTTATGTTGTAACTCATCCTGTTGACTGTAATTTTGCCCCATCGTCAGCTTCTCCTTGCTAGCCCATTGGCTTTGTTTGTAAACCAGCTATCTCATCTTCAACACTGTCACTCCAGTTCCCATTTCCCTGCCAAATTAGTTTAAACTCACCTGAACTACTCTAGCAAGCCTGTCCGCAAGGATATCGGACCCCCTCGTGTTCAGGTGTAACCTGTTCCGTTTGTACAGGCCATACCTTCTCCAGAAGAGATCCCAGTGATGCATAAACCTAAATTTCTGCCCCCCATGCCAATTCCTCAGCCACTCATTTACCTGCCAAATTATCCTATTCTTACCCTCACTGGCGAGTGGCACAGGTAGAAATCCAGATATTACTGCCCTGGAAGTCCTGTTCTTCAGTTCTGTATAGCTCCCTAAAATCTCTCTTCAAGACCTCCTCATCTTGTCTACCTATGTTACTGGTGCCAAAACTCTGGCTACTCACCCTTGCCTTTGAGAATGTCAATGATCCTGGCACCTGGGAGGCAACATACCAGCTGGGTGTCTCTATCGCGCCCACAGAGTGTCGCTTCTGTTCCTCTGACTAAGGAATCTCCCATCAACACTGCAGGCCTTTTCACCTCTCTCCTCTTCTGAGCCACAGCACCAGATTCAGTGCCAGAGCCCTAGTCACTGTGGCTCGGCCCCGGCAGGTCTCCCCCTCAGCAGTCTCTAACGTTGTATACTTATTATTGAGATTTGGGGATGTGCTTGGGGCAGGCTGAAAGTGCTGCCCTTTGTAACCCACTCTGGGCATGTGCGACTAAGTTCAAGTTTGCTGCCAATCACATGTATACAGCCAACCAAAATCATGTTCCTCTGGGACCAAGGTGCAAAATACAGTACAATAATCACATACAGCACATCAAATAATATTACCAGGTCATAAGAAACATTCTGTTGGTGTACAAATTGACATAAAATGCATATACAACATAGAGTTAATTATAAAACAGAACAATGCTACCGGTGCTGTCATAACTAATGTATACTGGATGGTAGCAAGGTGTTCAGAAGTTTCACAGACTTGGGAAGAAGCTGTTACCCAGCCTAACAGCCTTGTTTTTATACTGCGGTACAATATTTGTGACTATTGGCTTACCCACATTAGTCTTTTTTACTTGTAGTTATATTGTGTGAATGTGCAAAGAATAGCTCAGTGTAGCTTACCCACCCTTGTCCCTGTAGTGCTGCTTCTGTTTGAGTGTAGGGCAAATGTCAGAGGTGGGTTTTTACTGAGAGAGGGAGAGAGAGATATACAGACACACACACATATGCCTAGAGTGCACTGCAGGGGATGCTGGTAGAGGCCGATACAATAGGGGCCTTTTAAGGTGGGCACGTGGATGTAAGAAAAAAGTGAGGGTTTATGGGAAGGGTTCGATTGATCATGGAGTAGGATTATATCAGTCAGCACAATGTTGAAAACTGAAGGTCCCTGTGCTGTGCTGAACTGTTCTCTGTGGGTGCATTGCAGGGAGCCTCGTGTGCATGGGCTCGTTTTGCAGAATTTCTCCTCCAGTCATGGCAAACCACAGGGTTTCTCCTTTAAACGGGATTTCTTCCTTTGCATCTCCTTCCCCAATTTGTGCTAAAATCAACACTACAGAATACTTGTAATGCTATATGTCCACAAGATATTGGAACCAAGTTAGGCCATTCAGCCTGTGGAGTTTGCTTGATCATTCCATCATGACTGATTTCATTTTTTATGTCTGGAACTGACAATGGACAGGTAGAGTTGTTAACAAAATATGGTGTCACTGAAGGAAAGTGCGTATATAGTAGGAATGGATCAAATTGCCAGGCATTTTATGCTTTGCAGTCTCTATCTTCCTGCCTCCAACAAGTGGCCCTCTTCCTCCCAATTGTGACAGACTAATGCTGAAGGACTGAGGTGTTCTTTTTTTCTGTGTTGTTTTCCAAAATGTAAGTTATTTATACAATGTGCAGTTGTGGAATATGGATATGAATTTGCTACCTAACAACATCTTTGTACTAATTATACAATATTTACAACATGGTCTCAGTGTTGCTTTCCTGACGACCAAAACTTGCTGCTGATGTTTCAGCAGGATGTGTGTGGGTGCTGGGTTCTACCAATGGTAGGTGCAGAGATTCTGTCTCGGCCCTAGTCACATGACATGAAAGGGAAGATCATGCTTTTCCATTTGTCTTGCCTCAGGAAAAAGTCTGTGCCGAACAGTTTTGACAAAAAATGTTGCAGGTTGCAGTCCACTCAGAAAGTCCTCAAGGGTCTTCATTGGAAAATAGCTGGTGGATCCCATTGAAGGGACCTCTAAATGGACTTCCAACTTGCCAGAATTGTTATACAAGCACCAAGACTTTCCTCTTTTCCTTGTCTGTGAGCTGAATATAACATTCAATGATGGACATTATCCCGATTAGTTTCGGAGCTCTGTCTACCCCATTTACTCATCTTACTAAAGTTTGGAGAGGAGCTTCAGCTTTCACCAGGTCAATGAAACAACAGCTGCTTTTATCTTCATTGCACCTTATCATTTAAAGGCCTTCTGTGGGAAGCACATTAACTATTTTTTTTCAAGCATCTCCTCTCCATCCATCAAAAGTGGGATTTTCTAGTGGCCAACCACTTTAATTCCTTTTCTCACTCCCATTCCAACATGTTGGTCCATGGCCTCCTCTTGTGCCACGCTAAGGTCACCCCATGTTCCACTTAGATAACCTCCAACCTGATGGCATGAACATCAATTTCTCCTTCTGGTTAAAACAATCGCTCTTTGTCTATTGCCCACTTGGCCTCTTACCGAGTAGGGCTCAGTTCTCCCATTAATCCCTGCCTGTGTGGGAGTGACCTGTATTATCCACAAAATTCAGGGGAGCGAGTGGACTTTGGGCAGGTGGCATCAAAGATTCCATTGCACAAGTTCTACAGTACCCACCTAGACATCTCTGTGTGCACAACATGGATGTTCTAGAACTAATTCTACAGTACACGCCTGGGCATCTCTGTGTGCACAACAGGGATATTCTAGAACTAATTTTACAATACATATTTGGGCATCTCTGTGTGCACAATATTGATGCTCCAGAACCATTTCTACAGTACACTCATGGGCATCTCTGTGTGTACAACATGGATGTTCTAGAACTAATTCTACAGTACACATCTGGGCATCTTTGCGTGCTCAATATGGATGTTCTAGAACCAAGTCTACTGTACACATCTAGGCTTCTCTTTGTGTATAACCTGGATGTTCTGGAACTAATTTTACTGTACACGCCTGGGCACCTCTGCATACACAACATGGATGTTCTAGAACTAATTCTACTGTACACACCTGGGCATCTCTGAGTGCACAACATGGACATTCCAGAACTAATTCTATACTACACACCTGGGCATCTCTGTGTGCACAACATGGACATTCCAGAACTAATTCTATACTACACACCTGGGCATCTCTGTGTGCACAACATGGATGTTCCAGAACTAATCATAGTCATACTTTATTGACCCCGGGGGAAATTGGTTTTCGTTACAGTTGCACCATAAATAATTAAATAGTGATAAAACTATAAATAATTAAATAGTAATATGTAAATTATGCCAGGAAATAAGTCCAGGACCAGCCTATTGGCTCAGGGTGTCTGACCCTCCAAGGGAGGAGTTGTAAAGTTTGGTGGCCACTGGCAGGAATGACTTCCTATGACGCTCTGTGTTGCATCTCGGTGGAATGAGTCTCTGGCCGAATGTACTCCTGTGCCCAACCAGTACATTATGTAGTGGATGGGAGACATTGTCCAAGATGGCATGCAACTTGGACAGCATCCTCTTTTCAGACACCACCGTCAGAGAGTTGTTCCCTCCCCACAACATCACTGGCCTTACGAATGAGTTTGTTCATTCTGTTGGTGTCTGCTACCCTCAGCTTGCTGCCCCAGCACACAACAGCAAACATGATCGCACTGGCCACCACAGACTCGTAGAATATCCTCAGCATTGTCCAGCAGATGTTAAAGGACCTCAGCCTCCTCAGGAAATAGAGAGGGCTCTGATCCTTCTTGTAGACAGCCTCAGTGTTCTTTGACCAGTCTAGTTTATTGTCAATTCATATCCCCAGGTATTTGTAATCCTCCACGATGTCCACACTGACCCCCTGGATGGAAACGGGGCACTGGTACCTTGGCTCTCCTCAGGTCTACCACCAGCTCTTTAGTCCTTTTCACATTAAGCTGCAGATAATTCTGCTCACACCATGTGACAAAGTTTCCTACCGTAGCCTTGTACTCAGCCTCATCTCCCTTGCTGATGCATCTAACTATGGCAGAGTCATCTGAAAACTTCTGAAGATGACAAGACTCTGTGCAGTAGTTGAAGTCCAAGGTGTAAATGGTGAAGAGAAAGGGAGACAAGACAGTCCCCTGTGGAGCCCCAGTGCCGCTGATCACTCTGTCGGACACACAGTGTTGCAAGCACTAATTTTAGAACACAAGCGCAAATGGCACCGTTACATTTAACAATCAGTTTTAGATAAAAAATTATTTTGCACTACCAAAAAAATTGGCAAAATATCTGTATTTATCAATTCGGTTTATAGAGTTATAGAAAAGTAGCAGGCCTATGGCTCATCTTGTCCATGCCCAACCATTTAAACCGTCTACTCCCATGGACCTGCAGCAGGACCATACCCCTACATATCCCTACCATTCATGTACCTATCTAACCTTCTCTTAAATGTTGAAATCAAGCTCGCGTGCACTTGTGCTGGCAGCTCATAGCACACTGTCGTATTTTGTATTCTCTGTCCAAATACGAAATGTGTAACAATGACATAGCTGTTCTCTGAGTACGTTAGTTATTAGGAATATTAGTTCAATACCACCACTAAATTGGAACTATAATTACAGGCATTTGTGGACCAACCGGACCTCCCGGCCCAAGAGGACCATCTTGCGATATTGTAATACATGGACCTCCAGGAGATGAAGGTGCAGCAGGTTTTGAAGGTCCACCAGGTGGGAAATCACTTGCCAAATTATACATCTAAATAAAAGACGTTTCATTACTCTTGTCTCAAGACCTTCTTATGGGAGTTGACTATTTAAATAGCCTCTAACACATTGGGGACACTTTTAACCTTACACTACTGTTGCAAACGCGATAGGAAAAGGTCAGTGCTGATTAATATAGCAGATGATTTTGGCCTTTGATTGAAATCAGTCAATGAATATTGTGTAAAAAGGTTGTTCTGTTTGATCCTGTGTGTTTCCTGCCAGGCAAATTTGGCTGAAATTAGATTATGTCAGTTGAACACACTGAAATTGGAACTTCTGCCCTCTGCTGGTGATATGCAGATATACATTGGATTTTGACTGAGCTGGGAAATTGGTTTAATCGGTTTGTGGTGTAAAATGGATGTGTTTGCAAGAGCAGTACATGATGACTTCGGGGGTTATCAGTGTAATGATATTAAGGGATTCAAAAAAAGTGTAAGTTTGTATTGAACAGCACACAAAATGCTGGAGGAAATGCTTGATTTCAATGTTGAAGTGAAGTTTGGATAGGTACATGGATGGTAGGGGTATGGAGGGTTATGGTCCTGGTACAGGTCAACAGGAGTAAGTAGTTTAAATAGTTTAGGCATGGTCTAGATGGGCCGAAGGGCCTGTTTTTATGTTGTGCTTTTCTATGACTACGACTATAACTCATCAAGTCAGACATCTTCTGAGAAGGGAAATAAACCAAGACCTTTCATTAGGACTGGATAGGAAGGGGGTGGAGTCCCGATTAAGAAGGGGAGGAGGGGTTGGAGTACAAGCTGGCTGGATATAGATGAGAGGGATAATAAATCAGCCACACTGAAGTGGCGGAGCAGACTCAATAGACCAAATGTCCTAATTCTGCTCCTGTGCCTTATGGTTTTATGAGACCAGAAGAGGGCGAAGATGAGTGGATTAAGTGAGAAGCAGGGAGGTGAAAGGTGAAAGAGGTAAAGGATTGAGGGAGAAGGAATCTAATTGGAGAAAACCATGGGAAGGGGGTAGGGGAGGTAGTTATCAGAAGTTGGAGAAATCAATGTTCATGCTATGAGGTTGGATTATGAGATGTTTCTCCTCCAACCTGAGTTTAGCCTCAATGAGGCTGTAGAGCAGTAAACCTCCTGTGGCTCTGTAATGGTATTGGAATAGGCCCAAGTGGAGCCATGGTGTTAGGAACAGTACCCAATCGGCCTTAGTAATCAGGCAATGATGCAGCACTATCTATGATCCATGCTATGTATTATGTGGGATCAGTCTAGTTTACATTATCTGCATAATCTTTCACATTCAGTAATTTGTCCTTTTTTTTTTTGCTGCTTGCAGGTACTCCTGGTCTTCCAGGTGATCCAGGTGCTCCCGGTAAATCACCCAGAGGGGATCCCGGAGACCCGGGTCCAACAGGAGAAAATGGCCCTCAAGGACCACCTGGGGAGCAGGGTACATGTGGATTTAATGGCCCTCCAGGGCCACCAGGTCCAAATGGTATTTCAACTTTAATTTTAACATTTTGTTGATATTGGCTTGTGACATATGAATAACCAAATGTTTAAATATTTCATTGCTGACTCCAAAACACATTAACTATGGTTTGTAAAAGCAGATATTTTGTAGAGAATAATTTGTTATCAACTACAGTGGGACATTGGTAGGATGCAAAACTGGGCTGAGAAGTGACAGATGGAGTTCAACCCAGATAAGTGTAAGGTGGTTCATTTTGGTAGGTCAAATATGATGGCAAGATGTAGCATTAATGGTAAGACTCTTGGCAGTGTGGTGGATCAGAGGGATCTTGGGATCCGTGTCCACAGGACGCTCAAAGCTCCTACGCAGGTTGATTCTGTGGTTAAGAAGGCATATGGTGTATTGGGCTTCACCAACCGTGGGGTTGAGTTTAAGAGCCGAGAGGTAATGTTGCAGCTATATAGGACCCTGGTCAGACCCCACTTGGTGTACTGTGCTCAATTCTGGTTGCCTCACTACAGGAAGGATGTGGAAACCATAAAAAGGGTGCAGAGGAGATTTACAAGGATTTTGCCTGGATTGGGGAGCATGCCTTATGAGAATAGGTTGAGTGAACTCGGCCTTTTCTCTTTGGAGTGACGGAGGATAAGAGGTGACCTGAAAGAGGTGTACAAAATAATGAGAAGCATTGACTGTGTTGATAGTCAGAGGCTTTTTCCTGGGGCTGAAGAGGCTAGCACGAGAGGGCATAGTTTTAAAGTGCTTGGAAGTAGGTGCAGAGGAGATGTCAGGGGTAAGTTTTTTACGCGGAGAGTAGTGAGTGTGTGGAATGGGTTGCTGGTGACAGTGGTAGAGGCGGATGCAATAAGGTCCTTTAAGAGACTCCTGGATAGGGACATGGAGCTTAGAAAAATGGAGAGCTGTGGGTAAGCCTAGGTAGTTTTAAGCTAAGGACATGTTTGGCACAGCTTTGTGGGCCAAGGGGCCTGTATTGTGCTCTAGGTTCCCTATGTTTCTATAACATATGCTCAGTGGCTGCTTTATTAGGTACACCTGTACACCTGCTTGTTAATACAAGTATCTAATCAACCAAACGTGTCAGCAACTCAATGCATAAGAGCATGCAGACACAGTCAAGAGGTTCATTTGTTGTCCAGACCAAACATCAGAATGGGGAAGACATGTGTCTAAGTGATTTTGACTATGAACTGCTGATCTCCTGAGATTTTCACGCACGTCAGTCTCTAGAGTTTGCAGAAAATAGTGTGAAAAACAAACAAAAAAAAAATGAGCAGCAGTTTTGTGGGCGAAAATGCCTTGTTAATGAGAGAGTCCAGAGGAGAAGGGCCAGACTGGTTCAAGCTGACAGGAACGTGCCACTAATTCAAATAACCATGCATTGCAACAGCGGTGTGTAGAAGAGCATCTCTGAATACACAACCTATCAAACCTTGTATTGGATGGGTTACAGCAGAAACTCAAATAATTAGGCATCGCAACAGCGGTGTGTAGAAGATCACTGCCCGATGCACAATGCATCGAACGTTGAAGTGGATGGGCTATAGCAGCAGAAAACCATGAAAATATACTCGGTGGCCTCCGTATTCGGAACAAGAGGTACCCTATAAAGTGGCCACTTTGTGTATAACATTGCTACGTTATGTTTAACATTGCTTATTCCAGCACAATTCTTGGTGTCACAAATCTTTCATTGCTTCAGATATTTCCCCCATTCTTTTCATTGAACGGTTTCTACCAAAGGCTGCCCCTGTTGTGCACAGATCATTCTCCTAGTGTCTGTCAGTTGAATTAATGCTTCTTTCTCTGTGGATTGTCCCATTCAAGGAAATATGTTTTCATGCTCCCTGAAGTAATATTTAACTAAAAGCTTCTCTTGGCCTTCAGTGTGGAAATGATTCAGCCAATTTAGTTGGTGTATGCTCAAAACCGCTCTCCCATTTCATCATAATATTCCTAATGAATATATCATAGCTACTTTAGGTTTTTGTTCTAACTTCAGTTTCTGTATTTTTTTAAAATTGTAACTCTTGTAGGGTTTTTAATTCAAAGTTTAAAGTCCATTTATTATCAAAATATATATACATTATACTACCTTGAGATTCGTCTCCTTACAGACAGCCACAAAACAAAGAAACTCAATAGAACCCATTTAAAAAAAAGACTGATAAGCATCCAATTGGGGGGAGGGAGGAGAAAGAGGGAAGGAGAGGGAGAAAGAGAAAATAGTGCAAAAAATAAAAGTAAGCAAATAGCATTTGGAATGAAAGTGAGTCCTCAAATGAAGCCCGGAGTCGGCCCACCACCTCGGCCTCGGCTTAGCAGACAGCAGAGTAAACGTCACAAAACCCAGAGCATCTGGAGCAGATCCAAATCACTGTTTGAAGCTCTGAAATAAATATTGCAAAATGTCTGTGATCAATGAAAAATTACCATTGATGCAATGCTTGTTATCCTGACTATTCAAAACTGAGGCTGGCCAATGCTATGTAGACCCTTTATCTTCTATTCCGAGACCCTAGTTTCAGCCATAATTAGCATTAGACCAGTCCACAGGAATGGTTTTCATTGTGACGCCAAACCAAACTATCGGATGATTAATGCTAATGAGAGAGATAAGAGAGACAATGGAGAAACATTCAAAATGCTAATAAGAGAGGAGAGAGGGATTAAGGGAAAAGAAACACAATTCAGAATATTGACAGACCAGTTGAACCTGAACTGTTTGAAGTTTGATGGACAGGTGATACCCCAGCAGGGGGATAAAAAGAGCAGGTTCGCTAAGGCACGGGACACCACGAGACCATGAGACAACAGGACCCTGGAAAGAGCGGTGTGCCCCCACAAGTGGTGGGAGTTTGGAGGTCTGGTTCACGGGAACCGACCATAGGCTCACAGGGTGTAAAGGAACGATCGGTGGGAACCTGGTGTGTGTGTCCGCCCTTGCCTGGGTGCCGGGTTCACCGTGGAAGAACAATTGTATCTGGAACGGAGGGGTCACAGTCGGTGACCACAGCAGGATAGAAGACATCAAAAAGGGTCTGCCCAAAACCAACTGTGAAGACATCAAAGGTCTGCCTGAACCAAATTGCGTCTCTCCCCCCCACCAATGGTACCGCAACAGCGATTACTGCGAACTGCACTAAACTGAACTGAACTCTGCGTCACTTAAGACTGATCATTTTACCCCTAGACTGCGATAGAGCTTGGTTGATTCCTATTACCCTAGTTCTGTGTATAGGTGTGTATTATCATTGCTAACCTGTTACATTTATATCCTTACGATTAGAGTACTGTATTATTTGTTTCTTTAATAAAACTTTATTAGTTCCTAGTAATCCAGACTCCAACAAGTGTTCCATTTCTGCTGGTTTGGCAACCTGTTTACGGGGTACATAACATCATATAAAGAGCTAATTGGAAAGTTGAAGCCAGAGTCTCTGCTATTTCATCTGTAAATCACTCAATAGACAATGGTGACCAGGACCAAGAGACAAATGTACTTGGAGCTCAGCTGTTCTAGATAAAATCTGACTGCCAGCTCTGAGCATAACAGCACTGGATTATCTGTGTTAGGCCCTGAATGAACTCCACAAGTCATGTTCTCAGCATTATTTAGTTTTGTATTTTTTAAGTTTATCTTCACAATTTGTCGTCTTTTGCACATTGCCTGTTTGTCTGGCTTTGTTTATGTATAGTCTTTTTTTCATAAATTCGATTGTATTTCTTTATTTTCCTGCAAATGCCTTCTAGAAAATGAACCTCAAGATAGTGATGGTGATGTATGCGTACTTTGATAATCTTACTTCGAACTTTGAATGTTGAATTTTGGATCTGGTGCACACAGTAGAGTAATAATCCAACCACAAACAAGACAAAATCTGCAGATGCTGGAAATCCAAGTAACACACACACACAAAATGCCGGAGGAATTCTGCAAAGTCTCTTCCAGGGATGCAACCCTGAAGAAATTTAAATCTTCCCTCCGGGAGTCCAGTGAAACCCTCTTTCACTGCTCCCCCTCTGTGAACCCTGTGACTCTCCGACTCTCACCTATCACCTGGTGTTGCTCTCTCCCCTCCTTCCACCTTTTAAATCTACTCCTCAGGTTTTTTTCTCCCATCCTACCAAAGGGTTTCAGCCCAAAACGTTGACTGTGCTCTTTTCCGAGATGGTGCCTGGGTTCCTCCAGCAGTAGCCCTCTACTTTCAGACCTCTCTATAAAAGCTAAATGACCTCTTGATCCACTCGTATGTTGTTGCTTTCACCATCCTGTACTTAAAATACTCTTAATGTCTGCACCATTATTTATTCAACACAATCATACCCTTTCCTTTAATCTTCTCTTTTTACAGAAGGAATGAGAATTTGTGACAATTGAGATAGTTCACCAAACCACATTGCCAGAGTTCTCTGCATTTTCTTCTGCCAGTGTTCACTGAATTCTCACTAGCAGCTGGCTCTCACCAGAGCCAAACTCTTTCTACACACTTTGTCAAAAGCAATGCATCCAACTGCATCTGAAGACAGACTCAGTCCTAAGTCTTAACTTGGGGTGGGGGGGGGGGGTTCCCTCCATTCATATTACTGCACCACCTTAATTGGAGTTGTTTCAGAAAATCAAAGTGACTGCTCTTTATTCTGTATTTTGTGATTCAGATACCAGTCATGATCTCTGTTTATTGTCCAGGCGCAAAGGGAGAGCAGGGGCTTGCAGGCTACCCTGGGCTCGATGGACGTCCGGGAATGCCAGGTGACCAAGGAGAACGAGGTGCACCAGGTCACAGGGGGCTTCCAGGTATGGAACTTTTCAGTCACTTCCTGAACTTAATAGAGCACTACAGCACCAAAACAGGTCCTTTGGCCTATCTAATCCATGCTAGAACTGTTATTCTGCCTAGTCCCATCAACCTGCACCTGGGCCATAGCCCTTCCATCCATGCACCATCTCTTAAATGTCGAAATCGAACTCACATCAACCATTCCATGGGCAGCTCATTCCGCACTCTTAACACCCTCTGAGTCACCCTCGTGTTTCCCCTTAAATATCACGTCTTTCACCCTGAACCAATGACCCTTAGTTCTACTCTCACCCAACCTCAGCTGAGAAAAGCCCACTTGCATTAACCCTCATAATTTTGTACGCCTCCATTAAAATCCCCCTCATTTTCCTATACTCCAGCCAAGGTGACAATTCAAGGGAATAATATATCAGTAAAAACAACAGACACATCGGAGAATACTGTGACAGTGGGAAAGTGTGTATGTAACCGGAGGAAATAGCGGAGGTACTTAATGAATACTTTGATTCAGTATTCACTATGGAAAAGGATCTTGGCGATTGTAGGGATGACATGCAGTCGACTGAAAAGCTTGAGCATGTAGATATTAAGGCAGAGGATGTGCTGGAGCTTTTGGAAAGCATCAAGTTGGATACGTCACCAGGACCAGACGGGATGTACCCCAGGCTACTGTGGGAGGCGAGGGAGGAGATTGCTGAGACTCTGGCAATGATCTTTGTGTCATCAATAAGGATGGGAGAGGTTCCAGAGGACTGGAGGGTTGTAGATGTTCCCTTATTCAAGAAAGGGAATAGAGATAGCCCAGGAAATTATAGACCAGTGAGTCTTACTTCAGTAGTTGGTAAGTTGATGGAGAAGATCCTGAGATGTAGGATTTATGAACATTTGGAGAGGCATAATATGATTAGGAATAGTCAGCATGGCTTTGTCAAAGGCAGGTTGCACCTTATGAGCCTGATTGAGTTTTTTGAGGATGTGACTAAACACATTGATGAAGGTAGATCCGTAGATGTAGTGTATATGGATTTTAGCAAGGCATTTGATAAGATACCCCATGCAAGACTTATTGAGAAAGTAATAAGTAATAAGGAGGCACGGGACCCAAGGAGACATTGCTTTGTGGATCCAGAACTGGCTTGCCCACAGAAGGCAAAGAGTGGTTGCAGACGGGTTATATTCTGCATGGAGGCTGGTGACTGATGGTGTGCCTCAGGGATCTGTTCTGGGACCCCGACTCTTCATGATTTTTATTAATGACCTAGATGACGAAATCAAGGGATGGGTTAGTAAATCTGCTGATGACACAAAGGTTGGGGGTGTTGTGGATAATGAGGAGGGCTGTCAGAGGTTACAACGAGACAATGATAGGATGCAAAACTGGGCTGAGAAGTGGCAGATGGAGTTCAACCCGGGTAAGCGTGAGGTGGTTGTATTTTGGTAGGTCAAATATGATGGCAGTGTATAGCATTAATGGTAAGACTCTTGGCAGTGTGGAGGATCGGAGGGATCTTGGGGTCTGAGACCATAGGACACTAAAAGCTGCTGTGCAGGTTGACTCTGTGGTTAGGAAGGCATACGGCGTATTGGCCTTCGTCAATCGTGGGATTGAGTTTAAGAGCCGAGAGGTAATGTTGCAGCTATATAGGACCCTGGTCAGATCCACTTGGAGTACTGTGCTCAGTTCTAGTCACCTCACTACAGGAAGGATGTGGAAACCATAGAGCGGGTGCAGAGGAGATTTACAAGGATATTGCCTGGATTGGGGAGCATGCCTCATGAGAATAGCTTGAGTGAACTCGGCCTTTTCTCCTTGGAGCGACGGAGGATGAGAGGTGACCTGATAGAGGTATACAAGATAATGAGAGGAATTGGTCGTGTGGATAGTCAGAGGCTTTTTCCCAGGGCTGAAATGGGTAGCACGAGAGGGCAAAGTTTTAAGGTGCTTGGAAGTAGGTACAGAAGAGATGTCAGGGGTAAGTTTTTTACGCAGAGAGTGGTGAGTGCGTGGAATGGGCTGCTGCCGGCGGCAGGAATGATAGGGTCTTTTAAGAGACTCCTGGAGCTTAGAAAAATAAAGGGCTATGGGTAAAGCCTAGGCAGTTCTAAGGTAGGGACATGTTCAGCACAGCTTTGTGGGCCAAAGGGCCTGTATTGTGCTGTAGGTTTTCTATGTTTCTAATACATTCATTATTGAACTGAGAAAGCATGAAATATCACAGGAGTGTGTAAATATTCATGCTTCCCCAGACACGGTGTGAATTCTCCTCAAACTCATTGTTGATGAAACCCCTTTCCCTGTTCCCAATGGCCTGGAAACTGTGGTGCATGCTGGGATAACATTGACATGGTGTGATGGTGAACAGAATGATTCCTCTTCCACTGCATCAAAATCCATTCTGCTGGTCGGAAAGGAAAACGGCCACGGGACGTTACTTGATTTGCCCTTGAGCCGCTCAGTATGCTTCTCTTACAGACCTTCTCGGGAAACAATCAGTCATTGAGTGCTGATGCTGGAAGGTGGTGACTTCGGACACCAGGTGGAAAGGTTAGGAAGAGAGGCGGCAGAAAGAATATCAAAAGGCTGTGGACTGGGAGAGATGGGATTGGAGGCGGCACCAGGAAAGGGTGGAAAGGGGGGTGTGTGTCGGGATCAGGATTGGGAGAGACAGCAGTACTGAGCAAAGGGGAACAAGCAGCTGTGTTGGAAACAGGATTAGTGAAACTAGTTTGACACCGGAAGAAATGCAGTTTGGGAATACAGACCAGCATGGAGATGTGGGTGGTTGGCAGAGCTGTTTGAAGGAGAGCAGACTGTGACCTTAATGCTCTTTAAGAAACCCAAAACAACTTCCTCCTTTATCTCAAAATGTCCTATCATATGAATACACTCTGCACTGATCTCCCTATCCTCTATGTCACTCTCCTTGGTAAATACTGCTGTAAAGTACTCATTTAGGATCTCGCCCACATCCCCCAGATCCAAGTGAATGTTCCCCTCTTTATCCTTGAATGGTCCTAGCTTCTCTCTAGTTATTTTATTTGGAGATACAGTGTGCCCCACGCCGCACTGCCCTGCAAACCAGCGATTTAGCCCTCGCCTAATCACAGGACGATTCACATTGACCAATTAACCTAACTAACCGGTACGTCTTTGGACTGTGGGAGGAAATAAGGGCAACCGGAGGAAACCCACGCGCACATGGGAAGAATGTATAATCTTTCTTACAGAGGATATCGGAATTGCACTCCAAACTCCGACGACCCGAGCTATGATAGTGTTGCGCTAACTGCTACCGTGGCGGCCTCTTGCTCTGGATGTATGTAAAGAATTGGCGTGTAGTAAGCTGACTTCCAGCAGCATAGTGCTGAAGAAGATGAGCGGGGCCTCGGGTGCTGATCGGATCATGGGGGTTCGAATGCTTTGGCCCACGTGATTGGCCATCCATATCAGGACCTGGTGCACATGAGATTGGAGGTAACAATTCTAGCTGGGCAGACTGTGGCTGGCCCACCTGAATAGTGTACAAAGCAGGGATAGTTGGTCCAATTTCTAAAGAGTATTTGCATTAATTTTATCTTTCTTTTGATTTTCATGCTGCGCTTCCTGTTGGTGCCGGATTTGGTGACCTCCGCAGGCGATCCAGGTGAGCCGCAATGAGTGATTGTATACCAACTTGCCGTTTTTCCATTCCTTTAGCACAGCAAGCTGTTCCACGGGAATGTAATCAAACAGAAGTTCACATTGAATCTTAGAGTGACTCAGGGATGCCTTGAGGAGGGGGAGAAGCTCAGAAGGGAATTCCAAAACTTCTAGACTGGACACAGCAAGGGCTTGGTGCAGGTATTAAAATGAGGGAACATAAAAGGGAAAAAATGGAGCAGTTCTGGAGATATGAGGATTCTGAAGCTGGTGGAGGTTGTATGAAGTAAGACCACAGAGGCATTTGAAACTAAGGATGGGTGTTTGAAATCGAGTTATTACAATGTAAAAGGCAGCAGAAGGTAAATGGTGAGCTGGACATTCAGATTCAAATTTGTCATGTGCATTGGTCGGAAGAGCAATGGAATGCTTAAGTCTTGAGAACGTAAAGGCCTCAGTGGTATATGTGCCAAGGCAAAGTTACAGGTAGGTAGTATTAGGGGGAAGCAGGTGGTAGAGTGGATACATAGTCTGAATACCAATCGGACTGGATGTTGCAAGCACAGTGTGGCTCAGCTTAAGATAGTGGCCAGAGGCAGGCAGCTGGTTGATAGCCAGGAAAGAAGGGTTTGTTGTAACAGGTGAAGACAAGCAATATGAATAGCCAAGAAGTAGAGTAACTGGTATTTACTGAAAGTGGCACCTTCCCCCTTTGTGCAGTTGATTCTGTGAGCTTTTACTCATTATACCTGGTCAGAGTTTGGAAAAGTTTTGAACCTGGCCCTGATGCATTCTCTTGAACAAACTGACTGGAAGTTAGAAATTGGAAATAAGGGTCGCAAATGGTGGAACTACTTGGCGAAGTCAGACGGTGGGGAGGGGGGGGAGCAGAACTGACGATTCAGTATTTCCGTGTCTGTTTCTCCCATCATTGCTGCTGCTTGATTTGCTGAATATTTCTAGCAGCATCTGTGCTTGCTGCATACTTTGTGGTTTTTGGAGAGTGTGCAAGAGTTAGTCAGAGAATTTTTAGCTAATTTCCAGCGTTAAGATGGAATGTTATTTTTCTAACACTCATCCAGTACTTCTCACCAGTAGAAAACAGAGTAGAGTGGAGAAATTCATCTGATCCTCTTCATTTCCAGGCGGGCAGCTTGTGTTAACATTACCACATAGTTGCATGGAACTTTCAAGCTGCATGGTTTCTTAAGTGATTCTAAACTTCACTGCTCTGGCTTTTCAGAATTTTGATTCTCATGTGTGTACAAAAATTGCATTATTTTTGGATTTCTTTGATGGCCTGGTCTGTAAACACCACGTTTGTTGATTGAACTGCAGGCCCTCCTGGTTCCACAATTTTTAGCGACATAATGAACCCAGCTGATTATACAGGAGATCCTGGTCCACCGGGGCCACCTGGCTTGCCAGGCAATTCGGGGTCAAAGGGCATGCCCGGTCTTCGTGGCCAGCCAGGTAGGGTCTGTTTTGCGTGTATATTCTATAAGAACTACGAAAATGATAGGATAATTCTTAGTACAAATTAGGCCAGGGTTACACGTATCCAATGGAGGAAACAATGGAAGTTTCTCTGTTCCTCTGCCATGTGGTTGTCTGGTCAAACTCAATAATTCAAGTTTATTCTTGAACGTTGAAACCAGATATCTGCTCCTGTGGTTTCCATCTGTATGGATTGTTCATGAGTTAGATGTTCCATTGTCCATTCCTGATGGCCTCAGTCACATAATTAGAGAGGGCTTTAATTTCCATTTGTATATCAGTTATCCAGAGCTACCTGAATTTGTGCAGATGTGATTTAGAAATGGCATTCATTAATCTGGTTACAAGATTAAAGACAGAGATTTACTGCCCTGTATCTCTCCCATGGCGTGACCTCTTCCTTTTGGCTTCACAAATGTCACTGGGATTAAAGTTGCCTGGTTGCAGAAGACCTTGGGTGACTAAACATGCTGCTCTGGACAATGATGAGGAGTCCTGTTGAATTCAAACAGGTGACTCACTTAAAAAGATCTGAGTAATTTCAAATGGAGTAGGTCAGAACAGGCAACCAAGCAGAATTAATAGAACAATATATGAGCGACAATACATTATTACATGGTGCTTCACTTCGTTTTGACTTTCCATGTTTTACTCATTTATAGTACAGCCCCTTGTTTTAAAAAATGCTTCATAGAAAACACTTTCTGCACCAAATGGCTTTTTCCTTGCTGTAACAATACCGCGATTTTATTTATTCCACTATATTAATCAATAACTTACTGGGACTTTAGGGTAGAAGTCCTTGTTTTTATCTTTTCTTTGGGTGCGGGCACAAACTGCATAATCAGCATTTGGGAAGCTGATTATGAGGAAAGTTCTGTACTTGTAAAGCATTTTTCATCACCGTAAGATGTCATAAAGAATTTGCAAGCCAATTTACTGTTTTAGAAGCATGATCAATAATACGGGCGATGCCATGTTTGTGCAGCAAGGTTTCACAAATAGCAATAAAATAATGAGCAAACAAACTGTTTCACATGTTGGGATGGGGTGGGATTGGAAGAAGAAGATTAAAAAATTGGCAAAGAAACCCGAGGGAACACCCCTGCTTGTTCAAAAAATCCCACAGAGTCTTCATAAGTTCATAACGTCAGAAAAACACAGCACAGAAACAGGCCCATCTAGTCTGTACTGAAACATTGAAACTGCCTACTCCCATCAAAGTGCACCGGGACCATAACCCTCCATACCCTTCCCATCCAGGCACTGATCCGAACTTCTCTTAAACATTGAAATCAAGCTTGCATTCACCACTTGTGCTGGCAGCTTGTTCCACACTCTCACGACCCTCGGAGTGAAGAAACTTCCCCTCATGTTCCCCTCAAATTTTTCACCTCTGGTTGTAGTACCACCCGACCTCAATGGAAAAAGACTGCTTGCATCTACCCTATCTATACCCCTCGTAATTGTGTATACCTCTATCAAATTTCCTCACAATCTTCTACATTCCAAACAGTAAAATCCTAACCTAATCAATCTTTCCTTATAACTCAGGTAGCATCCTTATAAATTTTCTCTGGACTCTTTCAACTTTATGTACATCTTCCCTGTAGGTAGATGACCAAAGCTGCACATAATTCTCCAAATGAGGCCTCATCAACATCTTGTACAACTTCAACATATCATGTCCCCTGAGAGAGTCTCTAGTTAATAGTTCAAGCAAAATGCAGCAGCTGTGATGATGTAGCGTTCCCTCAGAAAGTTTCTGCAGTGTATGTGAGATTCCATGAAGAATACACACAGGGCCACTTTTTTAGGAACAACAGTACATCTGCTCATTGGTGCAAATATCTAATCAGCCAATCATGTGGCAGCAACTCAACGGATAAAAGCATGTAGACATGGTCAAGGAGTTCAATTGTTGTTCAGATCAAATATCAGAATGCGGAAGAAATGTGATTAAGGTGATTTTGACGATAGAATGTTTGTTTAACTGTGGAATGAGACTAAAACCACCTAGACGGTGAAAAGTAAAAAAAAACATACTGTGAGAGGCAGTTCCGTGGGCAAAAATGTCAGTGGAGAACTGCCTAACTGGTTTGAGATGACGGGAAGGTGACACCATTACAACACTGGTGCATTCAGAGGTGCTCTTCTGCACACAGCATATCGAACCTTGAAGTGGATGGGCTATAGAGACCACGAGCATACAGAAATACGTGCAGTGGCCACTTTATTAGGTACGTCCTGTTCCTAATGAGGTGACCGCTGCGTGTGTGTTGGTGAGACGCGCTGTTGTTTGAACCAACATCCGGAAAGTTTTAAAGCAGCTAAGCTAAGCTATCAGTGCAAGCAACCGAAGCTACAAATAAAAGGCATTCGCCTGCCACTCAGCCAGCCTTTTGTTGTGAACCTGAAGGGGATGTGTGGCACACGTCCATGCACATGCGAGTTACTGGAAGATGTAATCCGTCAGAATGTTACAGTAAATTGAAATAAAACAACTGCAGATACTGGAAATCTAAAACAAGGTTGTTGGCCGCCTTGGAACGGGAAGCCTGCCTGCTGAGCTCTGAGTTAAAGTTGATGCAAGCATTAATATTCCATTCAAATGAATGGGGGACTTAGCTTTTGGAGAACAGTAAATATATAACTAACTTTTTAATACTTTTAAACACTTTTTAAGTTTCCTTTTAAAATATGTTCCAATTAGTATGTCTTTTTGTGCATGTCTAAAGTATTCAGAAACAAAAAACTCCTCCAAATACATTGATATTTTTGAGAGCTCTGAACCCTGGGTATAGGTTTCATTGTCCCTTCCGTGACCGCAGTAGGCTACCTATGCTGAGATAGCCCTGTGCACCATTCTGCGAGAGGAGCCTAGCTCTGACTGAGAAATCTGTGTCTGGGGTCATGATGGAACAAATAGCATGGTGTAAGCCAGTGGCATTTGGGGCAATTATGCTCGGGGCACAGGAATTCTAGTTCAATCCCAGTGTCCTCTTTGTATCCACAGAATGTGTGGGTTTTTTTTCCCCCCAAGTCCTTTTTTACCACAGTCCAAAGGCATGGAGAGTAGGTTAGTTGGTCATTGTAAATTGTCCCGTCATCAGATTCGGGTTAATTCGGGGTTGCTGGGCCGTGTGGCTTGAAGGACTGTAAGGGCCTTATTGTGCTCTGTATCTCTAATTAAAAATAAATAAATAAATAAAATGGAAAATGTGCAAAGATTCCCCATTGGCTCAAAGGAAAAAGCTGTCCTGCAACTGACCTTGCAGTTTCTAATAAAGTCTAAACTGAATGGAAGGCATTGAAGTACTATGGTAGCATAGTGGCTGTGTTACCAGACTAGCAGCTGGAATTCTGGGCCATTTATGCAGAGATTGAGGCCCACCACAGCAGCTGGGGAATTCAAGCACAAGTAATAGAATAAATCTGGAATTCAAACCAGTTGGTAATGGTAAGTATGAAACAACCGGAATGTTGTAATACACCATCAAGTTTACTGATAATCATCAGGGGATGAAATCTGCTATTCTTCTCCAGTCCACTGATACGTGACTCCAAACAGAGCAATTGAAAATGGAAAACAAATGTTGACTTTTCCAATGATCTCCTAAATGCAGAAAAATATATCTACACTCAGTGGTCACATTGTTAGCTACCTCCCGTCCTTAATAAATTGGTCACTGAGTGTGTGCTCATGGTCTGCTGCTGCTGTAACCCACCCAATACAAGGTTTGATAGGTTGTGTATTCAGAGATGCTCTTCTACACACCGCTGTTGCAATGCATGGTTATTTGAACTAGTGGCATGTTCCTGTCAGCTTGAACCAGTCTGGCCATTTTTCTCTGACCTCTCTCATTAACAAGGCACTTTTGCCCACAGAACTGCCACTCACTGGATGTTTTTTTTTGTTTCTCACACTATTCAGTGTAAAATCTAGATCAGGGGTTCCCAACCTTCTTTACATCATGTTCCAATACCATTAAGCAAGGGTCTGTGGACCCCATGTTGGGAATCCCTGCTCTAGAGACTGTTGTGTGTGAAAATCCCAGGAGATCAGTAGCTTCTGAGATACTCAAACCACCCTGTCTGCCACCAACAATTATTCCACAATCAAAGTCATTTAAATCACATTTCTTCCCCATTCTAATGTTTGATCTGAACAACATCTGAACCTCCAGATCATGTCTGCATGCTTTTATGCTTTGAATTGCTGCCACATGATTGGCTGGTTAGATATTTGTATCAGTGAGTAGGTGTACAGGTGTTTCTAATAAAGTGGCCACTGAAAGTGCATACCAACTGGCGTTACACTGAATGGTTCTTAAGATATAATTGAACATTGCCCTCAGGCCATTCTCACTTTGCTCCAACTAGAAGTTTATTTTTGCCCATGTATTTTGTCTGCATTTGAACTAAATGAAGAGCTTCTCACTTGCAAAAAACTGCTCTTGGCTTTCTGATTTGTAGCCTACCTTTAGAAGTCCCTTTCTATGTCCTGTTCCCTTTTCCACAAATGTTAATACACACACAAACACCTTCACGCTATCACACTGACACGTATGCACACATTTGTACATTTATATACATTTGTGCCTGCTCTTATTCTCATCTTCAAACACTCTTTTACACTCAAATCAGAACTTGCAGACTTGTTCTCTCCTTTACATCCATGTGCAAGCATACATACTGATGCAAATGTTTTTAGTTTTTTTCCTTCTGATATTCAATGAAATCATTATTTAATTTCAAATTTATTGCTAAAATCTGAATGTTATTTTAGAGTTCAATTACCTGCAAATTGCTGATATTCTAACAAGCCTTGGATAAATATGTATATGTTTCTGCTCCCTGCCTATCTACAGGGCCCAAGGGGCAAAAAGGCAGACCAGGCGAGCTGGGTCCTGTTGGCCCTGTTGGTCCCCCTGGGCCTCCCGGAGACCCTGGCAGACCTGGGCAACGAGGGATGACTGGAGACCAAGGTGAGGAAGGAAAAAGTAACATTGGTTTAGCATTTTACCCAGTAAACATAGAGACCTGTTTCATAAAAGAAGCTCTCCAAGATGTTTTTTTCTGTTATAAACATTCTTTCCAGAATTTTCTGTTGAAATCTTCTTGTATTTAAGGATTTGGTCCTAACCACAGGAAAACATAGTTTTCAATTGCTTGGGAAGTGGGAAGGGTTGATGAGTATGGGGTAAAATGCAAAAGTTGGGAGTAAAGTGTAATTTAAAGAATTTGGGGAGGAATCCAGTTGCCCAATTACAATTTCAAGGGAGAAGGTAAGAGTAGATCATTTCCTGCCTACCCAGTATCAGTGTGTGTGTCTAGGTTCAGAATCAGAATCAGGTTTATTATCACAATGTATGCCATAAAACTACTTATTTTATGTCAAGTGTACAGTGCAAGCCATAAAAAGTTGCAATGAATTACAAAATAAATCGTGCAATAGAAGGAATGATGAGGTAATGTTCATGGAGTATTCAGAAATTTGATGGTGGCCTTCAGGCTCCTGTATCACCTCCCTGATGATAGTAATGGAAGAGGACATGTCCCAGACAGTGGGGCTCTTTAGTGATGGATGTAGCTGCCTTGAGGCATCACCTGCTGAAGATGTCCTCGGTGGTGGGCAAGGCTTTGCCTGCAGTGGAACTGGCTGATCCTAGAACCCTCTGCAGTCTATTTCGGTCCTGAGCATGTGAGCCTTCATACCAGGCTGTGGTGCAGCCAGTCAGAATGATCTCAATCGTACATTTATAGAAGTTCACCAGAGTCTTTGGTGACATACCAAATCTCCTCAAACTGTTCACGAAACAACTTCCTAACAAGGGACTTTCGTCAACAAATCTGGCGTGTGATTGCGTCAATATGTCGGGCCCAGGATAGATCATCAGAGATGCTGACACGCAGGAACCTGGAAGGCTCAGCCTTTCCACCATTGATCCCTCACTGAGGACTGGTGTGTGTTCCCTCGACTTCCCCTTCCTGTTCGTTGGTTTTGCTGCTGTTGAGTGGAGGTTTGTCTCCATGCAACCTGCTGAACTACCTCACTCCTATAGGCCTCCTCGTTACCATCTGAGATTCCACTAGCGCCGGATTGTTTTCTGAGAATTTACTGATGCCGTTCGGGTGGCGCCTGGCCACATAGTCATGAGTCTGGAGAGAGTAGAGCAATGGGATAGGCACACCTTCTTCAGGTGAACCTGTGTTCATTGTCAGCGAGAAGGAAACGTCATTACTGATCACGTCGTGGCTATCCCTCGAGTTCGAGAATGATGGCCTTCGTTCTGACGAAGTGGCCCACAGAGTGAAGACGCCTGTGCGTGTATTTGTTTAACGTGTACTTGATGTTGCACTCCAAGAAGCACACGATACTTCACAAATCAACCAACTGATTCCAATGACATGGAAACCATGACGATTGGAGCTGATGGATTTGTGGCACCCTTCATCCACCTTCACAGCCATTGAGTTCGAAGTAACTTTGTCCGCCTGTTCCATTGTTGAGGTCTTGGTTGCATTGCTCTTTGTCAGGGACCTCACCCTCGACCTTACCGCCATGGGTGACCCTACCAGGAGCATAGCTCCAGAAGGCATCGCTCTTGGGATCACAGGGTCACACAAGCTTCTCCACTGCGACAAGGTGACAATCCGCGGAGAAGCTGATTGCTGATCTACACTGACTATGGTCTTCCAATAATGAAGCTGAGGATCCAGTTGCAGAGGGAGGCCCAGAGGCCCAGATTTTGATGTTTGAGGATTAGTAGTGAGGTGACGACAGTGTTGAATGCTGGTCTGTAAATGATGAACAGTAGCCCTGATATCTGTTTTGCTGTTGCCTAGGTGCTCCAAAGCAGAGTGGGGAGCCAGTGAGACTGCATCTGCTGTAGACCTGTTGTGGTGGTAGGCAAATTGCAATGGGCCCATTATAGCTCAGGGAGGAGTTAATTTTAGCCGTGACTAACCTCTCAAAGTGCTTCATCACAGTAGATATGAGTACTGTTGGGTGATGGTCATTGAGGGAGCCCACCCTGCTCTTCACGAACACTAGTATGACTTCTGTCCTTTGCAAGCATGTGGGAACTTCAGACCACAGCGCTGAGAGGCTTAAAATGTCTTTGAACACTCCAATGAGTTGATCAGTACAGGGTGTCAGTCCCCTGCTGGTTACACTGTCAGGGTCTGACCCTTGCAGGAGTTCACCTTCTTGAGGGATGTACTAACATCAACCACCCAGACAGAGATCACAGGGATCCCAGATGCCCTGGAGATTCGCATGGGGGTAATGTTATTCTCCCTTTCACAGAGTGTATAAAAGTTGTTGAGCTCACTGGGGAGTGAAGTAAAGCCATTAGGTTTTGCCTTTATAGAAAGTAATGTTATGCTATGCAAACCCTGCCACAGCTGTCATGCATCTGATTGTATCTCTAACTTCACACAGAATTGGCCTTTTGCTCTCACGATAGTCAATAGGATACACGAGACAGCAGGGGCTGGAATCTGGAATCTGCTGGAGGAACTGTGCGTGTCGAGCAGCATTGTGGGGAGAAAGGAATTGCCATTGTTTCAGATTAAAAGCCTGCATCTGGAGTCCATTTCCTGAAGTGTCAGGAATTCTTCTTCCCCTCACAGATGCTGCACTACCTGCTGGGTTCCTCCTGCAGATTGTTTTTGGGTCTAGGTTCACACTGAATGAACGTGTGTCTAAATCTTTCATTCCTCTAACTTTAAACCCCCCAATCAGCTATCAACCTCGACCATGGCTTCAGTAGATCTTGCACTAATACATTATACTATAGAAAGAAAATGATAAAATCTCATACTTCTGCCTTACCAGTGACTCTTCTAAACAGGTATAAATGATTAAATTTAATTCTCGATGCTTCCTGGGGTATTGGTTACCCTTGGGATCTTGTGGGCTCTCAGAATCCGAATCAGGTTTATTATCACTGTCATATGTCATTAAATCTGTTCTTTTATTGTAGCAGTACAGTGCAAGAAATAAAAAATATAAGCTACAATAAAAAAACATAACTAAATAGTGCAAATGAGGAATAGCAAGGCAGTGTGCATGGACTATTCAGAAATCTGATGGCAGAGGGGAAAAAAACTGTTGCTAAGATGTTGAGTGTGGGTCTTCAGGCTCCTGTACCCTCCTCCCTGTTGGTAGTAATGAGAAAAGGACATGCCAACGGTGGTGAGGGCCCTTAATGACTAGTGTTGCTGCCTTCAGGCATCTTTGATGGTGGAGAGGCTTGTGACGAGGGATTTCATGTGGTTAGTTGGCACCAATGAACAACGCGACCAGCGGTGACATCCTTCAGACAGTTCACAAAACTACTTCTGTTACTCTTTCTTGTTCTGAATGTGATTCTACTACTAAGCTGCGTGTGATGGAAACCTGTGATTTACATTTTGATGGTGCGTTTTTTTTTGGGCCAATTGAGTGATTTGGTGCTTTGCTGTCTCGGAGCGAGTTTGGTGAGGTTTGGCCTGGAGACAGAGCATGAGCCCATAATCAACTCTATTCCCCACTGATTAAAGCATCGAGCAAGATTGAAATCAACAAGAACATGAGCGGAAGGTGAGCAAGTGTTCAGCACTGCCTGCCTGCGTTTGACCGGTCTCCCTCTCCCTTTCTCTCTTGCTCACCGCTGCCAGAGAAAGGTGCAGGAGTCTTGGGTATTGGGCAAGGCTTGATCGACGTTGTTTGTGGATAGGACTTGTTTTCAGAGGACCCTGCAATTCATTTTATATGAGTTTCTGCTTCCTCCTTTTCTCATTCCTGTTTTGTGCGATTTTGATCGGGGCAGACTAGCTCTGCGGCCTTCAGTCAATGAAGGACACAACGCTAAATTGAACTGAGCCAATCTAAACTGAGCATTCATAGACTGTTTCAAGGTTTGATGTTTAATATTCTGTGTGCTGTTTGTTTGCTTTTTTGCTACTTGCGTGATTTGTTTTTTTTCGCGTTTAATGTTTTCTTTGAACGGGTTCCATGGTGTTTCTTTGTTTCGTGGCTGTCTGCAGGAGGACTAATCTCAGGCCTGTACATTGCACAAGTACTTTGATAATAAATGTACTTTGAATCTTTGACCGTGATGAAGCTGGCAGAGTCAACATCTCTCTATAGCCCCTTTTGATCCTAAGCATTGGAGCATCTATACCAGACAGTATGTCATCAGTCAGAACACTCTCCACAGTACACCCAAAGAAATTTTCTACAGTCTTTGATGATATACCAAATCTCCTGAAACTCCTAATGAAATAGAGCCACTGGACTTGCTGGGAAGATCTTTCCTTAAAATAGCCCAGCGACTTTCTCAGAAGCTTTTTCCATGGGACACCTTGGCAGCTTTTGAAATATAGTATTCTTGTGCTTTTGATCTGGTTCTCTGAATGCAAATTTTTAAAAACCATTTGGAGGAGGTGAAAACAAAAGTGCTCATATTCCTAAAATTTCTCTAGAGGCTACAGAAAATGAATTTACCAGCAGCGAGTCTCCTTTTAGAATGACTACATGTGACCTAACACATCCAGAGTTTCAGTGACTGTACCTGCTACCTGCTCTCATTGCAAGACTGATCAGTTTCAGTCATAGTCATAGTCATACTTTATTGATCCCGGGGGAAGCTGGTTTTCGTTACAGTTGCACCATAAATAATAAATAGTAATAAAACCATAAATAGTTAAATAGTAATATGTAAATTATGCCAGTAAACTATGAAATAAGTCTAGGACCAGCCTATTGGCTCAGAGTGTCTGACTCTCCAAGGGAGGAGTTGTAAAGTTTGATGGCCACAGGCAGGAATGACTTCCTATGACGCTCTGTGTTGCATCTCGGTGGAATGAGTCTCTGGCTGAATGTACTCCTGTGCCCAACCAGTACATTATATAGTGGATGGGAGACATTGTCCAAGATGGCATGCAACTTAGATAGCATCCTCTTTTCAGACACCACCGTGACAGAGTCCAATTCCATCCCCACAACATCACTGGCCTTACGAATGAGTTTGTTGATTCTGTTGGTGTTTGCTGCCCTCAGCCTGCTGCCCCAGCACACAACAACAAACATGATAGCACTGGCCACCACAGACTCATAGAATATCCTCAGCATCATCCAGGAAATGTTAAAGGACCTTAGTCTCCTCAGGAAATAGTTGGCTCTCACCCTTCTTGTAGACAGCCTCAGTGTTCTTTGACCAGTCCAGTTTATTGTCAATTTGTATCCCCAGGTATTTGTAATCCTCCACCACATCCACACTGACCCCCTGGATGGAAACAGGGGTCACCGGTACCTTAGCTTTCCTCAGGTCTACCACCATCTCCTTAGTCTTTTTCACATTAAGCTGCAGATAATTCTGCTCACACCATGTGACAAAGTTTCCTACCGTAGCCCTGTACTCAGCCTCATCTCCCTTGCTGATGCATCCAACTATGGCAGAGTCATCCGAAAACTTCTGAAGATGACAAGACTCTGTGCAGTAGTTGAAGTCTGAGGTGTAAATGGTGAAGAGAAAGGGAGACAAGACAGTCCCCTGTGGAGCCCCAGTGCTGCTGATCACTCTGACGGACACACAGTGTTGCAAGCACACGTACTGTGGTCTGCCAGTCAGGTAATCAAGAATCCATGACACCAGGGAAGCATCCACCGGCATCGCTGTCAGCTTCTCCCCCAGCAGAGCAGGGTGGATGGTGTTGAACGCACTGGAGAAGTCAAAAAAACATGACCTTCACAGTGCTCGCTGGCTTGTCCAGGTGGGCGTAGACACGGTTCAGCAGGTAGACGATGGCATCCTCAACTCCTAGTCGGGGCTGGTAGGCGAACTGGAGGGGATCTAAGTGTGGCCTGACCATAGGCCGGAGCAGCTCCGGAACAAGTCTCTCCAGGGTCTTCATGATGTGGGAGGTCAATGCCATCGGTCTGTAGTCATTGAGGCCACTGGGGCGCGGCGTCTTCGGCACAGGGACGAGGCAGGACATCTTCCACAGTACAGGAACCCTTTTTGCCCTGTTCTCAACTTCACGGGATCCATTCCTGATTTCCCTTTCTTTCCTGGATCTATGTGTCACCATATGTTAGGAGACATGCATTACACACAGGCAACTCTGAGATGTTTTCCTTCTTCCCCAAGTCAAACCAATCCTCTGCTACAGTGTTTGGACCCCTGGACCATATCTCATCTATTTCCTGCAATTCTGCTTTTGCCTTCACTCCTTGATAGAACAAGGTTAGAGACCACCACACCCGCCCCACCCCCCGGTCCTCACTTTCAATCCCACCAGTCTCTGTATTCAGTTGATCAGCTCTGGCATATTCTATCACCTTCAACATATCTCCCCTTCACCTTTCAGTATTTCGAAGGGACTGTTCCCTTCATGACTTCCTGGCCCTCGCTTCCATTTTCCATTGTCCAGGGACCCACACGGTCTGTCCGGGCGAAGTAGTTCCAGATATCAGGACTGAAGGCAGGTTGTTGGGATTGTGAAACAGCAGATCTACTAACTATGCCACTCAATCAGAGTTATTCTCTTTGTCCTATTCATCCCTCTGCCATTCTATCTGCAACTTAAAACTCACTTCTTTCTCTTCAAGTTCTGATGAAGGGTCTCTGACCTGAAAATTTAACTGTGTTTTTCTTTCTACAGATGCATCCTGATTTGTTGGGTATTTGCAGCATTTTGTAGTTTCTTTTCGTTTCACATTCCCACTATCTAAATTGAGGTATTTGAAATTATGAGGGGGATAGACAGAGTTGATGTGGATAGGCTTTTTCCATTGAGAGTGGGGAAGATTCAAACAAGAGGACATCAGTTGAGAGTTAAAGGGCAAAAGTTTAGGGGTAACATGAGGGGGAACTTCTTTACTCAGAGAGTGGTAGCTGTGTGGAATGAGCTTCCAGCAGAAGTGGTTGAGGCAGGTTCGATGTTGTCATTTAAAGTTAAATTGGATAGATATATGGACAGAAAAGGAATGGAAGGTTATGGGCTGAGTGCAGGTCGGTGGCACTAGGTGAGAGTAATAGTTCGGCATGGACTAGAAGGGCCAAAATGGCCTATTTCCGTGCTGTAATTGTTATATAGTTATACGGTTATATTGATCTTTAAAGAAAAAAGAGATTAGCTGTTATTTGCCACATTAACATCAACATGTACATTGCTTAAGGTTGTTATATCCGGGAGGTGGTAACGAGGACAAGCTCCCACTACCTATTAAATGCTCCCAATGGTGTGCGTCTCAAATAGCCTCTGACAACCAAGTCCAGTTCCGGGCCTTCACGTGTGGTGTAGCTACTAAGCCTGGCTGAAACATTTCTACTGATGGGAGAAGAGGCAAAGGCAGGGTGCTGGTGCCTTAAAGCAGTCGGTTTGGGCAGATGGGACTTGTCAGCTCCTCTAGGAGAGGGAAAACTCTGACCTGAAGCCTCCACTGCCTTGCCACTGTACCCTCTCACGGGGAAGGCTTCTTCTAGTCTAACAATTGACTCTGCTCTCCTCAGCTAATCCGTGTGTCACTCAGACACAATGTCTACTGTGTAGGAGAGTGGCCCAGTTCTGTCCTTAATCTTTCCGAGCACCTCTGTAGTTCCTCACCAGGACTGCTTGTGCACCTGTGAAACTTCAAACCTCCTTGTTTGAGGAGCCTTCAATTTGTCTCAGCTGTTTGTCCTGCAAATTCCTTCTGAGATTGGGTTTGAGGAGATCCTAGCGTGAACGCAAGGAAGGACCCAGGAACAGCATAACGGAAGAGTTGTTGTTTGTGGAGTGTGTTGCACTGTGATATACAAGGAGAAAATTGGCGAGCTTCTGTTTCAGTGTTAGTGTAGCGTGCTCTCCTGACATTGCTCACAGTGCGTTCTTTAGTCTTCGGATAAACCTTTCCGCCCAGCCATTTGTAGCTGTGTGCTATGGTGCAGATGTAATATGTCTTATTACATTCGTTTTCAGGAATGACTGAGACTGTTCCCCTGCAAACTATGGTCCGTTGTCACTGACAAAGTGTTCTAGAACACCATTCCTTGCAAAGAGGCTTCTCAACACATCAGCAGTGTGTGAGGCTGGAGTGGAGACTATTGGGAACACTTCTGGCCACTTTGTAGCTGCATCCACTACTACCATGAAATTTGTGTCCATGAATGATCTGGCAAAATCCACATGAATCCTCTGCCAGGGCAATGCAGACCATTCCCAGGGATGGAGAGGTGCTGCTGTTAGCATCCCAGATAGTGCTTGGCAAGCTGCTCGATCAGCTGATCTATCCCAGGCCAACAGAGAAAGCTTCGAGCCAGTGGTTTCATTTTAACCACGCCTAGATGACCGGCGTGTTGCTCCTCCAACACTTCAGCTCTCAGCTTGGATGATACAACATTTTTCAATCCCCACATAAGGCAATCTCTGTCAATGGGGAAACTGTTGTTTCTGCTGCACATTCTAGCCACTTTGGATGGCTTTGTGGGGTCATTGTGATAAGACATTGTGGGGTCCCTTCTGCTTTCCCCTTGAATCATATCTGCCATCATAGGGTAACATTCGATTTGTGTTGGGGAGAATGGGTCAAGGAGTATCCTCTTTTGTAAATTTTCAGTTATTTCCTTTGCCAAGGGTAAACAGGACAACCTGTCAGCATTTCCATGCTTAGTCAACCTCTCGAATTCGACCTTGTAATTGTGTCCACCAAGAAACAGAGCCCATCTCTGCATTCGTGCAGCTGCTGTTAGTGGAGCACCCTTCTGTGGACTGAAAATGGACGCCAGTGGTTGATGATCAGTAACGAGGGTAAACTCTCCCATACAAGTACTGTTCAAAACGTTTTACATGTCAAACCAGACTCCATGTCTCTCTGTCAATCTATGTGTAATTTGTCTCTGTGGTGGTAAGGGAACATGATACAAAGGCTATGGGCCTTTGTGACATGACTGCACCTAATCCATAAGTCAGACTTCACTGGACAATGTGGATCATAATGTGTGAGTACAGTATCTGATGTCACTATTTCTTTTATCTTTTTGAAAGCCACCTCACACTGCTTTGGCCATTGTCATTTCTTCCCGATCTGTAGTAATGGGTTTAAGGGGTGGGCACAGCCGCCATCTTTGGCAGGAAATTGTTATCATAATTGACAAATCCTAAAAAGGACCGCAAATGTGATGTGTCCTTTGGTCTTGGGCATCCACTGCTGTCTGTATTTTGTCTACACACTTGTGTAAGCCTTGTGCATCCATGGTATGACTACAGTAAGTGATGGTTGGTTTAAAGAATTCACATTTATTGGTTGTGCTCTGTACACATAATCTTCTAATCATTTTAACACTGTCTTGAGATTTTGGAGATATTCCTCATCATCCTTGCTGATTACAAAGATGTCGTGCAGGTACCTGGGCAGCCTTGCAGCACCTGGTTCATAGCTTTCTCCCAGAGTGCAGGTGCAGATGCTGATCCAAACTTAGGCTTCATATAGAGCAAAAGCCCTTTGTGAGAGTTTATGGTGAGAACCACATTGAATTCTTCTTCCATCACCAGTTAGGTAGGCCTCAGCTAGATTCACTTCGCTGAAGTGTTTTCCTTCCGAAAGGTTTGCAAAGATATCCTCTATCCTGGGTAGAGAATATTGATCTACTTTCAGTACTGGGTTGATGATGACCTTAAAATCGCCACAGATCCTCACAGACCCATTCTTCTTGGCTACTAGGACCACAGGCATTGCCCATGGGCTCCACTCAACCTTGGAAAGAATTCGTTCAGCTTCTATGTTAGCTAGCATACTGGCTACTTTATCATAGATGGTATAAGGGACCAGTTGGCTTTGTAAAACTTGGGAGTGCCCTCTTCACTGAACATTATTTTACCCTGGATCTGTTTGAGCTTTCCAATGCCATCCTTGAACACTGTTATTTCTTAATTCGGTTTCAGTTGGGTTTACTGTCAGGATGTAGTATGCAAATAGTGGATGTATCTCCAATCAAATTGTAGTTAGCTCAGCCAATCATGTCTCCACAAGGCTTGCCCTTCTGCCTTTATCACATGTGAGCCCAACACATGTATTGTTGTATTTCACTGTAACTAAAGTCAATCACACAGGAGTTAGCTTTTCTCAAGTATAAGTTCTGAGTTAATATCTGCAAGCTTCAGCTTAGTATTTTTGAAATGCTGTTCAAACTCATTTTGTGTAATGACTGAAACAGCCAAGCCTGTGTCCAATTCCACTTTAGTTAATTTGCTGTTCGATTCTGGTGTAAGCCACATTACTTGTCCATTGTTTGTTTTTGCATTTTAAATCTTAAGGCTACTCAGTCCCGCTTCAATCATTATTATCAGATTTTTCATTCACAGCATGCAGGGTAGTTCTCTTTTTGAAACTGCAACTTGATTTTTTTTATCTTCATCTCTTCTCTGTGAAGTCCTTTTATCTTTGTCTGCACGAAAATGCTCTTTGTATGTGACCTCCTTACATTTTCTCTGAGTTTTGCCATTAAATCTGCATTGCTCTGGTGTATATGAGCTCCTGCCACAATGATAACACAATTCCTTTTGGTCAGGCAGTTTCTGTTTAGACTTGCAATTTTGTTCGCACTCACTTTCATTCCTGACTGCAGTTCAATTGAGTTTCCGTCTTCAGTTCCCATTGGTACAGCTATTTCAACTGCTCTTTTAAATGTAAATTGTGCTTCAGTTAGGAGCCATTTTTGAATGCTTTCTTGTAAGATTCCATAAACTAAATGATCTCTCAGTGCATCATTAAGCCCATCACTGATCTGAGAATGCTTAGACAATCTCTTCAGTGTATCCACATATGCTGAAATAGACTCTCCTTCCTTTTGATTCCACTTATGAAACCTAAGCATTTTGCAGTCAACAATGGTTTCGGTTCTAAGTATTCCTGCATCACTTTCGCAATACCAGCAAAGCTCATTTCATCTGGGTTGGGTTGGAGAAGATAATTTCAAAGCCAAATGAATGCCTTTAAACCCAATGCACTCAGCAAAACTGGCACTTGCTTCTCATTGGCTATTTCGTTTGCTTCAAAATACTGCATAATTAGCTCAGCATACTGTAGATGAGCCAGTTATCTGTAATGTAATTAAATGTGTCAATCTTCCTGATGTAGCCAGCCATTTCTGCTCTTTATTTACGATTATCACCTAGTACTCACTGTTTATGAATCTGAGAATTTTTCTCGTTTTTTTTGCATTTTTTAAAAAAAACTCAATGGTCTTTTGTGAAGAAAACCTGCTGCTCTGAAGATTAAAAAAAACCATGCTGCGCTTTTTAAAAATGTTGACCGTTTGTTGCTGTGCTTTTTTAAAACTCAAACATCTCGCTACACGGCAACAAGTGGGCAGCTGCCTTGGGTTCACTTTAAAACATTGTCATCACCACTAGTATGTTTTGTAACTCCAAAATATTAAACCAATTGCAAGAAAGACAGGAGCCCGAGAGAATAGGTCTCAGTTTGCTCTTTAGTTTAGCGAGACGTGCACATATCATGTGGTCGTGTCATGAGATACAATTCACATATTTTACATATAACCCATAATGAATTATTTAAACAAATAAATAATGCTTACTCAAAGAATGTCTTTACAATATTACTCAAATATTAGTAAAATATTAAAAACACAACACCCACAACTCAATAACCCTAATCTGTACACCTTTGGAATTGGGAGGAAAGTGAAGCACCCGGAGGAAATCCATGCAGTCATGGGGAGAATGTATAAATTTCTTACATACAGCGGCGGGCATCAAACCATGACCTTAAAACCGGTGCGGTAAAGCATTGCGCTAACCACTACGCTTACGTGCTGCTGTTTATTTCAAATCATAAAGCAGGTCAGGAACTGAATGTTAATGAAGTGTCCCTGCTGCTCAGTATTATAAGCACTGATTTGCCCCATTTCCCACATTCACTTTTCCTGATGGATCTTTTCCCCAGAGATGGCACCGATTTTAGATTACAATGCCTCTGTGCTCTGTAGCTCAATTCTGAATGCTTTGCAGCCGTGTTCACTTCGGCTTGGAGTCGCACATAGTTTGGAGTACAATCACACCACTCCACTGCATAGCTGGCTTCCTTAGGATGGAGAAGCAAAATCATTATTACATTGAAAAATATGGAAATTAGACTGCTAATATGATAAACTGATAGTGAGGCTTTGGACCTGCTCTGGGGTTCAGATCTGAGGACCTAGTTTTGGTTCAGAATGATGTTGTTCGCTTCAACTGTTTGCATGATTTGTGTCTTTTTTTCTTTCTCTGGTGCATCGAGTGTTGGTCTTTTTAGTTGGGTTCTTTCGGGTTTCTTACTTTGTGGCAAATCTCAAGGTTGCATAATTTATACCAATACACACAAAGTGCTAGAGGAACTCAGCAGGCCAGGCAGATTCTGTGGGAAAGAGTACAGTGCTGAGGACCTTCATTAGGACTGGAGAAAAGAAGATGAAGAGTCAGTCAGAAGGAGGGTAAGCAAGGTGGTAGTTGAGACCAGGAGGACGGGGAGGGATGAAGTAAAGATCTGGGAAGCTGATTGGTGAAAGAGATACAGGGCTGGAGAAGGAAGGATCTGATAGGAGAGGACAGAAGGCCATGGAAGAAAGAAAAGGGGGAGGAGCACCAGAGAGAGGTGATGGGCAGGTAAGGAGATAAGGTGAGAGAGGGAAAAGGGGGAAGGGGAATGGTGAAATGGAGGGGGGAGCAGTACTGGAAGTTTGAGAAATTGATGTCCATGCCATGAAGTTGGAGGCTACCCAGACAGAACATAAGGTGTTGCTCCTCCAACCTGAATGTGGCCTCATCGTGGGAGTAGAGGAGACCGTGGATTGACATTTGTGGCTAAATTTGCCGATGATACAAAGCTAGGTGGAGGAGCAGGTAGTGTTGAGGAAACTGAAAGCCTGCAGGGAGACTTAGATAGTTTAGGGGAATGGACAAAGAAGTGGCAAATGAAATGCAGTGTTGGAAAGTGTATGGTCATGCACTTTGGTGGAAGATATAAATGGGTAGACCATTATTTAGATGGGGAGAGAATTCAAAATGCAGAAATGCAAAGGGACTTGGGAGTCCTTGTGCAGGATATCCTAAAGGTTAACCTCCAGGTTGAGTCGGTGGTGAAGAAGGCAAATGCAAAGTTGGTATTCATTTCTAGAGGTATAGAATTTAAGAACAGGGATGTGATGTTGAGGCTCTTTAAGACACTCGTGAGACTACACTTAGAGTATTGTGTGCAGTTTGGGGCTCCTTATTTTAGAAAGGATATACTGACATTGGAGATAGTTCAGAGAAGATTCACAAGAATGATTCCAGGAATGAAAGGGTTACTGTATGAGGAACGACTAGCAGCTCTTGGGCTAAATTCCCTGGAGTTCAGGAGAATGAAGGGGATCTCATAGAAACATTCCAAATGTTAAAAGGCCTGAACAGATTAGATATGGCAAAGTTATTTTCCATGGCTGGGGAAGTCCAGGACAAGAGGGCATGACTTCAGGATTGAAGGACATCCATTTAGAACAGAGATACGGAGAAATTACTTTAGTCAGAGGGTAGTAACTCTGTGAAATTTGTTGCATTGAGTGGCTGTGGAGGCCAAGTCATTGGGTGCATTTAAGACAGAGATAGATAGGGTTCTTAATTAGCCAGGGCATCAAAGGGTATGGAGAGAAGGCAGGGGAGTGGGGATGACTGGAAGAATTGGATCAGCCCATGATTGAATGGCGGAGCAGACTTGATGGGCCGAATGGCCTACTTCTCCTATATCTTATGGTTTTATGGTCTTATGGACATGGTGGAATAGGAATGGGAAGTGGAATTAACATGGGTAGCCACTGGGAGATCCCGCTTTTTCTGGCGAACGGAATGTAGATGCTCGCTGAAGTGGTCACCCAATCTATGTCAGGATCATTGAAGACCCTCATCACCTGGGACATGACCTCTTCTCATTACTATCAACCTGGAGGAGGTGCAAGAGGCTGAAGAAGCTTCTTCCCCTCTGCCATCAGATTTCTGAATGAACATTAGGTCCATGAACATGACCTGACTATTTCTCTTTGCACTGTTTATTTATTTAATTAATTTTATTGGAAATTTGATATGCCTGCAAGATGCTGCTGTCACAGAGCCACAAATTTTATGACATATATTAGTGATAATAAACCTGATTCAATAGCACAAAAGAGACAATTTCTTGAGATTCAACACCAACGCATCTTCAAAATCAGAACCAATATAACTGAGTCCAATAAAATTAAAACCAGTTGCTCATTTTTGAGTATTTTGAACATACAATACAGTTGCCATTGATATATTCTACTTTTGTTCTTTTCTTCAGGCCCCCCTGGAGATCAAGGGCCACCAGGAGGTCAGGGTCTCTGCCCTTCAGACTTCGGTGGGTTTCTGGTTGTGGTGCACAGCCAGTCAACACAGATACCTTCTTGTCCTCAAAATACGTCAGCCCTTTGGCAAGGATACAGCTTGCTTTTTCTGGAAGGTCAAGAAAATTCTTACAGTCAAAATCTTGGTAGGTTTAAGCATTTTTTTTGTCCTGTTATCTTGCCATCTTTTCACTTATATTCTTGGCACCCCTTGGACGTACACAAATCTCAGTACAACTCTTAATGATAGTAGCCACAGTGTTGTGGATGCACCATCAATTTCATTTACACATGACATTAAATGAGAATTCTTCCTGGGTATCATTTTCTTGGAAAATGGTCAGACTGTGAATGTTCCATGTTAACACACAGCTCTGCCCATTCTAAGGGTTCCCTCTCAGTGTTGCCAGAAAACTGCTTGGCATCGAGACTTCAAAAAGCCACATTTATTTTCCCTTTTAACCACTCTACAATTCTACAAAAGTGCAGGACTTCTAATTGCCCTCTGAAATGGCCCACTCAGTTGAAGAAAATGAAAGGAGGGTGATTGATGTCTGTCATGCTGGTGAATTTGGAACCTGTGTACGAACATAGAACATAGAATAGTACAGCACAGTACAGGCCCTTCGGCCCACGATGTTGTGCCGACCCTCAAACCCTGCCTCCCATATAAGCCCCCACCTTAAATTCCTCCATATACCTGTCTAGTCTCTTAAATTTCACTAGTGTATCTGCCTCCACCACTTACTCAGGCAGTGCATTCCACACACCAACCACTCTCTGAGTAAAAACCCTTCCTCTAATATCCCCCTTGAACTTCCCACCCCTTACCTTAAAGCCATGTCCTCTTGTATTGAGCAGTGGTGCCCTGGGGAAGAGGTGCCGGCTATCCACTCTATCTATTCCTCTTAATATCTTGTATACCTCTACCATGCCTCCTCTCATCCTCCTTCTCTCCAAAGAGTAAAGCCCTAGCTCCCTTAATCTCTGATCATAATGCATACTCTCTAAACCAGGCAGCATCCTGGTAAATCTCCTCTGTACCCTTTCCAATGCTTCCACATCCTTCCTATAGTGAGACGACCAGAACTGGACACAGTACTCCAAGTGTGGCCTACCAGAGTTTTATAGAGCTGCATCATTACATCGCGACTCTTAAACTCTATCCCTCGACTTATGAAAGCTAACACCCCATAAGCTTTCTTAACTACCCTATCCACCTGTGAGGCCACTTTCAGGGATCTGTGGACATGTACCCCCAGATCCCTCTGCTCCTCCACACTACCAAGTATCCTGCCATTTACTTTGTACTCTGCCTTGGAGTTTGTCCTTCCAAAGTGTACCACCTAACACTTCTCCAGGTTGAACTCCATCTGCCACTTCTCAGCCCACTTCTGCATCCTATCAATGTCTTTCTGCAATCTTTGACAATCCTCTACACTATCTACAACACCACCAACCTTTGTGTCATCTGCAAACTTGCCAACCCACCCTTCTACCCCCACATCCAGGTCGTTAGTAAAAATCACGAAAAGTAGAGGTCCCAGAACAGATCCTTGTGGGACACCACTAATCCCAATCCTCCAATCTGAATGTACTCCCTCCACCACGACCCTCTGCCTTCTGCAGGCAAGCCAATTCTGAATCCACCTGGCCAAACTTCCCTGGATCCCATGCCTTCTGACTTTCTGAATAAGCCTACCGTGTGGAACCTTGTCAAATGCCTTACTAAAATCCATATAGATCACATCCACTGCACTACCCTCATCTATATGCCTGGTCTCCACTTCAAAGAACTCTAGCAGGCTTGTTAGACATGATCTGCCCTTCACAAAGCCGTGCTGACTGTCCCTGATCAGACCATGATTCTCTAAATGCCCAGAGATCCTATCTCTAAGAATCTTTTCCAACAGCTTTCCCACCACAGACGTAAGGCTCACTGGTCTATAATTACCCGGACTATTCCTACTACCTTTTTTGAACTTGAACATATGGCTGTCCATGCTGCCCTGGAATAGCTAACAAAACATGGCACTTGTAGAGAAACCTAATTCTTCCTCATCTACCTGGTTTGGGAAATGATTATCTTGCATTAATATTAAAGTATGTGGTTTTGACACTTGGGGGAACAAGGTGTCATTTTGGACTTGACAAGGATTTGCTTTTGCAAGCCTAAAGCGGCTTCGCAAGAAAGCCTGATCATTGTCCACGACAGAAGTAAGAGTGTGTGCTCTGCATGGCGAGTGGTGTCTGTAAATAGGACTGTGCATCTCATGGGTTATAGCCAGGGCTGAGTATATCAGTAAGCTGATTTGAAGATGCATGCATGGGTCTGATAGTGTGGGTACAATGGACTGCAGCAGGTGGATCTGCAATTGTTAACCAAATGTGTTTGATTCTATCTGCATGCCAGCGTCCCTCATACGTGCCATGTGGTTTTTTATATATAAAAAGAAACTTCTTTGGTTTTGTGTCTGCACAGAAACTCTTTCTAATGGCCTGTTTTCAGGATATTTAATATTACTTCCGATGCTTTTATCAGATAGTTTTGATAACTACTATTTCAATCTTACTATTCTCCCAGGTCTAGCTGGCTCTTGTCTTCCAATGTTTAGTACTCTGCCATTTGCACATTGCAGCTTTGATGAAGTTTGCCACTATGCTACTAGAAATGACAAATCCTATTGGCTCTCGAGCACCGCACCTATCCCCGTGAGTCCGCTCACTGAACATGAGATACGGTCTCACATCAGCAGGTGCTCTGTCTGCGAGGCACCTAATGTAGCTGTGGCCATTCATAGCCAGGATCAGACTATTCCCTCTTGCCCTTCAGGATGGAGCAACCTTTGGACTGGATATTCATTCTTAATGGTAAGCTGTTTTTTTTAAATAATTCATGCACTTTGTTACACCTATGACCAAAGTCAAATATTGGGCATAAAATAAAAATTAACCTAAGGCTGCTTTTCCTCACTGGTGTGTAAACCAGGCTCCCTACTCGCAATGAACTTTGTTTTTTGATACTGGAAAAATATCACCTTCACTTCTGTTGACCAATTTAATTTATCACTTGGTGCATTATTTCTGCAAATAAATGATTACATATTTATATTCTTCGATATCCTATGGCACTTTACAAGCATGAAATGCACTATTGTTTTATATCTGAAGATATATAGTAATATAGAATGTCACTGTGTGCACATTTTTAAATTTCTAGGTTAAATTAGATTTAGGATAAGGATGTTCGCTACAGTTTTTGTTTTACTAAAAAGGGACCAAAGAGGCCTAATTTTAGCTTGCTTAATTGAAAATTGATGAGATATGAAATACCAAACATTTGAGGTGCTAAATATTTGGGAAGGATCTGATCCAAGTATTTTTGGTCCACTTGAAACTGAAAGAGAAATTGAAAATTAGTTCACCGAGTTTCTGTGGGAAACCAGCTGTGATTTCAATCAACACACATCAAAGTTGCTGGTGAACGCAGCAAGCCAGGCAGCATCTCTAGGAAGAGGTATGGTCGACGTTTCGGGCCGAGACCCTTCGTCAGGACTAACTGAAGGAAGAACTAGTAAGAGATTTGAGAAGGGGAGGGGGAGATCCAAAATGATAGGAGAAGACAGGAGGGGGAGGGAGGGATGGAGCCAAGAGCTGGACAGGTGATAGGCAAAAGGGATACGAGAGGATCATGGGACAGGAGGCCCAGGGAGAAGGAAAAGGGGGAGGGAGGGGAAAAAGCCCAGATGATGGGCAAGGGGTATAGTCAGAGGGACAGAGGGAGAAAAAGGAGAGTGAGAGAAAGAATGTGTGTATATAAATAACGGATGTGGTATGATGGGGAGGTGGGGCATTAGCAGAAGTTAGAGAAGTCAATGTTCATGCCATTAGGTTGGAGACTACCCAGACGGAATATAAGGTGTTGTTCCTCTAACCTGAGTGTGGCTTCATCTTTACAGTAGAGGAGGCCGTGGATAGACATGTCAGAATGGGAATGGGATGTGGAATTAAAATGTGTGGCCACTGGCAGATCCTGCTTTCTCTGGCGGACAGAGCGTAGGTGTTCAGCAAAACAGTCTCCCAGTCTGCGTCGGGACTCGCCAATATATAGAAGGCCACATCGGGAGCACCGGACACAGTATATCACCCCAGCTGACTCACAGGTGAGGTGTCGCCTCACCTGGAAGGACTGTCTGGGGCCCTGAATGGCGGTAAGAGAGGAAGTGTAAGGGCATGTGGAGCACTTGTTCCACTTACAAGGATAAGTGCCAGGAGGGAGATCAGTGCGGAGGGATGGGAGGGACGAATGGACAAGGGGGTTGCGTAGGGAGCAATCCCGCGGAAAGCGGGGGGGGGGGAGGGAAAGATGTGCTTAGTGGTGGGATCCCGTTGGAGGTGGCGGAAGTTACGGAGAATAATATGTTGGACCCAGAGGCTGGTGGGGTGGTAGGTGAGGACCAGGGGAACCCTATTCCTAGTGGGGTGGAGGGAGGATGGAGTGAGAGCAGAGAGAGCAGTTTTTCAAATCCCTTACTCACTCTTCCTTCAGTTAGTCCTGACGAAGGGTCTCTGCCTGAAACGTCGACTGTACCTCTTCCTACAGATGCTGCCTGGCCTGCTGCGTTCACCAGCAACTTTGATGTGTGTTGCTTGAATTACCAGCATCTGCAGAATTCCTTGTGTTTGTGATTTCAATCAGTTAGATTAATATATCTGAGAAAAATAAAACAAAGTTAGTGAGATACATAGTGGTTAGTGAGAAATGACTAGGATACCATTAGAGAGGCTGTTTACAATTACCGAAGTATGGCTTCTTTAGGATGCATCTGGTGGAATGGGAAAAATCTTTGCATATTAATCTACTCTGGGCAAAGAAAAGATAATTGCTCTGGGCTGGTACCATGATCAGGTACTTCAACATTTTCACTGAGGAGAAAACTATATATTTGTTTTTTTAATTTGTAACTTTAACAATGTATTGACTTTAACAAATAATATTGATCGTGGAATTGCAAAGAACAAAAGTCCCAAAGACTGTAAACTTATTCTATGGGATAAATGCATAATGGCTCACAAAGAAGCTATTGAAGCATGGGATTCAATGTGATAAGACCTTAGGCACAATAGTAAATGGGAAATGTTATGTTAGCGCCAGCTGGAGACTTCAGTCAAGCGTGAGATTGAAGACACACACTTTTTGGAACAACCTCTTCCTCTGCCATCAGATTTCTGGATGAACCATGAGTGCCACCTCATGTTTGCATTACTTAATTATTTTCGTACATCTTTTAACTTATGGGAGGCTTTTGTGTTTTGCGCTGTTACTGCTGCCACAAGACAACAAATTTCACAACGTACGTCAGTGATAATAAACCTGATTCTTTTTGATTCTGCTTGACTATCACTGGAGGTTGTTGGTCTTTATCTCGAAACTTGGTGCTTCTCCTGTGGTCATTTATATGTTGTGGCTCCACAGTATTGGAAATCAAAAATGATCTCGTTTTACACCAGAGAGAAAAAATGTGGAATATTCTGAAGCACATCAACATTGAAATCAAGCAAATTTGCTCACTGTGTAGCAATGAGCAAATAGTACATGCACCTATAGGGAAATATGTCAAATGAAATTTTTGAATATATATATTTATTTATGAAATGTGTTGTATTGATAATTTTCATTAAACTACATAATTGTAATCCCTGTTATATTATTCATGGAATAATTATTCTCTGTAAATTAAATAAAATCTAAACACTATGACTGTAAACATAATAGCCTTGTGTAGCAGCTAATGTATAAATAAAAGAACAACATAGGCAAACTTAATTCAACAATGACTGGATAATCTGGTCATTTTTAGCACTTTGATAGGGAGAGTGTATCTAGCAGGACACTGGGCATAGATTATCAACATGAAAGATACCATTTCTAATACTGAACCGTTTCCTCAGTAACAACTTGGATTATTACACCCAAATAACAGGAGTGAGACTTGAACCTACAGTCTCTGAATTCCAAAACCAGCAAGAAGTGGCATTTGGAAATGGGAACTTCCATCCAAGAAGTCAGATCTACCAAGTTATGAGAACATAAGAAATAGGAGCAGGAGTAGGCCATCTGGCCCGTCGAGCCAGCCCTGTCATTCAATAAGATCATGGCGGATCCGTAAGCTCAGCTCCATCTACCTGCTCTTTCCCCATAACCTTTAATTCCCCTACCATGTAAAAATCTATCTAACTGTATCTTAAATATATTGAGTGAAGAAGCCTCAACAGCTTCCCTGGGCAGAGAATTCCACAGATTCACCACTCTCTGGGGAAAAAGATTTTCTTCATCTCCATTCTAAATCTTCGCCCCTGAATCTTGAGGCAATGTCCCCTAGTTCTAGTCTCACCTACCAATGGAAACAACTTTCCTACTTCTATCTTATCTATACCTTTCAAAATTTTGTATGTTTCTATAAGATCCCCTGTCATTCTTCTGAATTCCAGAGAGTATAATCCCAGGCGATTCAATCTCTCCTAATAGGTTAAAACCTCTTCATCCCTGGAATCAAGCTGGGGAACCTCCTCTGCACTGCCTCCAAAGCCAGTATATCCTTCCTCAAGTAAGGAGACCAGAACTGCACACAGTACTCCAAGTGCGGCCTCACCAGTACCCTGTATAGTTGCAGCGTGACCTCCCTGCTCTTGAATTCAATCCCTCTAGCAATGAAGGCCAACGTTCCGTTTGCCTTCTTAATAACCTGTTGTACCGTCAGCCAACTTTTTGCGATTCATGAACAAGCACTGCCAAGTCCCTCTGCACAACAGCACGCTGCAATCTTTCACCATTTAAATAATAATCTCCTCTTCTATTATTCCTTCCAAAGTGGATGATCTCGCATTTACCAACATTGTATTCCACCTGCCAGACCTTGGCCCACTCACTTAACCTATCTATATCCCTCTGTAGACTCTCCACATCCTCTGTACAATTTGCTTTTCCATTCAGTTTAGTGTCATCAGCAAATTTTGCTACGCTACACTCAGTCCCCTCTTCCAAATCATCAGTGTAAATGGTAAACAGCTGTGGGCCCAGCAATGATCCCTGCAGCACCCCACTTCGGAGAAACACCCATTTATACCAACTCTCTGCCTTCTATCGGTTAACCAATCCACTATCCATGCCAATACACTTCCTTCGACTCCGTGCATCCATATCTTAGTTATAAGTCTCTTGTGCGGCACCTTATCGAACGCCTTCTGGAAACTCAAGTATACGACATCCACCGGTTCCCCTCTATCCACTGCACTCATTATGTCCTCAAAGAACTCTAGTAAGTCTGTCAAACAGGACCTGCCCTTTCTGAATCAATGCTGCGTCTGTCTAATGGAACCACTCCTTTCTAAATGTTTCGCTATTTCGTCCTTAATGACAGCTTCAAGCATTTTCCCAACTACAGATGTTAAGCTAACTGGCCTATAGTTGCCTGTCTTTTGCCTACATCCTTTCTTAAAAAGTGGTGTGACATTTGCTGTCTTCCAATCCACTGGGACCTGCCCAGAGTCTAGAGAGTTTTGATAAATGATTACCAACGCATCTACTATAACCTCCGCCAATTCCTTCAGCACCCTGGGATGCATCCCATCAGGACCAGGGGACTCATCTACCTTCAGGCCCCCTAGTTTGCTCATCACTATCTCTTTAGTGGCAGTGATTTTATTGAGGTCCTCACCTTGCATTTTGTCCATAACATCCTCCTTTGGCATATTAGACGTGTCCTCCTTCGTGAAGACCGACACAAAATGGTCGTTCAATGCCTCAGCCATTTCCCAATATCAATATCACCCAATATCAATTTCCCCTTCTCGTCTTCCAAGGGACCTACGTTGACTTTAGCCACCCTCTTCTGCTTTATATATTTATAAAAACTTTTGCTATCTGTTTTTATGTTTTGTGCTAATTACTTTCATACTTTCTCTTCTCTTTCCTTATTTCTTGTTTAATTGTTCCCTGCTGCTTTTTAAAGTTTTCCCAATCCTCCAGTCTCCCACTACTCTTTGCAACCTTGTACACATGAGCTTTTAATTTGATACTATCTTTTATTTCCTTAGTTATCCAAGGCTGGCTCTCCCCACACTTACTGTCCTTACTTTTGACTGGAATATACTTTTGTTGAGCACTGTGAAAAATCTCTTTGAAAGTATTCCACTGTTCCTCAACTGCCCTAACAAATAGCCTGTGCTTCGAATCCACATTAGCCAACTAACTCCTCCCTCGTCCCATTGTAGTCTCCCTGGTTCAAGCATAATACACTAGTTTTAGATCTAAATGCGAAATTCAATCATACTATGATCACCCTTTCCAAGAGGATCCCTGACTACAAGATCGTTAATCTTACCTCTCTCATTGCACAGGACTAGATCTAAGATAGCATTTTCCCTTGTAGGTTCACTAACATGCTACTCAAGAAAGCCATCACGGATGCATTCTATGAAGTCCTCCTCAAGACTTCCTTGACCAACCTGATTCACTCAATCTATGTGGAAGTTAAAATTCCCCATGACAACTGCTGTTCCATTCTTACAAGCCTCAGTTATTTCTTGGTTAATCGCCTTTGCCACCACAATATTTTTATTAGGCGGCCTAGAGACAACAGTCACCAGTGATTTTTTTGTCCCTTTACTATTCTTAATCTCTACCCAGATGGACTCAACATTCTGCTCCATAGATCTTATATCGTCTCTCACAATCGCCCTGATCTCATCCCTAATCAAGAGCGCCACCCCACCTTCTTTGCCTTCCCGCCTATCTTTCCGTATTACCTGATACTCTTGGATATTTAATTCCCAGTCATCTCCACCTTGCAGCCAGGTTTCTGTAATGGCCAGTAAATCATATGCCTTGGTACTGATCTGTGCCACAAGTTCACTAACCTTGTTTCTAATACTACGAGCATTTAGATAAAGTGCCCTTGTCCTCATTGTCCTTCTAGAATCTAGTGACCTATGTGATTTTTGCTTTTTACTTTTATGCACTCTACTCTTACTTTTTTCTTCACTAACTCTAGCTTTGGTCTCTGCATCACTTCCTTCTTCTTTGTGAGTTCCCATCCCCCTGCCATATTAGTTTAAAGCCCCCCCCCCAACAGCACTAGCAAACAATCTTCCTAGGACATTGATCCCGGCCCTGCCCGGATGTAGACCGTCTGGACGGTACTGGTCCCACCTCCCCCAGAAGCGATTTCAATGTCCCAAGAATCTGAAACCCTCCCTCCTGCACCACTGCTCATATTCATTCCAGCTATCCTGCTATTCCACCTCTGGCTAGCACGTGGCGCTGGTAATAATCCTGAGATTATTACCTTTGAGGTCCTACTCTTTAATTTATCTCCTAGCTCCCTAAATTCAGCTTGTAGGACCTCATCCTACTTTCTTCCTATATCGTTAGTACCTACATACACCATGACAGCTGGTTGCTCACCCTCCCCCTTCAGAATGCCCTGCAGCCTCTCCAAGACATCGCTGACCCTTGCACCCCTGAGGCAACATACCATATGGGAGCCCCGTTTGCGGTCACAGAAGCTTCTCTGTATTCCCCTTACCATGGAATCCCCTACCACAACAGCTCCGCCACTTTTTCTTGCCCTCATACACAGCAGAGCCACCCACGGTGCCATGATCCTGGCTACTGCTGCCTTCACCTGATCAGCCACCTCCCCCAACAGACTCCAAAGTGGTATATCTGATTTGGAGGGACATGACCGCAGGAGACTCCTGTACTACCTTCCTGCTACTACTCTTCCTGTTGATCACCCATTCCCTATCTTTCCTTAGATCCTTAAACTGCGGTGTGACCAACTCACTGAATGTGCTATCCACAACATTCTCAGCATCTCGGAGGAGAATCTGTCTTCAACGCCTTTCAAAGGCAACTGAGGGAAAATAAGTCCGTGACTGCATTCTTTTGAACTATTTTCAGCAAGAATTTGAGTATGTTTAGAAGAAATATCACATTGGCCTTGATTGGAAAAGATAAAGGAATAGTGTAGTTCCAGTGGATATAGCTGCATCCACATGCTTAATTTCCAGTCTGTGCATGTTATCTTTGCCACATTTTGTGCATTAAAAGATTTCTGAAGAGAAGAAAGCAACAGAAAATCTTGGATTCATTCAGCATGTACATGGAAAGCAAAATGGAACTAATGTTTCTGGCCCAAACCCTTCCCCTCATATGTCAAAAGATCCAGGTCCTGAAATATTAACTGCCTCGTTTTTCAGAGAAGCTGCCTTACGTGCTGAATGCTTCCAACATTTTCTGTTCTTATTTCAGATTTCCTGTATTAAGTTTTTTTTGATGAAAACAATAGACTGAATACATTGCTTTCTCGTCTTTATGATCCTTTATCCAGGGTGAGGCATGGTATCGAGGTTTAGCATTTTAAAATGAGTATTATGTTTGTCCTTGCAGCATACTGGTGCAGGTGCAGAAGGAGATGGTCAGTCCCTAACATCACCTGGGAGTTGTCTGAAAGATTTTCGCGTGGTGCCTTTCATTGAGTGCCAAGGAGCTCGTGGGACCTGCCATTACTTTACTGATAAATACAGCTTCTGGCTGACAACTGTGGACCCAAGCCAGCCGTTTGGTCTTGGTGCCCCTTCAGAAACGCTGACGGCAGGGCAATTACAAAGGGAAAAAGTGAGCAGATGTCGAGTTTGTTTGAAAAAATAAGGAAATGGTAAAAATTTTTACCAAAAAGGAAGGCTGCAATTCAAGCCTAATCTTTAATGGTGCTTATTTAATTTCTTTCTAGTTCATCTACAATTAAAGCTAATTAGAAATGTATGTCAGGAGAATGTAAAATTGGTACTGGGAGTAGTATGCTTATGACAATCAATTCATTAAAAAATGGAATCTATGGAGATTAAGTTTTATATGAAATGTACAGCTGCTTATTGGCATCATCAGTGCAATGTAACTTGTATGTAAAATTATTTTTTTTAATGTTGAATTATTTTTGCCGTGTGATCTTAGCAGAAATTTATGAAATTAAGATAATGAGGAAAATCGAATGATGTTCACAATCTGGGCATTCAACATAGTCTTGCAAAAATTATTATAATCATTTCACAGTTAAAATGAATAACCCCCAGGAAACACACCCAGGCCTATCTGAGCAGGGAAAGAGTGTGATAGCTTTCTGAAACCCAGAGCAAATCAGGCTGTGCTGGTCTCAGTGAGTCATGTCCCTATGTCCTTACTTCCATGTGAGGTGTAAATACACTGTTGGTTGGGAGCTAAATACCACAATTGCAGTTGAATCATTTTCAGGGATAGAAGCTGAAATAGCCAAAAGTTGTTGAAAACTGGAGAAGTGTTGATATGGATATAGGCAGGTATGGGCAACACCACAATTTGATGATGCATCTTCTGATGTGCATCTGGGAAGAAGAAACATGCTGCTGTAATGAAGTTGTGGCTGGAAGTGGATAACGAATTAACAGCGACATTGTGTCACAATCTTATCTTCGATGCAGTAAGTGCTTTAAAACCAAATCGAGTCAGCGAAGCCCATGGGCACAATATTATGCTCCTCAGCTGACTCCCAGTTCAACATACTCCTTCAAAAGTCTTCTTAACTTCTCAGGGCACCTCCCATTATTTCCCTGTATACTTCTTTGCGTCTCTGGTTTTCCAGCCATCTTGGTCACCTTCATCATGGTTAGCAGGGCGGTACTGTAGCACAGGGTTAGTACAATGCTCTCCGGTTCCAGCAACTCAAGTACAATTCTCGCAGCTGCCTGACTGGAGTTTGTACATTTTCCCCATGACCGCATGGGTTTCCTCTGGGTGATCCAGTTTCCTCCCACAGTCCAAAGACGTACCGGTTGGTAGGTTAATTGGTCATTGTAAATTGTCCCGTGATTAGGCTGGGGTTAAATCAGAGGTTACTGGGTGGCTCAAAGGGCTGGAAGGGCCTATTCCATGTTGTATAAATAAATCTTGGATAGCCATCATGACCAAATGCATCACACTTGTCAATCAAATTCAGGCCCTACTGTCATAGATCAACTCTTTATCTTGTTGCAGGAGAGCACAGGGTGCTAGGGAGAGGAAGGGGACCTGCAGATCCCCTATTGACAACTACAGAACAAGAAGAACGCGCACAAAATGCTGGAGTAACTCAGCATCTTTGGAAATGAATAAACAGCCGATGTTTCAGGTCAAGAACCTTCATCGGGGCTGGAATGGCAGGGGGAAGATGCCAGAATAAAAAAACGTTGGAGGAAAGGGGAGGAGGACAAATTAGAAGGTGCTAGGTGAAGCCCAGTGGGTGGGAAAGGTAAAGGGCTGGAAAAGGAGGAATCTGATAGGACAGGATAGTGGACCATGGAAGAAAAGGAAGAAGGATGGGCACCAGGGAGGAGGAGGTAAGAGACTAGATTGGGGAATAGAAGAAGAGGGAAGGGCATGAGGAAAAAAAATTAGCGGAAGGAGACATTGATGTTTATGCCATTAGGTTGGAGGCTACCTCGACAGAATATATATTGCTCCTCCACCATGAACGTGGCCTCATCATGGTAGAAGAGGACATGTTGGAGCAGGAATGGGGATAGGAATTAAAATGGTTGGCCACCAAGAAATTGGAGCTCAACGAAGTGCTCCCCACCAATGTAGGGAAGGTTGTATCGGGAGCACTGGATACAATAGGTGACCCAACAGATTTGCAGCTTTTGCCTCACCTGGGAGGACTATTTGGGGTCCGAACAGAAGTAAGAGAGGAGGTGAATGGCCAGGTATAGCATTTCTGTCACATGAGAATCTCATAGGTGATGAATCCTCAGTGGACCAAGTTCTTTCCGAGGGGGGCACTGGACTCTATGCTTACAAGCAGATACTGGCAATAATTACAGCTGTGGGAAGTCCATATTAGAGACACAGCCTTCTCCGTATTTTGTAATACTGGTCCCAAATATCAAATTCTAGGGTCTTTTGATGAAAGGGTTATTATTGAAGTCAGCAGAAAATTGGTAAACACAAAATAATCTGCAGATGCTGGGATCAAAGCAACACTCACAACACGCTGGAGAAACTCAGTAGGTCGGGCAGCACCTGTGGAAATGATCAGTCAACATTTCGGGCCGGAAATGAAACGTCGGTCCTGACAAAGGGTCCAAAACATTGACTGATCGTTTCCACGGATGCTGCCTGACCTGCTGAGTTCCTCCAGCGTGTTGTGAGTGTAGCAGAAAATTGGTGAAGGTAGGGCTAGCAATCCAAAAGACCATTAGACAAAGGAGCAGAATTGGGGTATTTGGCCTTTCAAGACTGCTTCACCATTCAACCTTGGCTGATTTATTTTCGCTCACAACCCCATTCTCCTGTCTTCTCCCCATAATTTTTGATGCCCTTACTAATCAAGAACCTGTCAACCTCTGCTTTAAATATACCCAATGACTTGGCCTCCACAGCCATCTGTGGCAATGAATTCCACAGATTCACCACCCTTGGGCTAAATAAATTCCTCCTCATCTCTTACTGTACTTCCTTCTACTCTGAGGCTGTGCCCTCTGTTCCTAGGCTCTCCCACCTTTGAAATCCAATGGTAAATGATTGCAGAAACATTGAAAGAGTCCAAGGAGTACATGTGTAAAGCATGTCCATAGATATACTAGAGAACTCCATGGAATTTTTATATCTTAATAGCTGTACAAAAAAGGGATAGAAAATGTAGAAACCTTCAGAAAGTTAAGAAGTTATTTGAAGTATCACGCACAACTTCTGTGGTTCCACTACTCACATGCCAGCCTCTGAGTCATCTCTCTCACTTTTCTACACTGGCTGTACACTCTGTCCTGATGCAAGGCCATGACCTGAAATACTGACCATCTTTTTGCTCCTATAGGTGGTCCCTGACCTGTTGAGTTCAGTTTATTCCAGATTCCAGCATCAGAGGACGTGACATCCTCAGTTTCACAAGCGTTGCTACTTTTGAAAACAGAACCTCTGCCTCTTTATCTGGTTACGTGGGTAGTGCCTCTGGCAGCTTCACTCTGTTCATGTTTTCCCAGAAATGCTGCTGATGTTGACCCAATGTGGTCCAATATCTGGCAGCCACTACTTTGCCTATCCTGATATAATTAATTGCTCTGAAGAGAACAAATCAATCTGATTACTCTGCTCAAACTCTTTCCCAGCAGAAGGTGAGGAAGCAGCTGTAAGCTCTGTAATAGCAATACTCTGTTAGAAAGCTGATTTTCGTTAAGCCCATGAACTGTTCTTCAGCCCTCTGTCGAGTTTCAGGATACGTGGGAAACTCATGCACGTCCCAATGAAAATGTTGCTGAAATTCTCTTATTTAAATACTCTACATAACTACTATTCTCTCCGAAGAGAGTTGAACGCACACTTTGAAGAATATCTGAGTTAAACCCAAAAGGTGGAATTTAATCATTTCACTGATTAACAAGTATTACCATTAACATCCCCCATCTAAGTGTGAAATGTTACTGCAACTACGTCATCATATGAATGCAACCTATTAATGATAAATTATTGTAATTGTATCATTATGTATATGGTAAACATTCCAAACACTAAAGCAGTATACCTTTGTGGTAAACCATATATATATGTTGTAACTGGGTTAACTGTCTGGACACGCCCCTCTGCTGACTGCCCCTGTGTCTCCTCCCACAGAGTCCTGTATAAAGGTGTTTCGCCTTGCCCCTCTCCCTCAGTCCGGGGCAGACACTCACCGTGGAGGTCATATTGTACAGCGAATAAAAGCCTTTCAGTATTTTACCAAACCTCAGTCTTTTGGAGTTATTGAAGGTGCTTCAACCTTGACAATTTAAGGTTATCAACTAATAAGTTGGTCTTTTTCTTTACCTGGTTTCACTTAAGGTGCTTTGATAAACTTGATTGACATTATTCTTGTGGTGCCAATAAAAAGCCCAGAGAGGCTGTTACCTGTTATCATGATATTTATTTAGGAGGAATATATTTTATATAAGATTTAGTCCTTACACCAACTGGTGTGGTAAGATGTGGCGATTCTAATATAAACAAGGGCTGGGTTATATTTTTTCTGTACTTGCTGCTCATGATTGTCTGCCAATTAGAACAAGTGGATGGAAATTCATTCGCAGGGATGGAGAGTAGCCAGGGAATTATATGATTTATTTAATTACTTCTACATTAGGTTATTTGGTGCAGGTTTAAAGTAATTCACAGAGCAGTATTCATATTTCAAATCAGACAGGAATTTTCAGCTGTCTTTATGTGAAACTTGTGAAGAAAAGCAGGAGCAGACTGGCATGCAAAGCTTACTTCATCATTATGGCGCTGTGTTAATTCAGAACACGCATTAGCCCAGCCAGACACAAAATGATGCATAGCCTGCTCAAAACTTCTATATCAAGCTTAAAATTGATAATGTTTCCAGAACCAGGATATAATTATTGTATGTCGCTTGGTCCTTCTACAGCAGGGGTTCCCAACCTTTTTTATGCCATGGACCAATACCATTAGCAAGGAATCCATGGACCCCAGTTGGGCACCTCTCTCTGCAAGGAAATTTTATGTTATGTCATCAACAGATATCAATCCATCAGTATTTAAAATGGATGCTACCATTGCATTAATTACACAGTACATACAGTCCCATGGAATAGAAACTAAAGCTTTAGGCAATTAATACAACACGGATAAAGGTATGAACCTCCATCATCCTAGCTTGTTAATGTTAAGGTAGGATTAAAGTAACAGAGTACTATAGTGAAGTAGACTACGGAAGACTTGACTTGAAAATTTCCCTGCCCCTGCTATTGCAAGTTCTGAGTGAATGGACAGTGCAAAGAGATCTGTTAGAATTTGTCATTTTAACTTGTTGTAAAGATAGCAGTTACATTGAATTGACATATAATGAAAAGACTGTAGGTTTACACAAATAAAACAGTGGAGGCATTTTATGTTTACAAAAACTGGAGCAACTCATTTATTGAACACCAAAAAACTGAACACAAAGCACGCTAAGGTATTTTATACGTAACTAGCTCATCACGACAAACCAGCCTCCTAAAGTGAGCCCCAACCCAATGTCGGTGGTTGTGAATTCTATACATTTCCACCAATTACATTACCCTACAAGACATACAATAAACAACACTGGCTGTATATAAAATGCCCAACTTTGGTAAGTGTTTTAGGATCTGTTTGCCAAAGGACCAACTATCTTTAGATTACATAATTGTTAATTATCAGTAAAGACATTTCAACAGATGAAAATCACATAATATGATAGTTGGAAAGCATCTTGAAACATCTCAATTCCAAAGTGACAACTAGGAATTTAATCTTTACCCAATAGCTCAGTAGCAGGTAATTATATTTCTACAAACTTATCTGCTGTATCTAATGCATAAATCAGAAATCTCACAAAAATCTATTAAACGTATTTGGTAAATGAAGTGATATTTTGGGGATGGAACTCTAACTTGGAGAGGCAAATTTTTAAAAAAAATTTCCTTTAAAAGTTCTACAAATTCAACATACTGTAACATACAAAATCTAGATCTAGAAATAAATTCTGCTTTATAATGTGAGTTAAATCATGAAAATGAGATATGAATATTGTGCTTGGGAAGCTAACTGCATTCAGTAATCCTTGTGCAATTAACAAACATCAGAATCAGAAACAGTTTTAATATCACTGTCGTTTGTTGTGAAATTTGTTGTTTGAGTGTGTGTCTTTAAGCTCTTGTACCGCCTCCTTGGTGGTAGCAATGAGAAGAGGGCATGTCCTGGATATTGGGGGTCCTTAATGATGGCTGCCACCTTTTTGAGTTATCACCGTTTGAAGGTATCCTGGATGCTGGGGTGGCTAGTGCTCATGATGGAGTTGGCAGTGTTTACAACTTTCTGCAGCTTTTTTTCTGATCGTGTGCAGTGGCCCCACTATACCAGACAGTGATGCAACCAGTCAGAATGCTCTCCATGGTATACCTGTAGAAATTTGCGAGTGTCTTTGGAGATACCCCAATTCTCCTCAAACTCCCAATGAGATCTTGTTGCTGTTGTGCCTTATTTATAATTGCATCAGAGACGTTGATATCCAAGAACTTGAAACTGCTTGCCTTTCCAATTCTGATCCCTTGAAGAGGACTTCTGTGTGTTCCCTTGACTTACTCCCCCTGAAGTCCACAGTCAATTCCTTGATCTTACTGACACTGAGTGCAAGGTTGTTGCTGCGATACTACTCAACCAGCTGATCAAACTCACTCCTGTACATTTTTTTGTCAGCTCTGAAATTCTGTCAACAATACTTGTGTCATTGGCAAATTTATAGATGCTGTTTGAGCTGTGCCTAGCCACACAAATGTGGGTGTAGAGAGATTAGAGCAGTGATCTATAAGTTGCGTCCTTGTGGTGCACCAGTGTTGATTGACAGTGAGGAAGTGATGTTATTTCTGATGTGCACAGTCTCTGGTCTCCCAGAGAAGAAGTCAAAGATCCACTTGCAGAGGGAGATACAAAGGGCCAGGTTTTGGAAGTTGTTGATTAGAACTAAGGGTATGAATGCTGAGCTATGGTCAATAAACAGCAGCCCGATGTATTGCCCAGGTGATTCAAGGCCAGTGGAGAGCCAGTGAGACTGCATCCACTGTGTTCCTCTTGTAGCAGGTCCACCCTCTCGACCTCGGACTTCTGGATCCAGTGGTACAAGTAGTCGTCATAACTAGGGCATTCCTTGGTTACAGTGGATGACCATGACTTGTACAGTGCCTGGGCATTCCCTTCGTTCCCCACTAACCTTCGCAGAAACATTTTCCTGGCCATTGGATCTCATCCGCCAGTCTGCCGGAGCTGACTTCACACGCTAGGACAGGCGTGTCCCTATTTCACTGGGGTATGAGGCCTTCCATTTACCCTCTTTTGGTTTAGCCCTCCTGTCAAGCAGTGTACTAGCATTATGGCCTCTGTCATGTGTAAACAGCTACTTGGAGCCTCAGGTGAGAGCTGAGTGTCGGGTAAGGGCCCAAATGTGGTTGGCTGCCCCAGAACGGACACGACAAGCCCCTTCGCCAGAAGTGCTACCCCTCCCTGGACATCCCATACACCCCAACTACACCAATCCTATATTCATATAATCACGTTCATCTTCAACCACAGATTATGCAACTCGCCTACACGCTTGGGACAATTTAGAGCGGCCAGTTAACCCACCAGCTCGCACAAGTTCGGAATGTGGAAGGAAGCCTATGCTGTCCAGACAGAAACTGTAACCTCCACACAGACAGCACTGGGGTGCTTAGAATTCTGAGATAATGAACAATGCCAGAAACATCAGTCAACCCATATAATATACCATATGCCACATAGGTCAGACATCCTGCAGGAGGGTGACCCCATGGAAAGCATCCAGCCCAGATGGGTACTAGGCCGAGTACTAAAGACCTGTGCTGATCTACTGGCTGTAGTGTTCACCGATATCTTTAACCTCTCGTTTTGGCAATCTGAGGTACCCACCTGCAGAGAGGATGCAGTTTTTCTTCAGAAGTATAAAGAATAAAAGAGAGGTGAGAGGAGATATCACACCACTGGAAAATAACGCTGGAGAGGTAGTAATGGGGGATAAAGTTAATAAGTATTTTGCATCAGTCTTCACCGTGGAAGACACGAGCAGTATGCCGGAAATGCAAGAGTGTCGGGGGGGTGGGGGCAGAAATGAATGTTGTTGCTATTACAAAGGAGAAGGTGATGGTTAAGGTGATAAGTCACCTGAACAAGATACACCTCAGCCCAAGGTTCTGAAACAGGGTAGCTGATGAAAAAGTGGAGGCAATAGTAATGATCTTCAACAATCAATAGATTCTGGACCGGTTCCAGAGGACTGGAAAATCGCAAATGTCACTCCACTCTTTAAGAAAAGAGGGAGGCAGAAGAAAGGAAACTATAGGCCGGTTAGCTTAACTTCAGTGGTTGGAAAGAGGAAGGAATCTATTATCAAGGATGAGGTTTTGAAATATTTGGAGGCACATGATAAAACAGGCCAAAGTCAGCATGGTTTTCTAAAGGGGAAATCTTGCCTGACAAATCAATTGGAGTTCTTTGAGGAAATAACACGCAGGATACACAAAGGAGAGTCAGTTGATATTGTTTATTTGGATTTTCATGAGGCCTTTGACAAAATGCCACACATGAGGCTGCTTAACAAGAGCTCAAGGTATTACAGTAAAGGTACGGGCACGGATAAGGAATGAACGGGTTTTTTTATTGATTGGCTGGAGGTGACTATGGGTGTGCCGCATGGATCAGTGTAGGGACCATTTCCTTTTGCGTTATTTATGTCTTGTTTATTTATTGAGATACAGCGCTGAGTAGGTTCTTTTGGCCATTCAAACCAAGCTGCCCAGCAAACCCCGATTTAACCCTAGCCTAAACACAGGACACTTTACAATGACCAATTAACTTACCAACCAGTACACCTTTGGACTGTGGGAGGAAACGGGAGCACCCGGAGGAAACCCATGCAGTTACAAACAGAATGTACAGACTCCTTGCTGGCAGCAGTGGGCATTGAACCCAGGTCACCTGTAATGTAAAGCGTTGTGCTAACCATTACACAACCATTATATATCAATGATTTGTATGATAGATTTGATGGCGTTGTGGCCATGTTTGAGGCTGATGCGAAGGTAGGTGGAGAGGCAGGTAGTGTTGAGGAAGCAGGATGTCTGCAGAAGGACTTAGGCGGATTGGGAGAATGGACAAAGAAGTGGCAAATGGAATATAGTGTAGGGAAGTGTATGGTCATGCACTTTAGTAACAGGGACAAAAGTGCGGAGTATTTTCTAAATAGAGAAAATTGAAAAGTTAGGAGTACAAAGGAACTTGGAAGTCCTCACGCAGGCTTCCCTAAAGGTTAACTTGCAGGTTGAGTTGGTGGTAAGAAAGGGCAAGGTAATGTTAGCATTTAATTCAAGAGGACTAGAATACAAAAGCAAGGATGTAATGCTGAGGCTTTATAAGGTAATGGTTAGAACGCACTTTGAGCATTGTGAGCAGTTTTGGGCCTCTTATCTAAGAAAAGAGGTACTGGCATTTGAAATGGTCCTGAAGCGGTTCACAAAAATGATCCCAGGAATGATAGGCTTAGCATATAAAGAACGTTTCATGGCTCTGGGCCTGTACTGTCAAGAGTTTGTGGGGGGGGCGGGGGGTTCTCATTGAAACCTACCGAGAATTGAAAGGACTAAATAGAGTGGATGTGGAGAGGATGATTCCTATAGTGGCAGAATCTAGGACCAGAGGGAACCCCCCTTAGAAATGAGGGATTGAGGGATGTCAATTTAGGAAAGAGATGAGGAATAATTTCTCTAACCAGAGGGTGGTGAATCTGTGGACTTCATTGCCTTGCCACAGGCGGCTGTGCAGGCGAGTTCAGTGGTCAAAGGTTATAGGGAGAAGACAGGAGAACAGGGTTGAGAGTAATAATAAATAAGCCATGATGGAATGGCAGTGCAGACATGATGGGCCAAGTGGCCTAATTTTTCCCCTATGACTTATGGCCCTATGCTTCAAGCAGGTTTCAATTATACCGCTGCGTAAGAAAAATGGGGCAACCTGCCTCAAAGACTATCAACCAATAGCACTCACATCGACTCTGATGAAGTGCTTTGAGAGGCTTATGATCAAACATATCAATTCCTGCCCGAGAGACAACTTGGATCTGCTCCAGTTTGCCTACCGGCACAGCGGATGCTATTTCATTGGCTCTTCACTCAACTCTAGAACATCTGGACAGCAAAGGCGTATACATATACATCAGCATGCTGTTTATCAACTAAATCTAGGTATTCAATACCATCATCCCCTCAAAACTAACCAACAAACTTCAAGACCTTGGCCTCCATAAGTCTTTGTGCAATTGTATCCTCAATTTCCTCACTTGCAGACCCCAGTCTGTTTGGATTGGCAACAACATCTCCTCCACAATCTCCATCAGCACCAACTGCACCACATGGCTGTGTGCATAGCTCCCTGCTCTACCTGCTTTAGACTTAGTGAGGCTAAGCACAGCTCCAATTCCATATGTAAATTTGCTAGTGAAACCACTGTCATTGGCCAAATCTAAGGTGGTGACGAATCAGCATACAGGAGGGAGGTTAAAAATCTGGCTGCGCGGTGCCACAACAACAACCTCTCACTCAATGTCAGTAAGACCAAGGAGCTGATTATTGACTTAGAAACATAGACATAGAAAACCGGCAGCACAATACAGGCCCTTTGGCCCACAAAGCTGTGCCGAACATGTCCTTACCTTAGAACTACCAAGGGTTACCCATAGCCCTCTATTTTTCTGAGCTCCAAGTACCTGTCCAGGAGTCTCTCAAAAGACCCTATCATATCCACCTCCACCATCGTCACCGGCAGCCCATTCCATGCACTCACCACTCTCTGTGTAAAAATAATTACCCCTGCCATCTCCTCTGTACTTTCTTCCAAGTACATTAAAACTGTGCCCTTTCATGCTAGCCATTTCAGCCCTGGGAAAAAGCCTATGACTATCCACACGATCAATGCCTCTCATCCTCCGTCGCTCCAAGGAAAAAAGGCCGAGTTCACTTAACCTATTCCCATAAGGCATGCTCCCCAATCCAGGCAACATCCTTGTAAATTTCCTCTGCACCCCTTCTATGATTTCCACATCCTTCCTGTAGTGAGGCAACCAGAACTGAGCACAGTACTCCAAGTGGGGTCTGACCAGGGTCCTATATAGCTGTAACATTACCTCTCGGCACCTAAATTCAATTCCACGACTGATGAAGGCCAATGCACCGTATACCTTCTTAACCACAGAGTCAACTTGCGCAGCAGCTTTGAGTGTCCTATTGACTTGGACCCCAAGATCCCTCTGATCCTCCACACTGCCAAGAGTCTTATCATTAATACTATATTCTGCCATTATATTTGACCTACCAAAATGAACCACCTCACACTTAAATGGATTGAAATCCATCTGCCACTTCTCAGCCCAGTTTTGCATCTTACCAATGTCCCGTTGTAATCTCTAACAGCACTGCACACTATCCACAACACCCCCAACCTTTGTGCCATCAGCAAATTTACTAACCCATCCCTCCACTTCCTCATCCAGGTCATTTATAACAATCACGAATAGTAGGGATCCCAGAACAGATCCCTGAAGCACACCACTGGTCACCAGCCTCCATGCAGAATATGACCTGTTTACAACCACTCTGTGCCTTCTGTGGGCAAGCCAGTTCTGGATCCACAAAGCAATGTCCCCTTGGATCCCATGCCTCCTTACTTTCTCAATAAGCCTTGCATAGGGTACCTTATCAAATGCCTTGCTGAAAGCCATATACACTGCACCTACTGTTCTACCTTCATCAATGTGCTTAGTCACATCCTCAAAAGATTCAATCAGTCTTGTAAGGTACGACCTGTCTTTCACAAAGCCATGCTGACTATTCCTAATCATACTATTCCTCTTCAAATGTTCACAAATCCTGCCTCTCAGGATCTTCTCTATCAACTTACCAAGCACTGAAGTAAGACTCACTGGTCTATAATTTCCTGAGCTATCTCTACTTCCTTTCTTGAATAATGGAACAACATCCTTAACACTCCAATCCTCTGGAACCTCTCCTGTCCCCATTGATGATGCAAGGATCATTGCCAGAGGCTCAGCAATCTCTCCCCTCGCCTCCCACAGTAGCCAGGGGTATATCTCTTCTGGTCCTGGTGACTTATCCAACTTGATGCCTTCCAAAAGCTCCAGCACATCCTCTTTCTTAATATCTACATGCTCAAGCTTTTCAGTCCGCTGTAAGTCATCTCTACAATCTCCAAGATCCTTTTCTGTAGTGAATACTGAAGCAAAGTACTCATTAAGTACCTCCACTATCTCCTCCAGTTCCATACACACTTTTCCACTGTCACACTTGATTGGTCCTATTCTCTCACATCTTATCCTCTTGCTCTTCAAGGGTAGAATGCTTTGGGGTTTTCCTTCATTCTGTCCACAAGGCCTTTTCATGGCCGCTTCTGGTTCTTCTAATTTCTTTCTTAAGCTCCGTCCTGCTAGCCTTACAATTTTCTAGATCTCTATCATTACCTAGTTTTTTGAACTTTTCGTAAGCTCTTCTTTTCTTCTTGATGAGATTTACAACAGCCTTTGTATACCACAGTTCCTGTACCCTATGATCCTTCCCTGTCTCATTGCAACGTACCTAACGTACCTATGCAGAACTCCACACAAATATCCCTTGAACGTTTCCCACATTTCCTCTGTATATTTCCCTGAGAACATCTGTTCCCAATTTTTGTTTCCAAGTTCCTGCCTGATAGCTGCATATTTCCCCTTACTCCAATTAAACGCTTTCCTAACTTGTCTGTTCCTATCCCTCTCCTATGCTATGGTAAAGGAGATAGAATTATGATCACTATCTCCAAAATGCTCTCCCACTGAGAGATCTGACACCTCAGCAGGGTCATTTCCCAATACCAGATCAAGTACAGCCTCTTCTCTTGTAGGCTTATCTACATATTGTGTCAAGAAACTTTCCTGAACACACCTAACAAACTCCACCCCATCTAAACCCCTCGCTCTAAGGAAATGCCAATCGATATTTGGGAAATTAAAATCTCCCACCACGACAACCCTGCTATTATTACACCTTTCCAGAATCTGTCTCCCTATCTGCTACACAATGTCCCTTTTACTATTGGATGGTCTGTAAGAAACACCCAATAGAGTTATTGACCCCTTCCTGTTCCTAACTTCGACCCACAGAGACTTCATAGGCAATCTCTCCATGTCTTCCTCCTTTTCTGCGGTTGTGACACTATCTCTGATCAACAGTGCCACGCCCCCACCTCTTTTGCCTTCCTCCCTGTCCTTTCAGAAACATCTATAGCCTGGCACTTGAAGAAACCATTCCTGCCCCTGTTCCATCCAAGTCTCTGTAATGGCCACAACATCATAGCTCCAAGTGCTGATCCATGCTCTAAATTCATCCGCTTTGTTCATAATACTCCTTGCATTAAAATAGACACATCTCAAACCATCGACTTAGCAAACATCCCTGCCAGGATATTGGTCCCCCTGGGATTCAAGTGTAACCTGTCCTTTTTGTACAGGTCACTCCTGCTCCAAAAGAGGTCCCATAATCCAGAAATCTGAATCCCTGCCCCTGCTCCAATCCTTCAGCCACGCATTTATTCCTCCACCTCACTACTCCTATACTCACTGTCACGTGGCACAGGCAGTAATCCAGAGATTACTACCTTTGAGGTCCTGCTTCTCAACTTCCTTCCTAACTCCCTGTAGTCTGCCTTCAGGACCTCCTCCCTTTTCCTGCCTATGTCATTGGTACCAATATGCACCACGAGCTCTGGCTGTTCTCCTTCCCACTTCAGGATATCATGGACGTGATCAGAAACATCCTGGACCCTGGCACCTGGGAGGCAAACTACCATCCATGCTTCTTTCCTGCATCCACAGAATCACCTGTCTGACCTCCTCACTACAGAGTCCCCTATCACTGCTGCCACCCTCTTCCTTTCCCTACCCTTCTGAGCCACAGGGCCAGACTCTGTGCCAGAGGCTCGCCCACTTTTGCTTGCCCCAGGTAAGCCATCCCCCCAACAGTACTCAAACAGGAGTACTTATTGTCAGCCACAGGGGTACCCTCTAGCATCTGAATTCAGGAGGAGGAATCTGGCAGTCGATGAGCCAGTCCTCATCAGAGGATCAGAGGTAGAAAGAGTCAGCCATTTAAAGTTTCTCAGTGTTATCATTTCAAGGGATTTGTCCTGGACTCAGTATAAGTGCAATGACAAAGAGAGCATGGCATTTCCTCTACTTCCTTAGAAGTTTTCAAAGATTCAGCATCCATCATTGAGGATTGAAACCACCCAGGCCATGCTCTCTTCTTGCTGCAGCCATCAGGAAGAAGGTACATGAGCCTCAGACTCGCATCACTAGGTTCAGAAACAGTTATTAGCCCTTAGCCATCAGGCTCTTGAACCAGTGGGGATGACTTCACTCAACTTCACTGGCCCCATCACTGAACTGTTCCAACAACCTATGGGCTCATTTTCAAGGATTCTTCATCTCATGTTCGTGATATTTATTGCTCATTTATTTATTACTATTATTTTCCCTCTTTTGTATTTGCAGTTTGTTCTGGTTGTTTGTCCTGTTGGGTGCCTGCTTTCATTGATTCTGTTGTGGTTCTTGGACTTACTGTGTCTGCACACAAGAAAGCAAATCTCAGGGTTGTGTACAATATCGTGAAATAATTTACTTTCAACTGAATGGAGAGAAATGAGGTCAACATGGTGGTTTGATAACCTACTCAAGCTCAGTCAATGGAAATAGTTCCTACTGTCATGAGTTGTATTCTGTTAAAGGGAAAGATACCAAATAATCTGGTCAGAACAACCTTTACTCTGAACCCAAAGTGCCTGTTGAAACAGTTTTCAAACTGGAAGTTGTTAAAGCAATGTGTTCTATTGATGGTGATGGATTCCCTCTGCACAATCCGCATTACAGGCTTCAGCTCACTAGAGTTAAAGTCAAGTATAGTCGAGAGCATTTGGGCTGAAGTAATTTCAATAATAGCTCCCCTAATGATTTGATATTACCAATTTTCAAATATAACCTAGCCTGGGGTGCACAATTCTCACGAGGAATGGCCATAATTGTTGCTATGAGGACTGCTTAAAAAAAATGTCAAAGGTCTGCCTGCCTCCCTGTTACAATTTTCAAGTGACAGAAAGGATAAAAGACCTGCGGGTATGTGCGCACAGAAAGTAGCAGGATTAGTTGAGAAGCATGTTGATAAAGCAAGCTGAATTCTTGGCTTTATAACGCAGGCCTCCAGTACAAAGGCAACAATGTTATAGTAATCCTTTATAAATCACTTAGACCCCAGCTGGAATATGTTATCCAATTCCAGGCAGCACCACACTTTAGAGATGATGTCAAAGCGTTCAAGTGCGTGTAGTGGAGAGTTGCTGAAATGGTACCTGGGAGGCAAGACTTTGTAGGCTTGGAGAGACTAGAGAAGCTGTGGTTACCCTGCTAAGAGCAGAGAAGGTTAAGGGGAGAAATAATTAGAGGCTCTCTGGATTGTGAAAGGCTTTGATAAAGTGAATACTGTAGATAAATTGTTTCCAGTGGTTTAAACCCCGGCAACCAGAGAAAGCAGATTGAGAAGAATTGGCAAAAGAGGCAGAGGCAAGATGAAGAGAATTTCTATTATACAGTAATTTGTGATCTGGGATTTCTGCCTAAAAAAGCAGAGGAAGATGATTCAGTAATAACATTTAGATGGGAGCTGAGGGAAAAAATAGTTGCATGGGATTACCCAGATATTTCCTTGAACTAATTTTATTCCATGGGCAGAATATTGATAACTAGAATGGGCAGTCTGCCTCATGAGGAAAAATTGGCCAGGAGATTACAAAAATGAGATATGATATCCTGTCAGGACTTGACAGGTGGATTTGGAGAAGTTGCTTCCTCTTTCTAGATCTGAAGCTTACTGTTTGCCATAAGACAAACATTTAGAATTTTGTCTATTTAAGACAAAAATGTGGTGAAACTTTCTCTCTCACAAGGTTCTGAGACTTTTGAATTGTTTTCATTGAAATATAGTGAAAGCAGAGAATGTGAATAATTTTAATACAGAGACTGATAGATTCTTGATAAGCAAGGGGGTTAAATGTAGAGGGGATTACAATCAGATCAGCCATGGTCTTACTAAAGGGCAGAGTAGGTTTCATACACAGAATCAACACTTTATTATGTACAACTGCATGTTAATCAGTCAATCATATGGCAGCAATTTAATGCATAAAAGCATACAGACATGGTCAAGAAGTTCAGCTGTTACTCAAACCAAACATCAGAATGGGGAAGAAATGCGATTTAAGTGACTTTGACCATGGAATGATTGTTGGTGCCAGACAGGGCGGTTTGAGTTTCTCAGAAACTCCTGATCTCCTGGGACTTTCATGCACACCAGTCTCTAGAGTTTACAGAGAATGGTACATAAAACAAAACAAAAAAAAATCAGCAAGTGGCAGTTCTGTGGACAAAAGCACCGTGTTAATGAGAGAGGTCAGAGGAGAATGGCTGGACTGGTGCAAGCTGACAGGAAGGTGACAGTTATTCAGATAACCACACATCAAACTTGTGTGTTTGAGAGCATCTCTGAATTGAACTCTGAAGTGGATGGGCTACAGCAGTAGAAGACTGTGAAGATACAGTCAGTGACTACTTTATCAGGTACAGGAAGTACCTAATATAAGTGTACATTCCTATATAAGACTAGAAACAGACATGCATGTACACCAAAGTTTAAAAACATTTAAGTTATCTCAATTAAATAAAAAGCTTCACTTTCCTTTATCCCAGCGGCCAATTTCTTGCATTCTTTTGGATGGACCCAAGGTGATTGTTCCAGGTTAAGCAGGCTTGGGTCCAACGGACAAGATTTCCCAGCCCATGTGAGGTACAGGTGTCCCATACCTATACTCTGCTGAGCAGAAAGCTGCACTGTAGCCTCCTCTCAGGAATAACATAGTTACAGATGTATCTGCCAGCAGATCAATGTGGAAGATCAGCCCAATTTATTTCCTTCCTCCGAGGCCTCATCCGATTCTGCATCGCCAAACATATGAATTATCAAATGCCACAAAATATGTGGCAGCTGTTTCTGGCAAAAGCTTTACAGATCATAGCATTTCCAGCAGATGCCAAAACTCACAACTGAATGAGACATGATTTTTAAGAGGCTCTAACGCCTCATTTACTAGAAGTAATTTACTGCACAAATGTGGCTATTGTAACAATTCAGATAAATGACAACATGTACAACAATTTGAAGGGTTTTCACTCAACTTGCCAAACTGTGTAAAATGTCAGAAAAAAATCTACTCAGATCAGTGGGAAGATAGCTGGGCACCAGTCAAAATGCTATTGAGGTGTAAAAGTATGCTTTACAGTTCAACGGCAAAGCAGTGGAGTGGCTTGGCTGGGTAGATGTTGGGAGAAAATCTCCCTTGACTGGGGAGTCAAGAACTAGAGATTGAGGTCTGAAATGGACATTTGGGGAGAGATTAGGATAGTTCCCGTCAATCAGAATACCGCAAATCTTTCAATGTTCCCCTCCCTCATCAGCTGGACTCAAGAGGTCTTCAATAGCTCAAAAATCAAAGATTATGGATTAGCATGGGGCACATAGGAGAGCTTATTGAATTGCAGAAGAAGCTCACTGGGACAAATGGCTTCCTCAGCAAAATCCTGAATATGCATTATAACTGCATGCAGTTTTAATGATGATCTAAACTTTGCTACCTGCGAAATGCCTGAGAATATTAGTTAACTTTTCACATCTGATTAAATAGGAGATCATGCACCCATTGCCAAGATATCCGGTGACCAAAGTTAAGTTTTGCAGCTGCAAGGTATGCTTTTGGACTGCCCTCTCTACTGTATCTATTCATTCCTTTCTCAATTGTTCTTATATGAGCAAGGAAATGCTGAACAGTGACAAATGTATATTCAGGTTTGCTGATAGAGTCTTACTTCTAGTGACGCTTTTAATAACGTATTACATTGGTATAGTTTCTGTTTGCTTTTTTTAACATCAGGGATATACTATTATAGAGGCTTGTCAGCTCAGACAACCAGAGAAGATGGGTTTTGCCAGTGGCTTCGTATATGTTTTCTGAGTGTAGGGCTTGTTTCAGCAGCACCAACATTACCCAGGTATGCTGGAAGAGGGTCAAGCAACAAGCAAGGCCTTGCTAGTCAAATCCCCACTACTCTCAGCCTGGAAGCTCAGCCTTGCAGACCCAGTATCGATATCCCTGAGGTAGCACAGAAGCTGAAAGTGAGCATGGACATAAAACCCCATTCTGCAAAACACAGATGCTCACTGCCTGAGGACCTCCCATGTATGTAGGAAAACGATGCAGGATTTCACTATTTGGTTCCTCGCGCCTTTTCTTCCATTCAATAAGATCATTGAAGATCTTTGATTTCAGCAATACTATCCTGCATTGATGCCAAATCCTATAATTTGCTTAATTTCTAAAAATATACCAATCTCTGCGTGAAGGGAATCACACCACATGGTTACTTTGAAAAAGAATCCATTAACTAAGCAACTGGTACAGCACAATGGTTCAGTTATGAGACTGTTTTGACAGATTATTATCCAACAGCACAATTTTCTTGGTAATGAGCCAATTGATAGAATTTGTGAGGACACACGAGAAACTGCAGATACTGGAACCTGGAGCAACAAGCAAGATGCTGGTGGAACTCAGCAGGTCAGAGACTTCCTGTGGAGAGAGATGGACAGTTGACCTTTCGGGTCAAGACCCTACATCTGGATTGAATTCACTTTGTCATAGAATCATAGAGAAGTACAGCACAGAAACAGGCCCCTTCAGCCCATCTAGTCTGTGCTGAACCATTTAAACTGCCTACTCCCATCGACCTGCACCGGGACCAGAGCCCTCCATAGCCCTATTATCCATCTACCCATCAAAACTTCACTTAAACGTTGAAATCGAACTCTCCTGCACCACTTGTGCTGGCAGCTCATTCCACACTCTCACGACCCTCTGAGTGAAGGTTTCTCCCATGTTGCCCTTAAACATTTCACCTTTCACCCTTAACCCATGACCTCTAGTTGTAGTCCCACCCAACCTCAATGGAAAAAGCCTGCTTGCATATAAACTATCTAAACCCCTTGTGATTTTGTATACCTCTTTCAAATCTTCCCTCAATCCTCTATGTTCCAGCATCTGCAGAATCTCCTATGTTTATCCTGTGATTTAATAACACAACAGATTCTGCAGATACTGGAAAATGTTGAATGTTTATTCCCCTCCATAGATACTGCTTGACTTGCTGAGTTCCTCTAGCATTTTGTGTGTGCCACTTTGCGAGGAGCCTGCCTCAAATCTGCTTCAATTAATGCAATAAGTTATATCCTGGATGGTAACATAATTTATTACATTAATTGAAATAAAATTGAATTCAGTCTGATTTTGGTTTGATTCTCAAAAGTAAAGTTGCACAAGTTTAATGCCAAATTAAACGGATTTGATTAAAAAATATCATTTACAACTGCAACTGCTAGAAGTCAAGCCATTAACACTAAATTAATGACATTATAAGAATTACATTATACTGAATAATTAGATTGTAAGAAGGTGTATTGTTATACTTTCTTTCAAGCCAAAAGCTGGGAAAAAAGTAGACTTAAGCATGGGCCACGTCGTCCTAAGCTTATGCGCCGTACAGGTGCAGTTGCTGAATTTGTATAACAACCCACATCAAAGTTGCTGGTGAACGCAGTAGGCCAGGCAGCATCTCTAGGAAGAGGTACAGTCGACGTTTCGGGCCGAGACCCTCCGTCAGGACTAACTGAAGGAAGAGTTAGTAAGAGATTTGAAAGTGGGAGGGGGAGGGGGAGATCCAAAATGATAGGAGAAGACAGGAGGGGAAGGGATGGAGCCAAGAGCTGGACAGGTGATTGGCAAAGGGGATATGAGAGGATCATGGGACTGGAGGTCCGGGGAGAAAGACGGGGGGGGGGCAGAGGATAGGCAAGGGGTATAGTCAGAGGGACAGAGGGAGAAAAAGGAGAGAGAGAAAGAATGCATGTATATAAATAAATAACGGGTGGGTTACAAGGGGGAGGTGGGGCATTAGCGGAAGTTAGAGAAGTCAATGTTCATGCCATCAGGTTGGAGGCTACCCAGACGGAATATAAGGTGTTGTTCCTCCAACCTGAGTGTGACTTCATCTTTACAGTAGAGGAGGCCGTGGATAGACATGTCAGAATGGGAATGGGATGTGGAATTAAAATGTGTGGCCACTGGGAGATCCTGCTTTCTCTGGTGGACAGAGCATAGGTGTTCAGCAAAACGGTCTCCCAGTCTGCGTCGGGTCTCGCCAATATATAGAAGACCACATCGGGAGCACCGGACACAGTATATCACCCCAGCTGACTCACAGGTGAAGTGCTGCCTCACCTGGAAGGACTGTCTGGGGCCCTGAATGGTGGTAAGGGAGGAAGTGTAAGGGCATGTGTAGCACTTGTTCTGCTTACAAGGATAAGTGCCAGGAGGGAGATCAGTGGGGAGGGATGGGGAGGACGAATGGACAAGGGAGTCGCATAGGGAGCGATCCCTGCGGAAAGCAGAGGGGGGGGAGGGAAAGATGTGCTAAGTGGTGGGATACCGTTGGAGGTGGCGGAAGTTACGGAGAATTATACGTTGGACCAGGAAGCTGGTGGGGTGGTAGGTGAGGACCAGGGGAACCCTATTCCTAGTGGGGTGGCGGGAGGATGGAGTGAGAGCAGATGTGTGTGAAATGGGGGAGATGCGTTTGAGGGTACAGTTGATGGTGGAGGAAGGGAAGCCCCTTTCTTTAAAAAAGGAGGACATCTCCCTCGTCCTGGAATGAAAAGCCTCATCCTGAGAGCAGATGCGGCGGAGACGGAGGAGTTGTGAGAAGGGGATGGCATTTTTGCAAGAGACAGGGTGAGAAGAGGAATAGTCCAGGTAGCTGTGAGAGTCAGTAGGCTTATAGTAGACATCAGTAGATAAGCTGACTCCAGAGATAGAGACAGAAAGATCTAGAAAGGGGAGGGAGGTGTCGGAAATGGACCAGGTAAACTTGAGGGCAGGGTGAAAGTTGGTGGCAAAGTTAATGAAGTCAACGAGCTCAGCATGCGGGCAGGAAGCAGCGCCAATTTGTATGCTCTGTTCATATTGGTAAACCTAGTAGTTTAAATTTTTTTAATATTCTCTTGTAGCGATGTGCTACACACAGTGCTAGAATAACCACACGGTCGGTGAGTTAGAGTTGCGATGAAAGAGATTTATTCAGACTTCGCGTCCTGCTTTAAAGCCTTCCCGTTCCCGCCCTCCCTGGGGCGGGACTGCGGTGGGGAATGCATATTCCCAGATCCTTTCCGCGCGCGGGATTTTCCCCCTGCTGGTGAAGGTGGCCTGGCGCCCTTTTTGGGGCCGGCCCTCTGCCTGCGCGCGCTGTTGTGAGCCGGTTCATGTGTGCCAGAAAGTGGGTCGCCACATAACCCCCCCCAGAACCTGCGATACCTCCCCCAATGTCCACAGTCTGGATTGGCCTCTGTTTGGGAGGTCTGCCCCTGCGCCGCGGTGCCTGAGCCTGGACCGGCTGCGCCAAGTCCACATGGGCCGGTTTGAGTCGGTCCACCATGAAAACCTCCTCTCTCCCCCAATGTCCAGCACGAACATGGACCCGTTGTTCCTGATCACCTTAAACGGCCCCTCGTAGGGCCACTGTAGCGGTGCCCGGTGTCCGCCCCGTCGTACAAAAAGAAACTTACAGTTCTGCAGGTCTTTGGGTACGCAGGTCGGGCTCTGTCCGTGCTGTGAAGTGGGTATGGGGGCCAGGTTACCGAGCCTCTCCCGTAGTCTGTCCAGGACTGCTGTGGGTTCTTCCTCTTGCCCCCTTGGGGCTGGTATGAACTCTCCTGGGACGACCAGGGGTGCGCCATACACCAACTCGGCCGACGAGGTGTGCAGATCCTCTTTGGGCGCCGTGCGGATTCCGAGCAGGACCCAGGGAAGTTCGTCCACCCAGTTAGGCCCCTCCAGGTGGGCCATGCGAGCCGATTTCAGGTGATGGTGGAAGCACTCCACTAGTCCGTTCGACTGTGGGTGGTAGGCAGTTGTGTGGTGTAGCTGCGATCCTAAAAGGCTGGCCATAGCCGACCACAGGCTGGAGGTGAACTGGGCGCCCCTGTCGGAGGTAATGTGGGCCGATACCCCGAAGCAGGCTACCCAGGTTGCGATCAGTGCTCGGGCACAGGATTCGGAGGTGGTGTCGGTGAGCGGGACTGCCTCTGGCCATCTGGTGAACCGGTCTATCATAGTTAGGAGGTACCGCGCTCCTCGCGACACTGGCAGGGGCCCCACGATATCCACATGGATGTGGTCGAACCTCCGGCGGGTGGGTTCGAACCGCTGCGGCGGAGCCTTGGTGTGCCACTGCACCTTGGCCGTTTGGCACTGCATGCACGTTTTGGCCCATTCACTGACCTGTTTACGCAGTCCATGCCACACGAACCTGTTGGCGACCAGCCGGACGGTTGTCCTGATGGAGGGGTGCGCTAAGTTGTGAATGGACTTGAAAACCCGCCGGCGCCAGGCTGCTGGGACGACGGGGCGGGGTTGGCCGGTAGCTACGTCACATAGTAGGGTCCTCTCACCTGGGCCTACGGGGAGGTCTTGAAGCTGCAAACCGGAGACTGCAGTCCTGTAACTGGGGATCTCAGAGTCTGCCTGCTGTACCTCTGCCAGCGCTGCATAGTCCACCCTCTGGGACAGGGCCTGTATGGTCGGTCTGGAAAGTGCATCTGCCACAACGTTGTCCTTTCCTGAGACATGCCGGATGTCTGTCGTGTACTCGGAGATGTAGGACAGATGTCGCTGCTGGCGGGACGACCAGGGGTCGGACACCTTCATGAACGCAAATGTAAGCGGTTTGTGGTCTGTGAACGCGGTGAAGGGCCTACCTTCTAAGAAGTACCTGAAATGCCGGACTGCCAGGTATAGTGCCCATAGCTCCCGGTCGGAAGCACTGTATTTGAGTTTGAGTGGTCGTAGGTGTTTGCTGAAGAACGCCAGGGGTTGCCAGCGACCCTCGATGAGTTGTTCCAGCACTCCACCGACCGCTGTGTTGGATGTGTCCACCGTGAGGGCAGTAGGAACGTCCGTTCTGGGGTGCACTGGCATTGCGGCATTTGCCAAGGTTTCTTTGGTTTTAACGAAAGCAGTTGCGGCCTCTTCGTCCCAGGTAATGTCCTTGCCCTTACCCAACATTAGAGTGAACAGGGGGCGCATGGTTCGGGCTGCTGAGGGGAGCAAACGGTGATAGAAATTCACCATACCCACGAATTCCTGCAGGCCTTTGATTGTGTTGGGTCGGGGGAAGTTACGGACCGCGTCTACCTTGGCGGGCAGCGGGGTTGCCCCGTCTTTAGTAGTCCTGTGGCCCAGGAAGTCGATGGTGTCGAGTCCGAACTGGCATTTGGCTGGGTTGATTGTAAGGCCGAATTCGCTCAGGCGGGAGTAGAGCTGGCGGAGGTGGGACAGATGCTCCTGCCGACTACTGCTGGCTATGAGGATGTCGTCCAAATAGATGAATGCAAAGTCCAGGTCGCGTCCCACCGCGTCCATTAGCCGCTGGAAAGTCTGTGTGGCATTCTTTAGACCAAACGGCATTCGGAGGAATTCGAAAAGTCCGAACGGGGTGATAAGTGCTGTTTTGGGGATGTCGTCCAGATGTACAGGGATTTGATGGTAGACCTGGACGAGGTCTACCTTGGAAAAGATCCTTGCACCGTGTAGGTTTGCTGTAAAGTCTTGAATGTGCGGCACAGGGTAGCAGTCTGGCGTTGTAGCCTCGTTCAGTCTGTGGTAGTCACTGCATGGTCTCCAGCCCCCCGTTGCCTTGGGCACCATGTGAAGGGGGGAGGCCCATGGGCTGTCGGACCGTCGTATGATCCCCAATTCCTCCATCTTCTTGAACTCCTCCTTCGCCAGTCGGATCTTGTCTGGGGGAAGCCTTCGAGCACGGGCGTGGAGGGGTGGTCCCTGGGTCGGGATATGGTGCTGTACTCCATGTCTGGGCATGGCTGCCATGAACTGTGGTGTCAGTACTGATGGGAAATCTGCCAGGACCCTGGTGAATTCATCGTCGGACAGCGTGATGGAGTCCAGGTGTGGGGCTGGCAACTGTGCTTCACCCAGGGAGAACGTTTGAAAAGTCTTGGCGTGGACTAATCGCTTCCCTTGCAGGTCGACCAGCAGGCTGTGGGCTCATAGAAAATTCACCCCCAGGAGTGGTTGGGCCACGGCGGCCAGTGTGAAATCCCACGTGAACTGGCTGGAGCTGAACTGTAGCCTCACCGTGCGGGTGCTGTAGGTTCGTATTGTGCTGCCATTTGCGGCCCACAGGGTGGGTCCCGGTTCTCTGTTGCGGGTGTCGTAACTCGTTGGAGGTAAGACGCTGATCTCCGCTCCGGTGTTGACCAAAAAGCGGCATCCCGACTGCTTGTCCCAGACATACAGGAGGCTGTCCTGATGGCCACCCGCCGTAGCCATCAGCGGCGGCTGGCCCTGGTGTATCCCGGGAATTTGCAGGGTGGTCTGCAGCGGAGGGCCTCTGTGAAACACCATTGTTCGTTGGGCTCCTCACTCCCGTCGTCGGGTTTTGTAGGCTCTGCTGCCGGGCCTGGTCTGGTCTGTCGTTGGGCACGCGGCTTGGTGATCTGTGCGACGGATGCCCCTCTCTCTTTCCTGGCATTCCACAGCACATCTGCTCGGGCCGCCACCTCCCGGGGGTTGCTGAAATCTACGTCGGACAGCAGCAGGCATATGTCCTCGGACAGTTGCTCTAGGAACGCCTGCTCAAACATGAGGCAGGGTTTGTGTCCTTCAGCCAGGGCCAGCATCTTGTTCATTAATGCTGATGGCGGCCTGTCTCCCAAACCATCCAGGTGCAGTAAGCGGCGTGCTCGTTCGCGCCGTGAGAGTCCGAAAGTCCTTATGAGCAGGGCTTTGAATGCTGTGTATTTGCCGTCCTCCGGAGGTGACTGTATAAACTCCTCAACTTGTGCAGCTATCTCCTGGTCGAGAGAGCTCAGCACGTAGTGGTAGCGAGTGGACTCCGAGGTTATCTGCTGAATGTGGAATTGAGCTTCTGCTTGTTCGAACCATAAATGAGGTCGCAGCGTCCAGAAGCTTGGCAGTTTTAATGAAACTGCGTGAACAGATGCAGCGTCGGTCATCTCTGGTCCAAATATTGTTTAGGCCGTCGGGGTCACCAATTGTAGCGATGTGCTACACACAGCGCTAGAATAACCACACGGAGTCGGTGAGTTAGAGTTGCGATGAAAAGAGATTTATTCAAACTTCGCAGCCTGCTTTAAAGCCTTCCCGTTCCTGCCCTCCCTGGGGCGGGATTGCTGTGGGGAATGCATATTCCCAGACCCTTTCCGCACGCGGGATTTTCCCCTGCTGGTGAAGATGGCCTGGCGCCCTTTTTGGGGCCGGCCCTCTGCCTGCGCGCGCTGTTGTGAGCCAGTTCATGTGTGCCAGAAAGTGGGTCGCCACACTCTCCTTCAAACGGAATATGTACCATTGTCAATTCTCCAAACTCCTTGCCCGCTCACATCCCTGAACATGTGTCTCAAAAATGTGTATTCCCTTTTTCCAGAGCTCTATTTTTGGATCCCTCCAGTCAACGTTTCCACCCCAATTTCAAATCTACCATGATCACTCTTGTTCTCAAAAAGCCTTGCCTATTCCTCCAAATGTGCCATCACTCCATTTCCCAGTTCACTTTTCTTTCCTCTCCACCTTAATGTATCACCTCTGGAATCTTTGGCCATCTGTCCCGAATATTTTTTGTTGGAATTCTTTCAATCAAGAGTCTGTTCTGCTGTAATGGTGAAAACATTTTAATCAAGGTCACTGATGGCATGATACATGATTATGACAAAGGTAATCCTCTTTAACTTACTCTCAGTTGACAACAACCGAGTCTGAGCTCAATCCAGTCTGTTCATAACTCTGTCAGCAAAAGAAACACTGTAAACATCAAACTCTTCCCCAAGAGCCATACAATCTCATCTGCTAGCACAGCAATATCTGATTTACATGAAGTAACCTTGCTACAGCTGCTTTCCATCATTCATCAGACCTGTGGATCCTAACCATGCCACAGCCATGGTCCTAACATGCCAATTAGCTGGTTATTTCATTCTGCCAGAGCAGATGACAGGCTTTTTCTCAGGAATACCTATTTTACGGTATTTTGAGTATTCCCATGCTCTGAAAACGTTTTGACACAGTCAAGGTGGCACTCTGAACCGAGTCTGCTTGAATGGTCTGTTCTCCACTTTGTAACATCAATCATCTTCTAGAACATAGAACATACAGGCCCTTCAGCTCACAGTGTTGTGATGACCATGTAACCTACTCTAAAACTGATGAGAATTACCCTACCACATAGCCTTCTATTTTTCTAAGCTCCATGTACCTATCTAAGAGTCTCTTAAAAGACCCTATTGTATCCACCTCTACCACCATCACTGGTAGTGCTTTCCATAACGCCCACCACTCTCTGTGTGAAATACTTACCCCTGACATCCCCTCTGTACCTACTTCCAAGCACCTTAAAACTATTCCCCCTTGTGTTAGTCATTTCAGCCCTGTATATTTTGTATATTCTTTAAACTTAAGAGAGTGCAGACGAAGACTTCTTCTCAAGCACCCTTGAGTTGCAGGGGGTTGTCTATCCTGGTGAGTATTCCCTGCACATCTGCCACTGTTCTTACACTAAACATCCAGGCTGAAACACAGAGGAATGGCTCAGTCCAGCATCTTGGCAAATGTGCAGTCGTTGGAGAGCGAAGTTGAGAACCTGAGGGCAAGGTTACTGTATCAGAGGGAAATAAGATATGTTCGTGTTCTATGTTGTGTTCATGGCCTACTCCCAGCACACCAGATATGGCAATCAGACCCGAAGGCTTCTCGATTCACGGGATGGAGTGAACTGCTGATTTGGAAAAGGCAAAAGGAGGATGTGTGCATTTCACGAGAAACGCTTGGTGGTGTCCGATGTTGGCAGTTTTGTCAAAATCGTGTGATCCTGACCTTGAACAAATGGCATCCATTCTATTTACCTAGGTTGTTCTCATTTGTGTTCCACAGCAGGGTTTACATGCCACCAGTGGCCAATTACAATCAAGCGCTTGGGTTATTGCATGATGCCATCTCCAAACCAGAAGCAATCGATCCTAATGCCTTTCAGATCATAGTCGGGGACTCCGACCAGGCTGTTTGAAGAAATCCCTGCCCAATTACCAACAGCACATAACCTGTAGCATCAGAGGTCTCAACACACTAGACCACTGTTATATTAATATAAGAAATGTCCACTGTTCCATGCCCAGACCGTGTTTTGGTAAATTGGATCACTTGGCTGCCCTCCTCTAACCTGCACAGAGGGAGAGGCTAAAGAACAAAGCTCCAGAGACTAGGACAACAAAGAGGTGGTTATGGAGGCTAAGGAGCAGCTGTGGGATTGCTTCAAGCCAGTGGACTGGGCCGTGTTCAAGGATTCATCTGTGGATCTGAATGAATATACCATGCTTGTCACGGACTTTACAAAAACAGTTGTAGATGACTGTGTCCCAACAAATTCGTTCGGAGCCTTCCCCAACCAGAAGCACTAGATGCACTATAAGATGCACAATCTGCCGAGAGCCAGATCAGAAGCATTCAAGTCTCATGTTCAAGAAAGTTACAAGAGGTCCGGGTATGATCTCCAGAAGGCCATCTCATGGGTGAAGTGGCAATTCTGGAGTAAACTTGAGTCAATGAAGGATTCCTGACCGTTGTGGTGGGGCTTGAACGTTATCATCTCTTACAAAATAAAATCAAGCAACATGGACGACAACAGGGCTTCGCTTCCAGATGAGCTCAATGCCTTCGATGCTAGCTTTGACCATCAAAACATGGAGGAACTATCACAAACTCCCACAGCCACCTTATGATCCTATGATTTGAGTCTCTGTGGCTAATGCGTGGGCAGCCTTCAGGAAGGTGAACCTGCAGAAAGCACCCAGCCCAGAGAGGGTACCTGGCCAAGTACTAATGACCTGTGTTGATCAACTGGCCGCAGTTTTCACTGAGATCTTTAAACTCTCAGTACCCACCTGCTTCGAGCGAGCTTCACTTGTACCGGTGCCTAAGAAGAACGTGGCCTCAATGACCATCATCCCGTAGCACTTACATCCACAGAGATGAAGTGTTTTGAGAGGTTCGTGATGCAACATATCGACTCCTGCCTGAGAAGCGACTTGGATCCATCTGCTCCAATTTGCCTACCAGCACAACAGGTCCACAGCAGATGCCATCTCATTGGCTCGTCACTCAACACTGGAACATCTGGTCAGCAAAGAATCATGCATCACGGTCCTTTTTATTGACTACAGCTCGGTATTCTATACCATCCTTCCCTCAAAACCCCCCTGTGCTATTGTCAGTATGGATTTGCAACATCTCCTCCACAATCTCCATCAGTACAGGAGCGCCACGAGGCTGTGTGCTTAGCCTCCTGCTCTACTCACTTAACACTTATGACTGTTAGAATAAGCACAGCTCCAATGCCATATTCAAATTTGCTGACAAAACCACTGTTGTAGCCCAAAGCAAAGGTGCTGACGAATTAGCATATAGGAGGGAGGTTGAAAATCTGGCAGAGTGGAACCACAACAACAACCTCTTACACAATATCAACAAGACTAAGGAGCTGATTATTGACTTCAGGAGGGGGAAACTAGAGATCCATGACCCAGTCCTCATTGGAGGATCAGAGGTGAAGAGGATCAGCAACTTTAAATTCCTTGGTGTTATCATTTCAGAGGATCTGTCCTGGGCCCTGCACGTAAGCACAATGACAAAGAAAGCATGGCATTGCCTCTACTTTCTTTGCAGTTTGCAGAGATTCCGCATGACGTCGAAAACTTTGACAAACTGTGTGGTGGAGAGTTTATTGACTAGTTGCATCACGGCCTGGTATGAAAATACCAATGCTCTTGAACAGAAAACCTTACAAAATATTGGATATGGCCCAGTCCATCACAAAGAAAGCCCTCCCACCACTGAGCACATCTACATGGAGCACTGTGGCTGGAAAGCAGTATCCATGATCAGGAATGCCCACCACCCAGACCATGCTCTCCTCTCACTGCTGTCATCAGGGAGAAGGTACAGGAGCCTCAGGGCCCACAACACCAGGTTCAGGAACAGTCATTACCCTTCCGCCATCAGGCTCTTTAACCAAGCGGGATAACTTCACTCGCCCCATCACTGAACTGTTCCTACAGCCTATGGACTCACTTTCATCTCATATTCTCGATATTAATTGTTTATTTATTTATTAATTATTATTTCTTTCTTTTTATATTTGCAGTTTGTTGACTTTTGCTCACTGGTTGAATGGCCAAGTTGGTGCAGTCTTTCATTGATTCTATTATGGTTATTATTCTATTATGGATTTATTGAGTATGCCTGCAAGAAAACTAATCTCAGGGTTGTATATACATATATACGTATATATGTGTATATACACACACAAACACACACATATATATATTGGAAGTTTTCATGTTTTATTGTTTTACAACATTGAATCACAGTGGATTTAATTTGGCTTTTTTAAAAACACAGATCAACAGAAAAAAAAGACTTTTTCATGTCCAAGTGAAAACAGATCTCGACAAAGTGATCTAAATTAATTACAAATACAAAAGAAAATAATTGATCGCATAAGTATTCACCGTCTTCAAGTCGGTATTTAGTAAATGCACCTTTGGCTACAATTACAACCTTGAGTCTGTGTGGATAGGTCTCTGTCAGCTTTGCACATCTGAACACTGCAATTTTACCCCATTCTTCTTTACAAAACTGCTCAATCTCTGTCAGAGTGCATGGGGACTGTGAGTGAACAGCCCTTTTCAAGTCTAGCCACAAATTCTCAATTGGATTGAGGTCTGGGCTCTGGCTTGGCCACTCCAGGACATTAACTTTGTTGTTTTTAAGCCATTCCTGTGTAGCTTTGGCTTTATGCTTGGGGTCATTGACTTGCTGGAAAACAAATCGTCTCCCAAGCCACAGTTCCCTTGCAGATTACATCAGGTTTTCCTCCAGGATTCCTCTATATTTTGCCGTATTCATTTTACCCTCCACCTTCACAAGCCTTCCAGGACCTGCTGCAGTGAAGCATCCCCACAGCAGGATGCAGCCACCAATATGCTTCATGGTAAGGATGGTGAGTCCTTGATGATGTGCGGTGATTGGCATATGCCAAACATGGCGTTGAGTCTGATGGCCAAAAAGCTCAATTTTGGTTTCACCAGACCATAGAACCTTCTTCCAGCTGACTTCAGAGTCTCCCGCATGCTTTCTAGCAAACTCTAATTGAGATTTCATGTGAGTTTTTTTCAACAGTGGCTTTCTCTTTGCCACTCTCCCATAAATGCTATGACTGGTGAAGTACCCAGCTAACAGTCGTTGTATGCGCAGTCTCTCCCATTTCAACTGCTGAAGCTTGTAATTCCTCCAGCGTTGTCACAGGTCTCTTGGTGGCCTCCCTCACCTCCCACCCCTTCTTTCATGGTCATTCAGTTCTTGAGGATGGCCTACTCTAGACGGATTTACAGCTGTGCCATGTTCTTTCCATTTCTTGATGATTGACTTAACCGTACTCCAAGGGATATTCAGTGACAAGGAAGTTTTCTTGTATTCATCTCCTGACTTGTGTTTTTCAGTAACTTTTTCATACAGTTGATTGGAGTGTTCTTTAGTCTTCATGGTGTAGTTTTTGCCAGGATACTGACTCACAGCAGTTGTACCTTTCAGGTAGAGGTGAATTTTTACAACACTCGATTGTAACCTCAACTGCACACAGGTCTCCAAAAACAGATTTCAATTTAGTTAATTATTGACCTTGAAAACCAACTGGCTGCATCACACCAGTGATAATTTGGTGTGTCATATTAAAGGGGGGGGGGTGAATACTTATGCAATCAATTATTGTGTTTTATATCTGTAATTAAATTAGACCACTTTGTAGAGATCTGCTTTCACTTTGACACAAAAGAGTCTTTTTCTGTTGATCAGTGGCAAGATAGCCAAATTAAATCCACTGTGATTCAATGTTTTAAAACAATAAAACATGAAAACTTCCAAGGGGGGTGAATACTTCTTATAGGCACTGTAGAATGCACTACAGGAAATAGTGATGGAAACAAATTTTGTCATAAGCTTTTGAAAAGGATGTGAAAAAAATAAACAAAATCAGTGGCACCAGATCTTTAGACAGTGGATGACCTTAAAACTTTATAAGACCATAAGAACATAAGGCATAGGAGCAGAATTAGGCTATACTGCCCATCAAGTCTGCGCTGCCAGTCCATCATGGCTGATCCCGGATTCCACTCAACCCCAAACACCTGCCTTCTCACCATATCCTTTGATGCCCTGACCAATCAGCAGACTATCAACTTCTGACTTGGCCTCCACTGCAGTCTGTGGCAGAGCATTCCACGTTACTCTCTCTCTGGCTAAAAAAATCCCTCCTTACCTCTGTTCTAAAAAGGTTGCCCTCAGTCTTGAGGCTGTGCCCTCTAGTTCTGGATACCCCCACCAGAGGACGCATCCTCTCCACAGCCACCTTATCTAGTCCCTTCAACATTCGGTAGGTTGCGATGAGAACCTCCCGTATTCTTCTAAATTCCAGTGAGTACAGGCCCAAAGCTGCCAAACACTCCTCGCCCCTTCATTCCCGGAATCATCCTCATGAACCTCCCCTGGACTCTCCCCAATGACAACAGATCCTTTCTGAGATATTGAGCCCAAAACTGTTGACAATACTCTTAAGTATGGCCTGACTAATGTCTTATGAATGCTCAGCATTATCTCCTCACTTTTATATTCTATATCCCTTGAAATAATTGCTAACATTGCATTTTCCTTCTTTATCACAGGCTCAACCTGTAAATTAACCTTTTGGGAGTCTCCCCTGAAACTTCCTAAGTTCCTTTGCACCTCTAATATTTGAATTTTCTTTCCGTTTAGATGATAGTCTGCACTATTGTTCCTTTTACCAAAATGCATTATTAGACATTTCTCAACATTGTATTCCATCTGCCATTTTTTTGCCCATTTTTCCAGATTGTAAATTCTGTTGCAATCGCATTGCTTCCTCAGCACTACCTACCGCTCCACCTACCTTCGTATCATCCGCTATCTTTGCCACAAGGCCTTCAATTCCACTAACTAAATCATTGACAAACAATGTGAAAAGTAGCGGTCCCGATACTGACCCCATGAGGAGCACCACAGGTCACTGTCAGCCAACCAGAAAAGGCCCCTTTTATTCACTGCCTCCTGCCTGTCAGCCATTCCTCTATCCATGCCAGTATCTCTCCTGTAATGCCATAGGATTTTATGTCGATCCCCTTTGAGCAAAGCATACTTAAAAGAAACAGCTGGTCAATTTTCATGTCTAGTAATAAAACAGACCTATTTTTAAACTGGATCTTTTCAGCCAGCCTATAGCCAATCTTCCTCAAGTCTACAAACATACAAATTGGGAGCAGGAGTGGGCTATTGAAGCATGAAGCCTGTTTTATCTTTCAATAGATCATTACCAATTCTCTCTTTGTTTTTCTCAACTCTGCATTCCCACGCATCCTTTCAACTTATTGCTTACCAAGTATTTATCTGCCTCTGTCTTAAAATATTCAAAGATTTTGCTTCTATTATTCCTGAAGAAAGATGATCTAAAGGCTCACAACTGTCTGGAAAAAAATGACGCTTCATCTGTTTCTTATATAGCTCTTATTTTTAAACAGTGCCCCTAATATTTAGATTCTTCCATAGGAGTAAAATATCTTCTTCACAACAGGTCACATCCCACTTTTCTAAATCCAGTAGATACAAGTCTAGTGTGTTCACTCTCTTCACACAGAACAAAGCTACCCATTTCGGATACACACCAGAGATCCTACAGATGTCTGGCAAACTAGGGCGATACACACAAAATATGGGAGGAACTCAGCAGGTCAGGCAATATCTATGGAAATGAATAAACAGTTGTGGGCGAAGACTCTTCATCAGGACTGGTAAAGAAGAGGGAAGACACCAGAATAAAAAGGTGTGGTGCAGGGAAAGGACGGAGGACAAGCTAGAAGGTGATAGGTGAAACCAGGTGGGTGGGAGAGGGGAGATACAGGAAGAAGCTGGGAGGTAATTGTTGGAAAAGGTAAAGGGCTGGAGAAGAAGGAATCTGATATGAGAGTGGACCATGGAAGAAAGGGAAGGAGGCGGGTCACCAGGGAAAGGTGATAGGCAGGTGAGGAGAAGAGGTAAGAGGCCAGAGTGGGGAATTGAAGAAGGAAGGGAGAGGAGGAAAAGAATTACTGGAAGTTGGATAAAGCGATGTCCATGCCATCAGGTCGGAGGCTACCTGGAATCACTTCATACCCATTTCAGAAGTTAATCTAGTGAACCTTCTCGAATGTCCTCCAATACAGATATGCAGCTCCAATGGCACCTTTGCAATGACGATGATGCTGCAGTGCAAAGGTTTTACCTTTTATTAATGCCATTTTAAGGTATGTGGATGAAGGTCTCTTTACTTACATTTTGGCATGCTGGACCTCAGGTGATTAACAAAAATTATTTGCACATTATAAAGCTAAACATGGGAGATGTAAACAAATAGTACTTGCCTTAGGACTAAGCAGAATCAGGTTGGGATACATTTGACATAGTAGATCTGGTTGCACCTTGCATTACTTAAATACATGGCTGGCAACCACTAGCAAAGAAAGTTTTGTGAACATATCTTGTTCTGAGCAACACACACAAATGCTGGAGGAACTATGCAGGCCAGGAGCATCTACAGAAAAGAATAAACAGTCAATGTTTCAGGTCTCAGCTCCAAAGACCTTATTCCTGGAAGAGGAAAGATCTTTGACAGGCTACACCTGTGGACAACTAGGAAGACTGGCCCGGGATAGAGGACTCCAGTGCCCGGCTTTTGGCAGCTTATGCCTCAATAGGTGTGACGGACTTAACTAAGTAATTTCCTCAACCAATCCTCATAAAACATACTTTCTAATCCAGATTTAATCCTCTGCAACCTCTCTAAAGCTTCCACATCCTTCCTATAATGAAATGACCAGAACTGAACACAATATCCTAAGCATAGGCTAACCAGAGTTTTATAGGGCTGCAACATTAGCACAAGCAGCAATCGTGTATTCACCAAGTAATGAAGGCCAACACACCATATACCTTCTTAACTACCCTATCAACCTGAGCTGTATCCTTGAGGGATCTATGGACAAAAACCACAAAATTCCTCTTCCTCCACACTGTAAAGAATCCTGCCTTCAACCTTGTATTCTGCCATCAAGTTTGTCCTTCCAAAGTGAATCACTTCACACTTTTCCAGATTGAAATCCACCTGCCACTTCTCAGCCCAGATCTGCATCCTATCAATGCCCCATTGTAACAAGGATCACAGATTAGAATGCAAAGTTATTTGGAGTACTGTGCTCAGTTCTGGTCACCTTACTACAGGAAGGACATGGACACCATAGAAAGGGTGCAGAGGAGATTTACAAGGATGTTGTCTGGATTGGGGAGTATGCCCCATGAGAATAGGCTGAGTGAACTTGGCCTTTTCTCCTTGGAGCGACAGAGGATGAGAGGTGACCTGATAGAGGTGTACAAGATGATGAGAGGCATTGATCATGTGGATAGTCAGAGGCTTTTTCCCAGGGCTGAAATGGCTAACACGAGAGGGCACAGTTTTAAGGTGCTCAGAAGTAGGTACAGAGGAGATGTCAGGGGTAAGTGTTTTTTACACAGAGAGTGGTGAGTGTGTGAAATGAGCTGCCGGCGATGGTAGTGGAGGCGAATATGATTGGGTCTTTTAAGAGACTCCTGGACAGGTATATGGAGCTTAGAAAAATAGAGGATTATGTGTAACTCTAGGTAATTTTTAAAGTAAGTACATGTTCTGCACAGCATTGTGGGCTGAAGGGTCTGTATTGTGCTGTAGGTTTTCTACATTTCTATTTCTAAGTTATATGTCTTTCAAATTTTCAAATGTCTTTTAACTTTGTTATTATACCATTTCTACCACTTTCATTGTCAGTCTGTTCCATAGAACCCACTAACCTCTGTGTGAAAAGCTTACTTGTCAAGCTCCATTTAAACCTTTCACTTTAAATCTATGCCCTCAAGGTTTAGATTCCCCTTCTCTGGCAAAAAAGATAAAGGATCCATTAATCCCTCTGACAGAGATACAAGATTTCCTTTCCTAAAAGATATTACTGAACTAGACTGCTTTTTAAGATAATCTTGTATCTACCATGGTTACTTTTACTGAGAGTAACTTTTGTTTTAAAATATTAAGGTTTGCGTTATTTGATTTTAAATTTCCCAACCACAATGATGGAATTCAAACTTGAACTTCTGGATCCGTGGTCCAGAAGAGCTTACTGGTCTTGTAACTTAATCACAAAACTACTCTTCACCAATTCCTGGATACATCAGCCCAGAGAGATTGGCTTCCACATGTAGAGCAAGTAAACACAGTCATGGGTGGGAAGGCAAAGTCTACAAAATTTGGCTTACTGTGCTCAGCAGCAAGATCATCATGATAGATCAAGCAATTGCAATTGCATTTGCTCATTGGTTTTGAAAGCTATGACTTCCAAGTCCTTGACACTTAACCTTATGTTGTGCAATGTCTACTACATTAGAATACATTTAAAAGAATAACCTTTACTAAAGCAAAAGTTTTATTTCAAGTCAAGTCAAGTCGCTTTTTATTGTTGTAGACAATGTAGGTCTAGGAAGAGCAACATTATTTTATCTCCCTTCTTTCCAATGCAAGTAGCAAGAGTTTATAAAAAATACTGGTTGCGCTATAAACTCACTTTAAAATCCTTGAACAGAAAGATATTCCCAAACCAGAAAACTTGGCAATGCCTCTGTAATTTTGCCGCTCAGATGTGGTTAAAGAAGGAAACCCTGAGTGCTGTGCTCCATTCAAGCTTGGATCAGTTCATTCAGAGCTTCTTTCCCCTGATCTGAATTTGCAAGTTAGCTCATTGAGTACAGACCATGTTTATTGAATTCAAGTGTAACAATGAAAAAAATAGTTCATACGGCACACATCATTTAACATTAAAAAGATCATTTAAGAATTTTGACCCATCTCAAAGGTTGCTTTGAAAAATAAAATCAATTGCTTTCTACCAATTTTCAATCAGACCTTACAATTTGTAATTTTTCACTAAAGTTTGGAATTGAATGAGGACTAGCAAAATGGTTATAAAAAGTGTTTTTGTTTCTTTGAATATTACAAAAAAATAAACAGATGTAACCATCATACAAAAGATATTTGGCACTTGTGAAACATTTTTATTGTTTTTTCATACACAATATGGCAAATAAAACAGTACAATCTGAAATGAATTATCAAATCTGTTTGTGCTAACAAGTAATGGATCATGGTGATTCTATTTGTGCAAACAGCTTGGCTCGGTTTTGTATTTATCAAATTACAAACAAATTTAACCCGTGGACTATTGTCTGGATAGGTATATTACACCTATTAGTTTACCAGATTGCGGTGCAGTACTCCTCACACAATACCCATACATTGTGGCCTTCTCCAAACCCTCCCCAAAGTTCTTCCTTCAGTCCTGACGAGGGTTTTGGCCCAAAACATCGACTAATCCTTTCAACTGATGCTGACTGACCTGCTGAGTTCCTCCAGCGCATTGTGAGTATTCCTTTGTGCACTCTAATCTGTACATTCTTCCAGAGTATTTTCTTTTGTAAATCATAAAATCAATGCAACAAAATGATTTAAGTACCAAGGTTAATGTCCTGCATTAAACACTAACTACAGCAGATGGCATTTTCACAATGAAATATAAATTATATTTCAATATTTAAGTATAAGGCTTCTTCTGATTTGCCTTTTAGTAGTTAGAGTCGATCTATTTCCTGTGCCTTTTCACTTAGCCACTAAGATTATATTAAAGGTTGCAAAGGTTTACAAAGGCCTACATCAATCAGACTGCATACAACAGGAAAACATCTAAATCAAAACAGAAAAATATTTAATCAAATAAATATAATTGTTTCTTTAATTAGGTTTCTATTTAGTACATTCCTCTTTAATTGCATGTACAAAGTAACCCAGGACTATAACAAGGTCCCTGTGTGTAGAGTGTGCTCATGGCACTGGTCCCCAAGTAATCATTCAGAACTTGTGCATGCATGTTTAATGAACCCCTCCACA